>NC_051066.1:137118104-137423104 GCF_004664715.2 Peromyscus leucopus | reverse complement strand
GCACAGTGCCAGGGTCAGGAGCCCTGACTTCCCTTCAACTCTCCACGACACAGACATCAGACAGGCATGTCTGTGACTCTCTGCCTGGGTTTCTAGGTCAGCCCCCAAGGCAAGGGCTGGTCTTGCCAGGCAGATACTCTGTTCCAAAGGAGGGGACCCTATGGGATCATCTTAGAAAGCCTCTTTCTGGGGCCAGGATACCTGAGTCAGTATTCCCCTAAAGGGAAACCTAGCCCTGAATGTGATCCATAGATAATGATGGTGGCTGCTCTCCATCATAGCTAGGTGACCCCTGTGTCCTGGCTGATCCAAAAGTAGACAAGTACTTTAGGGTACCAGGCAAATGGCTGCTACCCTGTACCAAGCTGGTCAAACCTTGAATGCCTCCCTGACAGTGGGGCCTCCAGCTACAGATCTACAGTGAAGGATGGAAGGGGTAGTCAAAATCTTAAGAGTTGTCAGCACAGATGACTTCAATGAGGTGTCCAAGGGACACTGACGGTAGATATTTTAGGACGTAAGAGGACTTTTTCCATCAGACCTGAGAGAAATGGGAAGTGAGCCTCCATCACTATTCAAGCAGGGACCATCAGGGAAGCCGCCTGTGGGGTAGATTCTGGCCTGTGGTGAACTACATCTCATCTTGGCCCTGTGAGACTTGGATAGAATTAACACAGCCCAGCCCCTCCACACAGAGACACACGGATGCACACACTCACGATCTGATCAGAAGACAGACGAAGGGACTTCTTGTAGGTAGGGATGTAGCCTGGGGTGGCAGGTGGCAGTGGTGGGGGGACTTCAAGGATCACAGGGCTGTCTGGGGCATCATCGTCACTGCTTAGGACTTCTGTCTTCTCTCTGTGGGCGTTGCTGGTGTTGGAGCCACCTCCCCCAGCCAAAGGGCCCTCTTTTCCTTACACTCAGCCCAGGACCATGAGCACCCAGGGCCTGTTCCTGTCCCTCTAGAGACTGCCTTGCCTTCAAGTGCCGCCTATGAGGGATGTCTCCCCAGGAAGGTGAGAGCCAAGCTGGAATGGAGGTCCACACCTCCTAGCTTCAGTATGCCTCCCTGGGGTGTCCACCCTGGAGATACTTTCCTGAACACGTGCACCCTGGCACGTCTCCCCAGTCCTGCTCGCTTTGGCTTCGGCTGACCTACTCTTGGCCACTCTTTCCCCAAACTTGGATGGCTGGGCCACTTCCAAGGTTAAAAAAAAAAAAAAAAGGAAGCCAAGTCAGCAAGTCCCTGGGTGCTGGGGAAGAGAGACCCTTGACCCTCCCCTTAATATAGCAGCCCCTTACTCAGGCTAGGATCTGCATAACTGTTCAGCTTTGTCATTTCCTATCAGAGGGATATCTGGCATATCTAGGTCTCAGTTTTCCCGTCTGGGAGCTGGGAACATTTCTCAGGAAAATGAAGTGCTTGGGAATTGACATCCACCATGGCTGGGGAAGAGGTTCTGGAACTCCCCACCCAAGCAGCTCACCAGGCTCCAGCCCTGAGCCCTGCCAACAGGTCCAACTCACCCCTGCTGCTTCCTGGTTGTGGTTTTCTCCCTCTGGGCAGTGTGCTGTGGGAAGAACTTCCATAAGCAAATTCTGTTCCCCGCCCTGTGCTGGCCCTGGCCTGTGATCACTGACCACCCACCTACCTCCTGAGCTGAGAAGTCCCTGCGTCTCCAGGAAAACCACCATCGCCCACCCTTCCTGGGCATCTTCTCTTTCTCAAGTTTGTCCACAGTGCTCTGTGGGTAGATGATGGCCATGAGTTCTTTCTACATCCCATAAATCTCTTATGTTGACATTGGGAACTCCATGAGCCCAGAATGTTGGCCCAACCTATAGCATGGTACTGTCAGCCTCTGGAGACTGAAGAAAATGTCCACCACTCCTCCTCCCGAGAGCCCAAGAATGACTCATGGAACTCTGCAGAGGAGACCAAGGGCATTCCTGTCTCACCAGAACTCCTGGCTCTAGCCTAGCTTCCAGATCTCATGAACCCATGCCCTACTGGAGTGTTGAAGGTAATACTACTGCCCTGGGAGACTCTTAAGAATTGGTACCTCATGCATGATGCCTCCCAGTGGTCCCAGGAACAGACTGTCGTTAGGACACTCTTCAATCCAAAAGACAGACACAGACAACTTCCTGAAGCCAGTGATCCTAACCCATGATCCTATCCCCCTCTTTGTATTCTGATCAGTATCTGACTGGGGCAGCATCACCTTGGGGAAAGAGCTGATTAGATGCATGCTAGATAACCCAGCAAAGTCTAGGGCAAGGCCTGCCTAGATGACATATCAACACCCTACAGATTCAGGTTCCAGAACTCAAGTCAAAAGGACATGAGCTTGAGGTCAACCAGCCTGGCTGCCAACAGGCTTGGGTGGGGGTCTCTCAAAGGCCTCAAGTGGTGGGTCTGTGTGGATAAAATGAGGACAGTCAAACAATGGAGTGGCTCCCTTCCCATAGGCTCTAGATCCTAGCTCTGTTGTCCTGTGATAGACCCAGATATTACTAAAGGGATGCTGTCAACATTTCACCTTTGAGGAGGCCTAACTAAGTGAAGAATCATGGATAAGGCCAGAGTGGGGCCCTGGATGCATCCTAGACAGTATAAAGGGCAGGTAGAGTCACAGGCTGCCACTACCCAAGAAGGAACTGACCTCACAGAAAGGGCAGGTAGCCCCAAAAGGCCAGGTGTAAGTTCTAAGGAGGAAGAAAAATGTTGGCTCTCTCCCCCTATCTCAGTATGTACACACTCTGTTCCCTGCCTGACCTGCTCAGGACTGTCACCCATTTGTCTAGCTAATGGGCACCTACTCAGCAAACACCCTATAATGAGTTGTCATAGCACCAAGGCTGCTCATCCCCAGCACTCAGTTGAATCTGATGCTCATCTGGATGACTCTTTGATCAATTGTGCCTACCTAGGGATGTGTTTGTTTGGTGCATGACTCCTCAGGCTGGATGTGGCACATAAAAGGTACTCAATAGATGAGGAATGACCAAGGGAGCAATCGCCCCTCAATCCAGCACAGAGGAGGGGCAGGGTGGAACTCCGTTTCTCAAGCCCCATCTTTCAGATCCCAGACTCTCCCATTGAAGGTTTGTCTCAGTCATCTGCTGGACCTTTATCCTGCTCTGATTTCACCTGAGTTCCTCTGCTGAGAAGTCCACACCCAATAGGACCCAGCCATGTCTGAGAACCCTGGGAATGATGGGCAAGACTTTGAGGACCTCTGTTTCCCGCCTCAAGAGTGAAGCCAGTAGCCAGTAGCCATAAGCTTCAAGGCCCATCTCTGTTCACCATCTATTTTCTTGCCAGTGTTTTGACTTCAAGGCAATGGCCCTAGTGGAATGTAAGCATCACCTCAGGTAAGTTCCTCTGGAAGGCTTGCAGAGAAAGGATCATAGGAGCAGCCACAGCCCAGTTGTAATGCCTAGAGAGACAGAATGAGATGTTAGGACTGCAGTAGCTGTGAAGGAATAGAGTGGCTAACTCAGGCCATCGGGCATCCTCAACCCACTACTCACTTCTCATTGATTTTCACCACGAGGTTTGGGTCATCCAGAAGCCCGGGATTTTTAGTGAGGTCCTCATAGGAGACCATGTGCTGGTTGAACTTCTCTGGGCACAGAGGCAGAAAGTGAGGGCTGACACTGCCATATCCCACAGGATCTGCTTCCCCCATATTCCTCCTACAAACCTCCTGTTGGCCAGATCTTTGACCTAGCAACATTTCCCCCTTCTGTGGTTTTTTTTATACCTGTTCCCACTCCAGGATCTACAGGCTAGGTGAAGGCTTACTATCAAGCATTTGTATCCCAAAGATGTTGGTTGATGGTGGGCACCACAAGGCAGATAATGGCAGGGAGCCCAGCCCAACCTCACACCCGTGCTACCCCACCCTAAAAAGTCTCCCCTGAGTTTTCCTGTTTCCTGGAAGTCTTCTCTACCCTGCTATGACCTCTGGAGGGTGCCTTTCTTCTTTCTTGGCCCCGAGGGGTCATCTCTGTCCTCCTATGGCTCCTGGGCGTCATATCTGTTTCCTTTTACCTCCTTTCATCCCTAGGGGCCTTCATCCCTTCTGACCCCTGAATATGTTCCCATCCTCTCTTGGTTCCTTAGCTCTGCACTAATCCTTGGAAGGGCTGGCGCCATGGTTGAACATACCCAGGGAGATGTCTCGGGTGTCAGCCAGTCCACCGCAGAGGGACAATGCTATTTTGTCCACTGAGTCCAGAGTGGGTTCTGCTGTGTGCTCGGGGTTGGGGTTCTCCAGGAGTTTCCGGTTACTGGGCTCACTCCACCTCCTGGCCCCCATCCCACTGTCACTGAAGACAAAGAGACCAGCAATGATATGAATCCAAAAGAAGATGTAGGCAGCTCCCCTTTCCTCCCAGGATCCCTGGAGGCTTTTGGCTCCACAGGCCCCAGTCCCAAGCTCCCTGTCCCCCAGAGCCCTGGCACCTCTGGGGGAAATAAAGGGCTGCATTCTCAGAGTCCAAGGAGGATAGATCATCCAGGTAGATGTCACTGGGCCCCAGGTGGTGGTTTCTCTTCAGGGAACCTGAGGGTGAAGGAGGGGACACCCGTCCACCAAACATGGGTTCAGTGGCATGAACAACATGTGGCCCTTTGCCTCTGAATGTCCTAAGGTGGTACTGTCCAATAGAACTCTTCCATGACAGAAATGTCCCATATCTGTATTGTCCAATGTGGCAGCCACTAGCCACATGTGGCTACTAAGCACAATTCAGATAGGTTGGTATCACAGAGAAGTGGAATTTTAAAATTTGTTTAATTTTAATTATTTCATTTTTCTTACCTATTTATTGGCATCATAAATAAAAAATAAACATTTTTATTTATTTTGTGTGTGTGAGTGTGGATACATGTGTGTCATGGTACACATGTAGTGGTCAGAGGACCACAATACATGTGTGCAGGTCAGAGGTCAATACATGTGTTCAGGTCAGAGGACCATAATACATGTGTGCAGGTCTGAGGACCATAATACATGTGTGCAGGTCAGAGGTCAATGCATGTGTGCAGGTCAGAGGTCAATACATGTGTTCAGGTCAGAGGACCATAATACATGTGTGCAGGTCTGAGGACCATAATACATGTGTGCAGGTCTGAGGTCAATACATGTGTGCAGGTCAGAGGTCAATACATGTGTGCAGGTCAGAGGACAACTTGCAGGAGTCAGTTTCTCTCTTCCCACCATGTGGGTCCTGGGGATCAAACTCAGGTTGTCAGGCTTGGCAGCAAGAGCTTTACCCCCTGAGCTGTCTCACTGACCCCTTGCATTATTTCTTTGAGATAGGGCTCATGTACCTAGGCTGGCTTCGAACTCACTATGTAGCCAAGGATAACCTTGAATTCCTGACACACACACCCCAACTACCTGTATCTGCTAAATCTGGGATTAAAAACTTGTAGTACTGTACACAGTTTATGTGGGGCTGGGGCTCGAACCCTGGCTCCCTACATGTCAGTCAGACATTCTACCCACTGCACGCCATCCCCAGCCCTTAATTATTTCATGTTATTTAACCTCCTATGAATCAATGGCTATCAACTTGGACAATGCAGTCCAGGGGCCTTTCTGCCACACTTGAGTAAAGACAGGCTGGGAGCTGAGAGCGGCCTGCCTGCCTTCCTACCTCAGCACCCATCCCTCCTCATTTCAAATGGCTATCTCAGGTCCTAGGCCTGAGACGTCTCTCTCACCTTGGAGGTCTAACTCATGTAACTTCCTCTTCCTAGAATTTTCTTTTCCTTCCTTCCACGGCTAAGTCTTCATTTTGCATGTCCCAGTTACAACTCTCACTATTCAGAGAGACCTTCCATGGCCATGTGACTTTACAGTCCCCATCCCTAAGCTAATGACTCTGTTCTGTGAGGTCTATGCCAATGACCTCCCTTGTTTACACATATTCCATTTGGCTCCTCCACTGGACTGGGCCCTGTGAACACTAGGCCAGCACAAGGCCTGGCACATAGCAGCTGCTCAAACTGTACCTAAAGACCTACAAGCCACCCAGGACATAACCTGAGGCCAGGGATGCACTGAGGGGGACCTCGCCATCACTCACCTTTTCCCTTGGAGACTTCTGGATGCCCAGAGGGAATGTGGCTCTCCAGAGTAGCCCAGCTCCATGATTTAGTGGCAGGAGGGTGGACTGCACCCCTAGAATTCTGAGTCTTGGTTTCCTTACTCTCTGGGGCAGCAAGAGGAGAATCCGCTAGAGTTCCCTCACAGTGTGTCTCCACGTCAGGATGCACTGTATCAGCCCCGGCCGCTGGCTGCAGCAGTGGGAGTCTCAAAGGGTCCATACCAGCCACGGAGGAGGAAGAAGAAATGCCAGGTTCGAGTGGTCCGGGAAGAGCAGGGATTGCCTCGGCCATGCTGTCAAGGACCACGGACAACTCAAGCCGCTCAGCTTTCGCCACCTTCAATCAGATAAATACAGGAAGACAGCCTGGTAAATGAGAGCTCACAGGGCTCACATTCCAGCAACTCTAATGATGATGCAGAAGGGTCAGGGAGTCCCCGGAAGGAGGAGGCTTGGGGCAGCATGGAGGAACCCACCTTTGGCAGTCTCCCCCAGGCCCAATGCATGTGAGATTCCGCTCTCAGAGGACTAGGCTCCAAGGACCGCAGCTCCAGCTCAGAGTCACTCTTAGGGGACATTAGGTCACCTGATGAAAGGCTGCAAAAAACAAGCAGAGACAATACTAGTTAACCTGTCACTACTCCGCAACCTAGCCCAACATAGAAAAAATTGTTTCAACAGGTATTTATGCCTGTATTGAATCCAAAGTATACAAGAATATATATGTGTATATATGTATACATCTATAAATGTACATATATAAAGAACTCATATAAGTCAACAATAAGAAGGCAATCTGATTTTATTTTTTAAAGCTAGATGTGGTAATACATGCCTGTAATCTTAGCATCATCTTCTGCTACATAAGGAGTTCAAGGTCATCCTTGGCTATGTGAGACCCTGTCTCAAAAAGTCAAAACAATAGGATGGCAAGACATGACTTCTATAAGATCTCTTTATGTGTATGTGTGCACATGAGTGCAGTGCCTATGGAGGCCAGAAGAGGGCGTCAGATCTCCTGGAGCTGGAGTGACAGGCAGTTGCAAGATGCTTAATACTTGTGCTAGGAACTGAACTTGTATCCCCTGGAAGGGCAGCAAGTGCAGAGCCATCTTTCCAGTCCCAAAGATGTGACTTCTTAATGGGTATGGAATTTCTTTCCAGCATGAAGGAAAGTTCTAGAACTAGAGAGTCATTTCAGGAACGTAACACTGTGAACAGACTGCATGCCACTGAATTGTACACTCTGAACTGGTTAAAATGGTAAAGTTCATGTGAAGAATATTTTGCTACAATTTAAAAACTGACTTTGATCTCAAGCACTGCTAAACATAGGGTAAAATAAAACAAAAATCTCCCCCAAACGTGAATGTTTTACAAAAGAGAAATACAGATGGACAGCAAACACATTGAGTGGGTTCTGAGGCATTAGTTAACACAAAGATGTAAGCTGAAACTAGGCTCACAGCAGCCTGCCACCACTGAACACTTACTTGGCCTGCGGGGTACACTCGCCATCAGAGTAAGGGTAGATGTCCTTAGGCTGCAATGAGGACTCCTCTTCCTCCTGAGCACTGCTTAGGGAGCACAGAGAAATGTTCATTAATAGGCAAGGGCATGGAAACCTGGCTATCAGGACTTCAGACAGTAGAGCCCAGAGACGCCAAGGCCCTTCTCCAAAGTTGCACAGCATCAGCAGAAAAAATGCTTCAACCCAGGCCAGTGTTTCTCACAGCCTCCACCTGGTTCCTACCCACCTTGGGGACTCTGGTGTTGGCTTTTCTGGCAAGGGCAGCTCACTCTCAGCACCTGCCTCCAACTCCTCAGAACTGGAGTCCACAGCATCCTCCCTGCGCCTGGGTTTCCTCCTGCGCCGCCTCTTTTTCCGCCCAGTGATGACGAGGCCCTCAGGCTCACTGGCTGTGCCCAGTTGGGAGTCTGAGGGAAAGCCTGACAGGCCTCCCCATGGGATGGGTGAGGTGCACAGGCGAGGAGGTACATCTTCCTGTGGGGAGAACCGGGGGCAGAGCTGAAAGTGCTAGAGCCATCAGGCTGTCCAGAACCCCACAGTGAGCTCATTTAGGGACAGGCATGGGGGCTGAGCAGAGGCGGTGGCAGCCCACACTGACAACAAAGCCCCCTCTCACCGAGATGAGGCAGCAGTCAGGGCAGCTCCGTCAGAACAGGCAGAAGCAGGGGCCTCAGCCCCTCACTGCCTCTTAGTAACACCCATTTCTCTTCTAAGAGTTAGCCAGGTGCCACTTCCTCCAGGAAGCTTGCCAGACTGCAGTTCCTTGCAATGACCAAGAGGCTGCATCACTGGATATGCATGGGCCTGTATGTCTGGAACTTTTTTTTTTTTTAAGATTTATTTATTATATATAATAATAGTCTGCCTGCATGTATGCCTGCAGGCCAGAAGAGGGCACCAGATCTCATTATAGATGGTTGTGAGCTATCATGTGGTTGCTGGAAATTGAACTCAGGATTGAACTCTGGAAGAGGCCCTTGTCTGGAACTCTTTTTGAAAGTAAAGGAGTCACTTGTTTGAGTCTGCTGCATTGGGTCCGACATACAGCAGGGGCTCAGTTAAAGCTTATCAAGCAGTTAAAACTTTTTTGTTGGCTTGGGCTAGGCCCTGCCTTCTTTCTACAAACACTCCACTTTACACACACACACACACGCACACGCACACGCACACGCACGTACGCATGCACATGCACACACGTGCGCACCCACACACCAAAGTTCTGTGTTCTGGCTGTATGGTACCGACACAGACCAGAACAGCCAGGCTTTCCTCTTTGCAGTCCCCTGACCCTCTTCTCTTCTGAGATTCCTAGCCAGGCCAACTTTCTACTCCCCAGGGGCCCAGCTCAGAGGGCTCCTGCTTCAGAAACCTTCCCCGGGAAGTAGAATCAACCAGAATAGGGCTCCCCTTTCTGGGCTGTGACCGAATATCATGAGGCCAGCCTCAAGTGCCCCTCTGCATCGGTTCTCTGTTGAAGGGCTATCCCTGAGGTCAGGGATAACAACAGATCGCAGGTTCCCTCCTCATACAGCACCAGTGAAGGGGTGAGGTCAGGCACGAGCCAGGATGGTGATCCCTACCTCATCACTGTCCAGCTCCTGGACAAAGAAGGCCTCGCCACTGTCCCCCAGCTTCATGTGCAAGTCCACAGGCTCTCCATTGATTTCAATGTCCACCTGCAATGGGAATGGTGGGTGGGGACTGAAGGGCCATAGCGTCAGGCCTCACGTCCTGATCCAGCAACTAGAGACACACTCCTGCTTGCCTGGTCCAGCTCTGAACTGGCTGGAGCTCTCTCCAAACTTCAGTGGCCCTGGCTGCTTATCCTTGGGTCACCAGGAGAACATCGTTGCAACCTCATTCTGCTACTTCTTCCCAGCTCCCAGGTGTTGACTACATAATAATGGTGAGAATTACCACTTGGAGTGTTTTATGTAGAGCATCCTGTCTAACTTTACAACAACCCTTTGTAGTAGCTCCTATCATTAGCTCCGTCTTATAGATAAGGAAACCGAGGCTGGTGTGTATGTGTGTGTGTGTGTGTGTGTGGGGTATTTGTGAGGGCCTGCCCTCCCAGCAGGATTCTATGAAACTCAAAAGGTTTTCAACTACACCCCAGTCCCCTTGTTTTGTTTTGTGTGCAGCGTCATATGCGTGTGTGCATATTTGTGTGGGTGCCTACATGTGTGGGTGCCTGCGACCAATCCTAGGTGTCTACACTCAGTCACACTCCTCCTTCTTTTTTGAGACAGGGTCTCCCACCGATGGGTGAGGCTGGCAGGCTAGCGGGCTGCAGAGATCTACCTGCCTCCACCTCTTCAGTGCTGGGATTATAGACATCTTCTGCACCTTGCTGTTTATGTGGGAAAAGTTTGCTGGGAACCCCAGCTCAGGGCATGGCAAGCTCTTTACTGATTCGGCCATCTGCCCAGCCCTACAGCCCAACCTCTTATCTCCGAGGTACACGGTCTTTTATAGATTATCCTTTCCTATTGGGGTTCTGAAAAATTCAGTCACCTCAACTTGAATGGGGTTTGGGCCCACTACACTGCTGTTCACACATGGACGCAGGTGCTAAGTGAAGTCTCTGTCATGAACCTGAGGGAGCTGATGTGGCCCTACTAAAGGCCTAACCTTTGTCCCCACAGGCCTCGCCTCAAGGCCACATTATCTGTTCCTGTTTTCTGTCCCAAACTATTCCATTCCTAGCACTAGGCTTATAAAAACGTGTCCATTCCTAAAGGCCATGTGACTGGGTTTGAGGATTGGGGTGATTAGCAAGGCCACAGGGGAGGTCCTCGTAAGTTGAACCAGGTCTGGTAGCCACAGAATCTGGCTCTACTCCACTGGGCTTTGGCAAACGAGAATCTTCTAGATCAAGGCCCTAAACCAACCCAAAAACATTAGTGAGGGCCAGTGAGGTGGCTTAGCAGGAGTTAGCACTGGCCACCAAGCCTGAAGACCTGAGTTCCATCCCTGGAACCCACACAGTGGAAGGAAAGGGCTGACTCCCACATTGTACACACACACACACACACACACACACACACACACACACACACACGCAAACACACACACACAAATAGACATATACAAGACACACATACACAAAATAAATACAACAAAATAAATTTTTAAAGAAAATTCAATGAAAACACAAAAGAAGGGAAACAGGATAGGCACCGCCCCCCACCACCCCTTAAGGAAGCCAAGTCTTTTCTGGGACAGCAGTGATTGATTACACTGCCTTCAAAAGCCCACCCTGATGAAGCCAGACCATAGGCCAAAGCACTCACCACCTTCTCCCGTGACCGCAGGACACCCAGCTTGCCGAACCGGACGTGGAAGGGTGAGCATCGGAAGGAGCCGTCTGTCTGCTTCACCACCAGCACGTCGATGCCGCCACTCAACGTGGCGGGGTTTAGGCCCCTGTAGAGTTCCTTAACTGTTCCAAACACCGTCTCTGCCAGCTGCCCCACATAGTTCATGGCTGCTGCTGGCCAGGAGCTGGGATGCCCAAGCTTGGGTTGTGTCTAGCCCTTGAAGAGAGAGCGCGTCTGTACAGTGGCCGCAGCCGTGGGATGGGAGGATCTCCAGGAGACCTGGACCTACTAGCTGAGGCTGGCCCACCGACCTAGTGTGGGGCCCTTGAGCAGCCGGCTGCCTTCTCCTACTGCCAATCTCCACATCTGTAAAAATAAGGACTCATGGTGAGACGATGCCTGGGTGCCTGTGCCTCTAAATGCCATGACTCATGGCAATGCCCATGAGCACTCCATGGGCACGACTCATCTAATCTTCACAACAACCCTGCAAGGCTGGCAGAGTGGGGTTGTTGCTCATGTTTACAGATGGACCAGTCGAAGCTCAGAGAGGTGGAGTGACTCGCCCAGGCTCTCACACCTATAAGGAGAGAACCTGAGGTTCAAGTCCAGTTCTGGGTGACTCACATCCAGAAACCTTGGCAGAAACAGATAGGAAGATTCACCATGGAAACAGGACATTGTGGGCAGTGGGGAGAGCCTCCAGATAGAGCTAGCCTTGTTAGGTAATAGGTGGCACCCTAGAGGAAGTCTTCCATTTGAGAAATGGGTCTAGATAGCTTGCTGCTTCCTGGCCCTAGAAATTGCTTATGCACTCCAGGTACCTAAACCTCTACTGAGCCATATTACTAGTCCAGACACCAAGGAAGGTCCCTATGTAGCTTAAGGAACCACTCCAACCCTGAAACCCCCTTTTTCCTGGCCAGTAAGGCCCACAGCCCTACTTCATGGTCTCCAGGACATTGTTCTCAGCCCTTGGCTTCAGACTAGAACTCAGACGCACATTCAGGTCATCGTTGCTCTTTATCCCAGGCAGACTGGTCCCTCCGGCTTTCCTGCATCGGGCAGGGTGGGGAGAGGTGAAGGCAGAGGCTTCGGTGGCAGCAAAGAAAAGCCAGGGCTATCATGAAAGTCATAACCAGGCTGATAGCATGTCCCCTCGCCCTACGCCACCCTTTCCAGATTCAGACCATGTACCTGCCGTGCCGCCAGGTAAGTGACCTACTGCTCTTCTGGCTGCCTAGGACTGAGAACTGGACCCAAGGCACCTCCACATGTCACCCTCCTCTCTCAGATCTTGCACAAGAATTCCTGGAGGACAAGGGTTCGGGAATCATCCTTCAAAGAAGCCACTTATCGAGCTTTATGGGGCTAATAGAGCGTAGACGGGGGCGGGGGAGCAGGAGAGAGGCTATGACTCAGGACTCTTGACTCCTCAATTAGTCCATAGTCCCCGAACTACACCACAGTTGTCTGCAGAGAGAGCAGCCACCTCAGCATAGCTTTGTGATGCACTGAGCTTGGAATGTGGTCCATGAACTGGCAGCCTACGTGTCACTGGGGAGCTTGTTAGACATGTGGAGGCTTAGGTCTAACTCAGCCTTCCTGGGTACACATGTACATCAGAACATCCTTCCCAGGGGTGCTTGTATCCTTGAGTGTTGAGAAGAGTCATCTCAGTGTTCCCAGGCCGTAGCTGGATTTTTGGCAAAGTCTGAGTGATGAACCCCAGTGGGCAACATTTTTTGAGGGAATGCCGCTGATCACAGACTTTCCTCTCTCTGTGTCAACAGGTGGTGCACTTCAGAGGGTGGAAACAAAGACCTAGACAGATGAAGTGACCTGCCCAGAGTCACAACTAGTCACTGGCAGAGTAGAGATTAGCACCCAGGCAGTTTGGTACCCTTACCCACAATGTCCTGTGGCCGTTCATGATCTGGGAATCTAATAATAAAGCCTTGACCTAGACAGCAGGAAGCTAAGTCAAAAATAAGGTGAAATTAAACTCTGTGGCTTCCTAATGCCGCTCAAATCCAAAAACAGTTTTAGTTTGCAAGATACGTATTGATTGGGTCCTCGGTGGAAAGCTTCATCCTGCTCTCTCTAGCCCTGAGCTCAGTGACTCCAGCTCTAAGGAGACAGGCAGGCAGGACAGACATTTGGCTCTAGACCAGTGAGTCCAGGAAAAGCAGAGAAGACCCAGGAGTTTCCAGGAATAAAGGAGTGAGCATGGGAGGCCTGTAGTAGGGTGGCAGGCTTAGTTTGCTCAGCGTGTGTGCGTGTGTGTGTGTGTGTGTGTGTGTGTGTGTGTGTGTGTGTGTGTGTGCGCGCGCGCTAAGCAGAATACACTGTAAGACTGGTCTCTGTATCATTAGATACCAGTATGTCCCCAGCTCCCATCCAAGGTTGTGACAGCCAAATTGTCTCCTGATATTAAATGCCTCCTGAGGTGCTGGGGATATAGCCCAGTGGAAGAACACTTGCCTTGTATATGGAAGGCGCTAGGCTTGACCCTCAACACTGCAAACAAAACCAGATGTCTCCTTGCAAGAAAAAGAGCTAGATGGCAGAGATGGGAACATGGGAGGGGGTGTGACTAGAGTTACTCAGGTCTATTCATGAGGGATTCTCAGGCAAGCAACTTGCTGGGCTCAGTTTCCCTTGTACAATATAGGCCTTATTTTAGACCCATCTTACTCAAATGTCGAAGGAGTCCAGAATCCCATTTGCATGAGCTCCTGAGTGCCTCTAACCAAAATCCCAGTGGTCTCCCCTACACCTACATCCACCCCTAAGGGAACCTTCTTTTCTGCCTTTTTCAAGCTGGGAGCTCAGCTTGCTGCCTTATACAATTGTCCCTTCCTGACTTTCCTGCTGTCTAGGTTAAGACTTTATTACCAGATAGCCGGATCATTGATGGCAGCAGAGCACTGTGGGTAAGAACACCATAGTTCCCCGAGTTCTAATCTGCTCACTTACTAGCTATGACCTTGAGCAAATCACTTGATTTATCTGAGTCTTAATTTCAGCTTCTCTAAGTGGGGATGATATCAGGAAGGTCTGAATACCTGATAAGATAATTGCATACAGCCTTGCTGTACGATATGTGTTGTGCCCATATGTGTCATCTGGCAGAAACACCAGCATCTTTTTCAGCATCATGGCAGTCCCACTCACCCAGGCTGTGGGCAGTTCAGTGCGGCAGCCCCTACTTGCAGTTAACAGTGTAGACACAGCAAACTGGCACTCAACTTCCTCACCAGTGGGGACCTCACTATTTACAAAATGGACAGTGAACTCCGGGCCTCGTGGAGCACCTTGCTCAAGCCAGGCTAGAAATATTCACAAGGTTCTAGGCTAGTCTGCCTCTACCAGAGGGAAGCCAGAACAAGTGGCCCTGGGACCTGACCGCTCTGTCCTCTTGGGTGCCCAGATTTTGAGGTGGGGGAGTCATGGAGTAGGGATGACGTTCCATCTGCCACCAAAGAGAGGAGGAGGATAAGCACTTTTGTTTATTTCTTTATAGCAGTGCTGGGGATGAAAACCAGGGTCCCTCCTATCCCAGGGAAGTTCTCTACCACTAAGATGCAGTCCCCCAACATAGGGTAGCAACTTGTGTTGCCCCAGAGCGGGAAAGTGCCGCCTCAGCTCCCCACATTGCCTGGCAAGACAGGCCAGACAAGAACCGGACATTCCTTGCAACTGAGGACACTCTGTACCAAGGACACACAGTCAGTCTAGGGCAGCCTTCATAATACGTTCCAGCATCTCCTCTCCAGCTTCCTAGTTTGGGCTATCCAGGGAGCTCGCAGCCCAGGGAGGAAGCGAGACCATCCCTCCCCCACTCTTGCCCGAGCACTAGAAATGAAGATGAGATAGAACAGGGTGGGAGAGAAACATTTTTCCCCTGGTACAGTTAGATTCCTACCTAAGAATTCCCCTCCTCCCCTGGACCTCCAGGACCCAGAGTAGCCGCCTCTACCTGTACGCAGAGGTTCCACAGGTAGGTGTCCAGGTCCTGGCACTTCCGCCTTCTCTGGGACCCGGTGAGATCCGGGCTCCACTCCTTCCACCAACCAGGTGCAACCTTCACTGTCCCTTACCGGTCCTGGCTCCACCCCTCACTTCGAAAAGACCCCGCCCCTGTCCTGTGTTCACACCCAAGGGCACCCTTTCTCCGGAGGAGACTGGGGAGCACCAGACTTCAGGACTCTGACCCGTGCCCAGCCTGGCCACCAGTTGCAACCACAGGGACACCAGAGACACAAGGACTTTGGAACCGCGTCTACCTACGTCCTGTTCCTTTCCACCTGGCCCTGTGACCTTGGGCGAATCTCCCACTGAATTGAAGCCGGTTCTTGATTTATCAAAGAGGAAAGCGCCTTGTAGGATTTGCCAGAGTGTGTGAAATGTCTTTTTCGGGTTCTTGTTGCTCGGATTTCCCATCCCAGGAACAGCGTACCTTGGCCTTCCACATCTCATTCTAGCCGAGCTCCAACTGCCCGTGTGCTCACAGTAGTAATTTCTTATTTGCTCGATTAATGTCAGCCTTGTTTATTTGTTTTTGCAGTGCTGATATCAAGCCCAGGGCATCAAGCAAAGGGATCTACCACCGCTACATCACATAGCTCCAAATGTCCTCTTTAATTGAATTTGAACTCCTTGTGGACAGATTACCTTCTCGAGCTCAGGGTCTTTGCAATAAATACCTACTCGGTCATCCATCAGACTCGTCAATGGACAGGCAATGTACTCAATACCACCACGGCCCAGCAGAGGGCAGATGGTGACCAGCCTTCTCACCCAGTCACGCTCTCTCATCATCCAACAATCTCAAAAGCAGGACAGATGAGCAGATTTGTAGGCTATATATATACACGGGCCAGGACGGGAATGGCTATTCCCTTTAAATTAGTGGTGCGTTGCTTTTCCTGACTCAAAGACCTCTGTGACTACCTGTAAGTATATATGGTCTCTGAAAAGAAGACGTGCCGGAAAAGATCAAAAGTTGAAGGTGGTTTGTTTTAAAAAAGCACAGACAGCCTTTGCTTAAAAGATGGCTGGCTCAGTCAGCCCAGCATGGTGGCACAAGCCTTCATCCCAGCATTGGGAGGCAGAGACAGGTGGATCCCTGAGTTAAAGGCCACCCTGGTCTGTCGGAGTTCCAGAGATCCTGTCTCAAAAAAGCCAAAACAAAACAGACTAGCCAAAAAAAAAAAAAAAAAAAAAAAAAAAAAAAAAAAAAAAAGCCTCAATAAAGGTGCTTGCTTCTGAGTTGGATAACTAATCCACACTTACAAAGTGTCCACACTTACAAGGTGTCCCAGGCAGGCTGTGAAGCCAGTGCTCACCCTGTGCACATACTTTAAGTCAGTGGTTCTCAGCCTCTAATGCTGTGACTCTTTAATACAGTTCCTCATGTTGTGGTGATCTCCAGCCATACAACTATTTTCATTACTACTTCATAACTATAATTTTGCTATTGTTATAAACCATAATGAAAATATGTGATATGCAGGATATCTGATATGCAACCCCTGTGAAAGGGTGTTTTGACCCTTGAAGGGCTCACAACCCACAATTTTGAGAACACACTGCTTTAAATAAATGTTCTGCATTATTGATTTACTTTAAGGTAAAGGCATAAAAGGCAGGCTTAGAGGGGTGGCAGTGGAGCCCTGGGAAAAACCAGCTGTAGAAAGGACTGGGAGGTGAGAAGTGAGAAGCTGTTGCCATGATGTGATCCAAGGTGACAGAGCTTGTTTAGAAATGAGTGGCTTTTGTCGTCCTCTCTGTAGCGGCTAGTTGCTATTTTCACACACACACACCCCTCCTGGAGCTGAGGACCGAACCCAGGAGCCCTGCTGAAAGCAGAGCAATGGCCCTGGGGGTTATGGCAGGCCACAAGATTGTCCGTGGCACTGTGATATAGAATGATTATATTTGATGGTGAAACCTTGGAAAACAGGAACTTCTCCAAGAAGGCTGAGACAGAAGGAAGGAGGGGGTCACAGACTGGGTCTCCTGAGGCTAGAGTCAAAACTTTTTCTTGTTTAAAGATGGGGTCTCACAGCCAGACATAGTGGAGCAGGCCTTTAATCCCAGCACTCAGGAGGCAGAGGTAGGCTGATCTTTGTGAGTTCTGAGTTTGAGGCCAGCCTGGTTTACAAAGTGAGTTCCAGGACAGCCAGGACTATGTAGAGAAACCTTGTCTCAGCAAATAAATAAATAAATAAATAAATAAATAAATAAGGAAAAAAGAAAGGAAGGAAGGAAGAAAGAAAGAAAAAAGAAAGGAAGGAAGGAAGGAAGGAAGAAAGAAGGAAGGAAGGAAGGAAGGAAGGAAGGAAGGAAGGAAGGAAGGAAGGAAAGAAAGAAAGAAAGAAAGAAAGAAAGAAAGAAAGGAAGAAAGAAAGAAAGAAAGGGCCCCACTATGTAGTTATATAGGTCAGGCTGGCCGCAACTCTCAGAGCTCTGCTTTTCTCTTCCACTCTCTAGAGAACTAGGATTAAAGTTGTGCCCCCACCATGCCCAGAGCAAATCTAACTTTTTGATCCTTAATTTCACTTTCAAAATGGTGATACAATTTACCTTGCAGGGCTATATTTGAAGATTTGGTGATCAGTGGTCCTCAGTCTTGATTGCATCTTTAAATCCTCATGCCCTGGACAAAGGCTGACCCCATGGCACTGAGATTTCAACCCCATTAGTTTTACTGAGCTAAATAAATCCTGAACACAATGCAAGGCACACGTTAGGCATTCAATACTGCTTATCATCGTTTAAATGTTTGGTGTGTGTGTGTGTGTGTGTGTGTGTGTGTGTGTGTGTTGGGGCGTGTCTAGGTGGATATGGAGGCTGGAAGCAGATCTTTACCTCAATGCCTCGAGACAGGGTCTGCCTCTGAACAGGAAGCTTGCTTTATGGGCTCAGCTGACCAGTGATGTCTCTGGATCTTTCTCTGTCTGTGTCACACAGTGCTGGGCTTATAGGCATGCATAGCCATGACTGGATTTTTTTTTGACCCACCAGGACAATGAGCATGTGCCATCAAGCCTGGCTTTCTTTTTTATTTTATTTTATAATTTTCTATGTTTGGGGGTTTTGCCTGCGTATATATCCATGAACCACCTGGGTGCAGTGCCCACAGAGGCCAGAAGAGGGCATTGGATCTCCTGGGACTGGAGTTAGAGCAGTTGTGAGAGTCCATTCGGGTTCTGGGAATCCAACACCTATGCTCTGCAGCCAGTGCTCTTAACTGTTGAACCACCGCTTCAATCCCTGTGACTGTTTCTATATGTGGGTCCTAGGGATTTGAACTCTTCTTCATGCTTGTGAACAAGAGCTCTTGCCAGTGAGCCATCCCCCAATCCTTTCTTTTTGTTTTATGTGGTTTGTTGGTTTGTTGCCGGGGTTGGGGGGGAGGGGGGGAGGGGGGATGGGGGGGCAGGATTTTGCTATGTTGCTCAGGATGACTTCAAACTCCCGGTCTCAGGTGATCCTCTGGCCTCAGCCCCTTCAGTGGCTCTGACTCTAGGTGCATAGCACCATGACCAGCTTTAACCCCACAGTTTTGAAGATGAAGCCCATGTTGTTCTCATTGTTTTTTGTTGGGGGGGGGGCAGAGTTCATATAAAGATTGTTGCAGAAATTGGATTTCCACCAAGCTTGTTTTCAGAACTCTGAACCGTCTGGAATTTGGTGATTGTGAAGGAGTGTGAGGGAGCAAGAGGCAGTCTCTGGTTGTCTTATTTGTCCTAACACCCAGCCAAGCTGACCAAAGCAGGGACTATCCTGCTCTAGCTGGTAACTTATATCACCACCTTTGGGGTATCCTTTTTGTCTGAAAGTACTGTGTGTACTGCATTTGCCTATTTCTGGAGTTAAAGGTAAGGTCATTTTCCTCCTCTTCCTCGGTCCATGTGCTAGCTGGGGCCTATGCCACAGGTGACTGTTGGTTTCTTAGTAATCCAAAAGTAGAGGCAGACTGCCTTCTTTTTGAAATGTGGTAACCTATATGCTTCTTCATCCACAGGCAGGTCCAGTGACTATTTACTTTGCCCTACTACTTCCTTGCGGGTGAACCCAGCCTGAGGTGAATGGAAGCTGTGAGCCAGGCCTGCAGCTGTGATCACATGTCATAAGCGGCAAGACTGTCTGCCAGGAGCAGAGCCTCCACCAGACCTAGAGGGACCGGATGCAGGGGTAGCCAGAATTGGCTCGCCTCAGGGAGCAGGCTCGAGGGGTAGGGAGGCAGGCAACCGGTACATGGCTGCTATTAGCAAATAAAACCAAATGACACTAGTTACATTTCTATTTCAGATACACATTTCTTAGTGTATGTCTCCTGTAACACTCATTATTTACCTAAAATTCAAGATTAACTGCATGCTTTCATTTTTCTTTGTTAAATCTGGTAAATCCGTGTCTGCTCAAATAGCTAAGGTCACAGTAACAGTCTCTGCTGTCCAATGTTTCCACATTCAGCTTCCGCAGCCCAGCTCCAGAACAATGCGTGGCTCCCAGCTGCTTCTACAATGTAACCAGGACTCCCTGGCCTCAGCTCTTCTGCAAGCCCAGCTGACCTGATTAGACCCATTCCCATCTCTGTCCATGTGTTCACTGAGTACCTACTGGGTGCAGGCCTCATGCTGAATTCTTCCTTTTCATTGTCTCATTGGCTTTTCATAAGACCTAGCACACAGGAACCCATAATAATTCCATTTACCAGTGAAAAGACAGGCACTCTAAGATAATGCTTCATGTATGTCTTAGGGTTTCTATTGCTGTGAAGAGACACCATGACCACAGCAACCCTTATAAAGAAAAACATTTAATAGGGGTGGCTCACTCACAGTTTCAGAAGATCATACCATTATCATCATGGTGGGACATGGCGGCATACAGGCAGATGTGGCGCTAGACAAGTAGCTGAGAATGCTACATCTTACAGGCAACAAGAAATGGTCTGAGACACTGGGTGGTATCTTGAGAATATATGAGACCTCAAAGCCTGCCTCCACAGTAACACATTTCCTCCAAGACTATACCTACTCCAACAAGGCCACACCTCCTAATAGTACCACTCCCTATGAGATTATGGGGGCCAATTACATTCAAACTACCACAATGTTTACTTGTTTATTTTGTGTGCACCTGTGTGTATATTTGTATGTGGACCAGTATACGAGTGCGCACATGCTTGTAGAGGACAGAGGATAACCTTAGGTGTCATTCCTCAGAAGCCATTCACATTGTTTAGGAGACAGGATCTCTCACTGGCCCCAGGGATCCAAATGTCTCTGCCTCCTCAGAGCTGAAATTACAAGCACACTAATACCACACCTGACTTCATTGTCCTCCTCCTTCTCCTCCTCTTCCTTCTTTTTCTTCTTCAACAGGTTCTCACTGTATATCCCTGGCTAGCCGGGAATTTGGAATATAATATGGAGACCAGGCTAACCTCAAATTCCCAGAGATCCACCTGCCTCTGCTTCCTGAATGCTAGAGTTAAATGTATATGCCACCATGTCCATCAACCCCTGGGATTTTTGGTGTGTGTGTGTTGGGGGGGGTGTTTGTTTTTCGGAGACAGGGTTTCTCTGTCTAGCTTTGGTGCCTGTCCTGGATCTTACTCTGTTAACCAGGCTGACTTTGAACTCACAGAGATCTGCCTGCCTCTGCCTCCCGAGTGCTGGGATTAAAGGCATGCTCCACCACCCCCTGGCTGGTTTTTTTTTTTTTTTTTTTAACTCAGGCCCTTATGCTTGCAAGGCAAGAGCTTTACTGGTTGTGCCGTTTCCCCAGCCTCAGATAGTGTTCCTTAGACTGAGTTCCCTGGGCCAGCAGCAGTAGTAGCACTTGGGAATGCGGTGGGAACTCATTCTCTGCCTACCCACCTGCCAGACCTGATGAGTCAGAGACTGAGGATGTGGGCTGGCAGCTGTTGGTGTCTCACGGAAGTCCCTTCCCTTCTCTCCCGAACCCTTGGCTTGACACTCGGTCTAATATGAAATCTGAAATGTGTAAGAAATGAAGTCTCCACCCAGGCCAAGATTAAAGCACAGCAGAGGGCCTTCAGGAAGGTTGTTTAGGACCTACTGATGCCAGGGCTGGGCCAGACCCTGGGGATGCCATATGGACTTCACAGTCATGGTGCTAGGTCTAAGAGGACAAGAGTCAAGCAACTGCCATGTTAAGTGAGTACACCTCCAGGAACCCACAGCCAGGTGAAGGGGGTCACAGAGCACTTTCTCTAGTACACATGGAGGCCTGAAAGCCCAGTTCAAATTAGAAGATGAGTGGGGCATTGTGGGGCCTACCTTACAGGAAGGCTGAACGCTTCTACCTGGAAGTAGTGTGGCGTTGCTGCAGCAGGGTGAGGAAAGTGGTTGTGGTGTCCCCTGCCCTAAGAGCAAAGGAAAAAACACTGTGGGCATCGTGGAAGCCCTCTGGCTTCTAGGTAAAGGGAGCACTTCAGAAAATGGAGGGTGGAGGAGGGTGAGGAGAGATCCAAGGGATGCTGGGCCTTTCCATCCCTTAGGCCAAGAAAACCTCTGTCCTCTAAGGCATCTGTAGAGATTCAACTCCCAATTGCATCTGCCAGCAGGTAGGAGGTTCAGAAGTCCAGCCCATGCTCTGGGTACAAAGCCTGCTCTTCCGGGACTCACAGAGGGAAAGGGCTTGGGAAGCTGCTTCTCCGGCCCCACCCCTTCTGGGCTCTGCCTCTGCCGTCCTTGCCAAAGAAAAGCCTTTAGTGCCAGCTGAGGACTGGCTGGCATGGCCATGTTGCCTGGCAGTGCCCAGGCTCCAACTGCCTTTCTCAGGAAAGACGTCAGATGGTTGAGCCTTTTCGGAATTTGACAGTAAATCTGACCTAAAGAGGAAAACCGAACGGCCACTGTGTAAAGTGGAGCTTTCTGTGTCTGAAAAGAAAGTTCTCCAGCAGGCTGGGGATGCAACCCCGTTGGTAGAGTGCTTGTTTAGTGTGCAAAAGACCCTGGGTTCAAACCCCAACAGTCCATATAACTGAGCAAGGCAGAGGAGGAGGATCAAAAATGCAAGGCCTTCCTCGGTTACGAAGTGTGTGAGTCAACCTTGGGATAGGGAGACTGTTTTTTATTTTATTTTTATTTTATTTTATTTTTTTGTTTTGTTTTTTGACACAAGGTCTCATTACATAGCCTTGACTGGACTGGAGCTTGCTCTGTAGCCCAGGCTGGCCTTGAACTCACAGAGATCCAACTGCCTCTGCCTCCACAGTGCTGGGATTAAATGCAGGTGCCACAATGCCCGGCCTGAGACTTTATCTTTAAAAAAAAAAAAAAAAAAAAAAATTCTTCAAAGTCTGGAGAGATGTCTCAATTAACTCACCATTAAGAGTACTGCCTGCTCTTTCAGAGGATCTGGGTTCAGTTCCAGCACCCATATGGCAGCTCATAACCATCTGTAATTCCAGATTCAAGGAATCACACACCCTCATCTGGCCTCTGTGGGCACTGAATATATATGGTACACATATAGTCACACAAGCTCACACAAATACACATTAAATAATGAATAAATGAACTTAAAAAAAAATCCTTTGGGACTCACCAAATGCCCAGTACACGAATACTCCACACACCTAACTCTACAAGGCAGTACAGCTGAGCATCCCATGACTTACCAGGCTGTTTCTGCCACACGGCTCACAGTTCATGGCACTGGCACTTCTCCATCCAAGAATGGACTTTCCGTAGCTACTCATGTGGCATTCCCACCAACCTCACAACTACTTGAGGGTCACCTCAATGGAGTCTTCTCTGTCTCTTCTGAGTCATGTTTCCTTCCTCCATTCTTTTCCTTCCATGGGTCTGGGTGAAGCCTGAGGGCCTGGGTTTAGAGCCCCTCCCCCGACATGCAAGCTGGATGTCCCTGTCACTCTGGCTACAGAGTGGGTGTGTGTTGGGGGGAGAGTGGGGGAACAGCAGCAGAGTGGGGATGGACACAGGAGGATCCTAGGAGCTCTGGCCAGCCAGTATTAACTGAAATATCTAGCTCTAGGTTCAGTAGAGAAATGGTCTCCAAAAATAAAAATAAAGAGCAAAGGAGGAAGATGACCGTTTGGCCTCTACCTATGCCTACACTCACATGTAACTCATTTGGGTGAGTACTCATGCATGAATGCACGCACACGCACACGCACACACACGCACATGCACACACACACACACACACACATACACACAATCACTCCCTCACATGCTATTGTAGCTTACGTCTTGATGATAGCTGGTGTTTGCCTCCCTCCACAGGAATGTGGACCTGGGAGGACAAGATGTTTGGTCTGTCTTCACTAATCTATCTGAAGATCAGGGTCTGGTGCACACTAGGCCTCCAATAAAAATAAGTGACCCTGTAGTCACATCTTCCATTGTCCCGCCTCCATCCCAGTCTCAGTCCCTTGTAACTGCCACTGGCTTCTTCCTCCCCCCCCCCCCCCCCCCCCCCCCCCGCCCGGACACTAGAACCTACCCCAGGGAGCAAGACTTGTCGGGTGTCTGCTCGCCTTGGGGCCTTGAGAGGATACTGGTTGTTTGACCTTGCATCCCTGCCAAGTTGCAAGCGTGTGTGAAATGATAAATTCCAGCTTATTGTTATTATTGATTTTGAGGGCTCTGATAAGAGGGTAAAAGGACAGCAGATGAGGAGAAGGGGATGACAAGTGACCAGACAGTCAGAGTGGGGAGAAAACGCACTCACAGCTTTCCTGAGGTCCCTGCTCTGTCGTTTTCCTAGCAGCGCTTAGAGCAGCAGCCAGCTGCAAGCCAGGGCTATGTGCCACGTACCATGAGCATGAGCCACGTGGCAGAAACAGGCCTGTTGAATCATGGAACGCGCGGCTTCCACTGGTTTGTAGAGTTTGGTGTGTGGAGTATTTTTGCTTTTTACAGTCCAGCTGTCTGTAATGATTTCCTTCCCGTGGCCTTGTTCACCAAAGTGTCCCTGAGTGACTAGCTGAGTCACCGAATTCCTTGCCGTTTAGGACACTGGCTCAAGCACCAAGGACCAGTTCTTCTGTGGAGGTGGAATCTTTGTGGGTTGCCAAAGAGTGCCTGGGGAGGACTGAACAAAGAACTCCCATCTTTAACTTGCACCCTTCCCCAGAAATATAATTTAGAAAACAAGTAAAAATAAGCAAGAAATTCCATTTGTTAAATCACCAGGGAATGGCTATAAAGCCTGAAGAATTGTTTGTCAGTGACCGTAAGGCCAGTGCCAAACTGAAAAGGGTGGGACCCACTAGAAACCAAGGTCCATCCCTTAGTTGCAGTATGAAGGTCTGAAAGAAAATAGAGAGAACTCTCCAGCCACGTGGTGGGACTATCTACGCTTGCAGCTCCTCTGTAATGTAAGAGCCAGTTCTTGGTAAAAAAAAAATAAAATGTGCACAAAACTCACAGTGTAGCATTTTCATTTCTGGGGTGGTCTCTGAGAAAGTTTACTCAGATCTGTAAAAACAAAAAGAGATAATTTGTTATAGTGTTGGAGATAGGTGGGGGATTTGGAGCAAAAGGAGCCCTTGGGATTGAGTAAACAAAATATTGTAGAGGTATATTTTTGCTTTACCTGTCAACTTGACACTGCTTAGAATCTCCTGGGAAGAGGAGTCTCAATGAGGGGTTGTCTATATGGGTCTGTTTTTCTGGGCGTATCTGTGAGTTTTGTCTTGCTTACTTGATGTGGGTGGGAAGACCCAGCCTACTGTGGGTAGCACCATTCCCTAGGTAGGGAGTCCTGAATTGTGGGGAAAGCTAGCCAAGCACAAGCAAGCAAATGAGCATAAATGTGCTGATTTCTTTTTGCCTTTGACTGGATGTGATATGACTATTTGAATAGCTGCCTTGACTTCCCCACAATGGGCTGTAACCTGAAATTATGAGTGGAAAACCTTTCCTTTCCTCCCTAGGTTTCTTTTTATCAGGATATTTTATCACAGTACCAGAAATGAAAACTAAAACATGTGCCTTGAAATTCTGCATGGTAGTAAAAACAAACAAACAAACAAAAACACCCCCTACATAGATTAGCTGTACCTACAGTAACATGTACGGAGCTTACAGAGTTAAAGTGGGAAAAGAGTAAAAGAAAATTTAAAATAATGTTCCTGTTTCATTAAGGCATAATTAATGTATAGTAAACCACACACATTTGAAATGTTCAATTTGAGTTTTGGGTATACATGACTATGATTAGGATAATGATTATATCTATCATGCCTCAAAGTAGGAAGTATACACACACACACACACACACACACACACACACACACACACAAATGGGCAGATGTTTAACACCTACTGTCAAATTTGAAAGAGTTAAACAGTTTGTTTATATGTATAGTGTATGTACTATAATCCCATGATTATAAGAGTAAATAATATTTGGATACCCTGAAAAAAAATAACTACTGTGGTGGTTTGAATAAGAATGGCTGCCATAGGCTCGTATATGAATGTTTAGTCATCAGGGAGTGGAACTGTTTGAAAGGAAAAGAAGGATTAGGAAGTGTGACTTTGTTGGAAGAAGTGTGTCACTGAGGGTGGGCTTTGAAGTTTCAAAAGTCCACATCAAACACAGACTCTCTTTCTGCCTATGTGTGAATCAAAATGTAAAGTTCTCAGTTCCAGAGTCACACCTGCCTGCATGCTACCATGCTCCCTGCCATGATGATAATGGACTAAGCCTCTTAAACTGTAAACAAGCTCCCAGTTAAATGTTTCCTTTATAAGAGTTGCTTTGGCAATTTATAGCAAGCCAACAGCAAATATCAAATTAAACAGAGAGAAACTCAAAGCGATACCACAAAATTCAGGAACAAGACAAGGCTGTCCACTCTCCCCATATTTATTCAATATAGTACTAGAAGCTCTAGCTAGAGCAATAAGACAACAGAAGGAGATCAAAGGGATACAAATTGGCAAGGAAGAAGTCAAACTTTCACTATTTGCAGATGATATGATAGTATACATAAGTGACCCAAAAACTCTACCAGGGAACTCCTACAGCTGATAAACTCCTTCAGTAAAGTGGCAGGATACAAGATCAACTCAAAAAAATCAGTAGCCCTCCTATACACAAATGATAAAAGGGCTGAGAAAGAAGTCAGAGAAATATCACCCTTTATAATAGCCACAAATAATATAAAATACCTTGGGATAACACTAACTAAACAAGTGAAGGACCTTTTTGACAAGAACTTTAAATCTCTAAAGAAAGAAATTGAAGATATCAGAAAATGGAAGGATCTCCCATGTTCATGGATAGGTAGGATTAACATAGTAAAAACGGCAATCTTACCAAAAGCAATCTACAGATTCAGTGCAATTCCCATCAAAATCCCAACACAATTCTTCACAGACTTGGAAAGAAAAATACTCAACTTCATATGGAAAAACAAAAGACCCAGGATAGCTAAAAGAATCCTATATGATAAAGCAACCTTTGGAGGCATCACCATCCCTGACCTCAAACTCTACTATAGAGTTATAGTAATAAAAACAGCTTGGTACTGGTATAAAAACCGACATACAGACCAATGGAATCGAATTGAAGACCCTGACATTAATCCGTGCACATATGAACACCTGGTTTTTGACAAAGGAGCCAAAACTATACAATGGAAAAAAGAAAGTATCTTCAACAAATGGTGCTGGCATAACTGGATGTCAATATGTAAAAGATTACAAATAGATCCATATCTGTCACCATGCACAAAACTCAAGTCCAAGTGGATCAAAGACCTGAACATAAATCCAGTTACACTAAACTTAATAGAAAAGAAAGTAGGAAGCACTCTTGAACGCATTGGCACTGGAGACCATTTCCTAAATAAAACACCAACAGCACAGACCCTGAGTACAACAATTAATAAATGGGACCTCTCGAAATTGAGAAGCTTTTGCAGGGCAAAATACACAGTCAATAAGACAAAAAGACAGCCAACAGATTGGGAAAAGATCTTCACCAACCCCACATCTGACAGAGGATTGATCTCCACAATATATAAAGAACTCAAGAAACTAGACATCAAAATACTCAACAGTCCAATTAAAAAATGGCCTAAAGAGCTAAACAGAGAATTCACAAAACAAGAATCACAAATGGCTGAAAGACATTTAAAGAAATGCTCAACATCCTTAATCATCAGAGAAATGCAAATCAAAACGACTCTGAGATACCACCTTACACCTGTCAGAATGGCTATGATCAAAAAACACCATTGACAGTCAATGTTGGAGAGGATGTGGAGCAAAGGGAACACTCTTCCACTGTTGATGGGAATGTAAACTTGTACAACCACTGTGGAAATCAGTATGGCGGTTTCTCAGAAAATTAGGAATCAAACTACCTTGATACCCAAGGAATGCTGATTCATACCATAAAGATACATGCTCAACTATGTTCCTAGCAGCACTATTTGTAATAGCCAGAAACTGGGAACAATCTAGATGCCCGTCAACGGAAGAATGGATGAAAAAAATGTGGTACATATACACAATGGAGTACTATTCAGCAGAGAAAAACAATGAAAGCATGAAATTTGCAGGCAAATGGATGGAACTAGAAAAAATCATCCTGAGTGAGGTAATCCAAACCCAGAAAGACAGTCATGGTATGTACTCACTCATAAGTGGATTCTAGATATAAAATAAAGAACAATCAGACCACAACCCATAGAACCATGGAGGCTATATATATAGCATGGAGGTCCCTAAGACGACTGTGGCTTATAATAAATTTTGGTTTTACTCAATTATTGAAAAAAAAATAGCCAAATGAATGGAAACACATGAACTATGAACCAAAGGCTGAGGGGCCCCCAGCTGGATCAGGCCCTCTGAATAGGTGAGACAGTTGATTGGCTTGATCAGTTTGGGAGGCAACTAGGCGGTGGGACCAAGTCCTGTGCTCATTGCATGAGTTGGCTGTTTGAAACCTGGAGCTTATGCAGGGACACTTGGCTCAGTCTGGGAGGAAGGGACTGGACCTGCCTGGACTGAGTCTACCAGGTTGATCGCAGTCCTCGGGGGTAGGATTTGCCCTGGAGGAGGTGGGAATGGGGGGTAAGCTGGGGGTAAGGGAAGGGGGTGGGAGGGGGGAGAATAGGGGAACCCGTGGCTGATATGTAGAACTGAATGGAATTGTAAAATAAAATAAAATAAAATAAAATAAAAAAGAAGGGGGAAAATGTACCCTCAGAAGCTTAATGGCTCTCTGAGCATTTGGTGAGGAGTGGGGAACAGAGGAATGTCAGCTCCAATGATGCTCCTCCAGAGGAACTGGAGTGAAAGCAGCTGAACCTGTTCCTGATAATGAGGTTCCATCCTGCAGTTTGGGGAAAATAGGAGACTAAGGAGGCCCCCAGACTGCTGAGGAGTTTGGGACAAAGATTTTGTCTCTATTTAGCAAAAGCTGAAAGGAAATGGAGTTTGGAGCCACACTGCTTTTGTTTGAGTATCAGCAAATTGATGTGTGGCTCTTTTAAGAAAGATGATTTCTAATAGATGCATAGGAAGATTTTTCTAAAAGCTTTACAGCAGCTCAATAGGCAGTTCTATCCTCACCCTGAGGTGAGGCTTCTGGGTAGAGTGAACTGAAAGTTCTGCTATAACTGAGTGAAGTTTCAGCAACATTTGTTTGAATTGTGGCACTCAGGGGAGCTGCAATGAGTTTGAGTGATGGAACAGCACCTGGCTGGTGGCTGCTGTGCACACTTCTGCTGGTTCTGGAACGGCCGGAAGGGCTGGTGGGAAAGGAGGCTTTGGGGAGTGGCATCATCCCAAGTGTTACAGCCCTCTAGCAGCAGCACTCATCAATCCCAGACTCAAGGGAGTTAGATATAACCACTCTAGAGCCACTGACAAATTAGGCTCTTGTTCCCAACTGTCAGAGGAACTTTAAGGATGTTATCAAAACTGACTATGAACTTCAGAAATGAATCAGTTTTGAGTTCACCTGCAATTTTAACTGTGGTGATTCTTGATTCATGTACTCTGTCTTGTTGGAAGAGAATGGTAAATGGTTCTATTAAAAGATCTGTTTTAGTTGCTTACTAAAGTTTACAAGGTAAATCCTATAGTTTGCTTTTGAATGTAAGTTTTAAGAAGTGTAAATACACATAGTAAATAGCCATGCTAGTTGTAAATATGTGTAGTAATGTTCATAGCTAGAGTTAAGTTGATATTAATGAACCAAGGTTTGATGAAGCTAAGGGAATATTTAAGTTTGATGTAGTTTCTTTGATGCAGTTTGCATCAAGAGTTTATTGATTTAAAAAAAGGGCTTGGCACAGCTAAGGCTGTTATAGACATCTTAAGACCCATTCAAAAAAGAACATTCCATCTTGGTCACCCTCTATTCCTTTACTGGGGAGCTGTGGCAGCTTAGGGATCACTGGGTTGTTCAAACTACTTGTAAGCTCTTAGTAGGGACCTGAGTTAAAGTTGAATTAAACTCTGTACTCCCTCATGATGTAGGCTGGTAGTCAGGGACAGGCAATGTTCTTGTTAGCTTCCAACCTAAGACAAGAGTATGCTTGATGGAAAGTGTATCTCCAAGATGGGTAAAGTCTGTCTAACTGAAGATGACCTCTGGCACACACAATCTATCTGAGGGGCCTGAGGGGCTCTTTGAAATATTAAGAGGAGGGACTTGTGGGAGCCCACAGAGGTTTCCTAGTGAGATCTGAGCTTGCTTTACCCAGCAGGGCTGCATAAGGGGACGGATTGACCACATGCATGGTTACCAGGTGTTTGGAAGGGTCTGCACTTGTATGTGCAGTATGCTTTGATCAAGCAAGGGGGAGGTTTTTTGCCCTGCCCCTTGGCATTCCTTTAAAAAGCCCTTTAGAAGAGACAGAAGGGGCTGGTGGATTTTAATCCAGATCCTCCCAAAGCTATCCTGTGTTTCTGTCTGTCCCATCTCTGCTATCTTTCTATTAATCCCTTAGGCCTCTCTCCTCTTCATAGGAACCCTGTAAAAGGTGGGGGCAGGCCCCCCACAAACCTCATGCTTGTGTGGCTAGCACTGAGCCATCCTCCTAGGACACTTAACTAAAACAACTTTTAGATTATATTTATTTATTTATGGGGCAAGAAAAGTAGCAGGAGTCAGTTCTTGCTTTCTACAGTGTGGGTTCTGGGGATGGGACTCAGATTTTCAAGCTCGGCAGCAAGTGCCTAACCTTCTGAGCCCTCTCACTGGTCCTTTTTCTTTTGAAGAAAAATAATTTGCCTCTTTGATTAAATATCATCAACAACTTCTCCTCCTCCTTGTTCTCCTCCTCCCCTCCTCCTCCTTCTAGTCCTCCTCCTCTGGCATACCTCTATACACTAACATGTGCATGCTGGTTACTGCCTTTGCCTGGAGTCACTTCTTGTCATTTCTCCAGATTCAGCTTCTAGCTTCCAGTGTCATTGGGAACCCTTTCCACACTTGCCTATATCTTGTTTCTTTGGCCTTTTGTTGTCCCCCCTTCTGACACTAGGGATTGAACTCAAGGCTTTGACTATGTCAGACAAGCACTGTGCAGCCCAGTTGCAACTCTCTTCTCCCACTAGTCTTTATCTTTTGTTTTTGTTTTTCGAGTCGGGGTTTCTCTGTGTAGCCTTGGCTGTCCTGGAACTCACTCTGTAGACCAGGTTGGTCTCGAACTCACAGAGATCCACCTGCCTCTGCCTCCTGAATGCCGGGATTAAAGGCATGAGCTACCACTACCCTGCTAGTCTTTATTTTGAGACAAGGTCTTGCTAAAGTTGCCAAGGCTGGGTCAAACTTGTGATCTTTCTGCCTTATCCTCCTGAATATCTGGGATTGCATATAAATATCACCATGCTTGTCACACACTGGTTATTATACCCTCAGTTCCATGTTTCCCAAAGCAGCTAGCCTTTGCATATTTTCTTCCAGAACTGTAACTTTACATTTCTTTCTCTTCAGAAATATGGAGTTCCTTGGCATCTGGAGGAATGTCTTTCTTACCCTTGCATCACCTAGAGGGCCTAGATCAGAAAAGGTGATTGGAAAAGTTGGTTGAATAAATGAAAATAAATTGGAGCACAACCTATCCTATATACTCATTCATTCAAGAAATACTTATTGAGTTCATGAACATGTCTGCCCATGTTCCAGATGTTGAAAATAAGCAAAACAAACATTCCTGCCCCAAGGGACATGAGAGACAAATATTGAGGTTATAAGGGCTAGAACAAAGGAAGACAGAGTGATGGAGATTTAGGCTTGATATCCATTGAAGGAACTACCGTTTGAGTAGAACTTTGAAGTGAGAACACACCTTTCTGATGCCCAGGAGAAGACATACTAAGTGCAAATGTCCTTCATGTTCCAGGAGCAGGAAGGAGGCTAGCGTTGCTGGCTGAGGAATGAGGAAGAAGGAGATGAACTTGTTAGAAGAAAGAGCAGACTGCATGGATCTAGGGGCCCCTGAAATAAAGCTTTGGATTTTTACTGTGCCCAATATAGGAACCACTGGATGTTTTAAAGAGGAAAGGAACATACTTTGACTTAGGCTTTAACAAGATCCCTGTGGCTGCTGTGCTGAGCACAGGCTGTAATGAAGAGGAGCAGGTAGGGAGGAAGCTCCTGCAGCATTCCCTGTGTACAGACTTCTAAAGAGAGGGCCAGCAGACTTGCTAATGATTGAGATGACTATGATTGGAAGAGAGAGAGGAAAGGTGGCTGCGATGCTTTAGCCTGGTCATTAAATACACTGGACTTGATACAAACTGTAACAAGGAATATTGTGTGATGGCCATATGCAACATGTTAAGGTATGAGTTTTAGTGTTTGACTCTGGACACGTTAAATTTGACACATTACATAGGTTTGCTGACTGTGATAAACTCAGCCTTTTTATTGTTGTTGAGACAGGGTCTTACTATGTAGCCCAGGCTGATCCCAAACTGGCAATCCTCCTGCTTCAGCCTCTTTAAGTGAGATTACAGGTGTAGGCCATCACACACAGCCTTATTTTAAACACTAAACACCAAGACATGGAGCAGAAAGCTTTATATAGACTGCCGTTTAATTCTCTCACTTATCCTATATATCCTAATATTTTGTTGCCTTTTGTGGATGAGAGATTATAGCCAATTGATGTTGGATATAAGCAGATTTGTGATTGGGACCTAGTCAGTCTTCAAAGCTCTATTTGTTAATCTGGATTCGAAGGGTGAGGAGCACTTTTTGAACATAGTTGCCACAGATTTGGGTTCCGTTATAAAAAGATGCCTGGAATATGAAACAAGATTTTATCCCAGGCCAACAGCAGCTGCAAAAATGAACGTGATGGGAGCAGGTGTTTGAAAGCTCCAGTATCCTAAGATAGTGTTAGGGAAGCGGTGACCATAAATTCGTTTCGGCTACTATTTCTTGGAGTGAACAAGATACTACAGCCTGCAGTGAAACCTTGGTGGTGTTAAAAAATATCTCCCTAAGGTTGGTAGTTAGGAATCACTGCACTGAGGAGATAGGGCGCACGGGTTTGGGATCCTTGCCCAGACGGCCCTACAGAAAGACCAGGATATGGAGCACAAAGGCCGGGAACGGATAGGGCCTCAGCATCCGCCTCGGTGTCCGCCTCCTCTACCGCCTCCGTCTTCCACACAGAAACCATAGGCGGGTGGCTGGCCGGCGCATGCGCTCTGGGTAAGGCCCGCTCCCCGCGACGTCAGGGGGCTCGCGCCCGTTCCCAAAGCCCCGCCCCCTAGCGCCTGAAGCGACCTGGGCGGGGGAGGGGGGCGGCCACGCCCCCAGCCGAGTCGCGGAGGGCCGATCGGAGCCGAACTCCTCCGAGCACCACCGAGCTCGGCCGAGCGGCCGGGAGACGGTTGGTGCAGCTCGTCCCCGCCGCAGAAGCAGTCCGTGGCTCCGGCGTCGCCGCCGCTGCCCCCGCCGCCGCCACCGCCGCGGGGCCTGCGTCGGCCGCCCGCCCGCCCGGGAGGGAGGGAGGCCTGCAGCGCGGGGAGAGCGGCTGGGCCGCGGGTGCCGCCGTCGCCAGGTGAGCGCCCGCCGAGACCCGTCGTCTCCCTCCGTAGCTGTCAGTCCCCGGTGTCTGTGCGGCTCCCCGCCTGTCAGCCCCTGTGTGTTTGCGAGCGCCTTCCCGCCAGGCCCGGCTCCCGCCGGGCCCTGTCAGCCGCCAGCACCCCCGCTCCGAGCGGCCCCGCCCCTTCCCCCTGACGCCCCGCCCTCCCCATCTGTCAGCGCCGCGCTCGCTGTGGGTCCGGCGTCCCGGAGTCCCGGGTCAAGGTGGTCGCGCGGGGCAGGGTTGCAGAGGGAGCCGGAGCGGGCGGTGGAGGCCTGGCCGTGGGCGCGCGTGTCCGCACTCCCGCGGGCGGCTGCGGGCGGCTGGCACCCCGGGCCTCTGGTGAAAAGAGCGTCGGGACTCGAACCACTCAGGGGTACAGTAGAATCCTCCTTCCCCACGCGGAAACGCCAGGGTTCCGGGATGCCCAGATGGGCGTGTGAGCGGAGTTTGGGACTTGTTAAGCCTTGCCAGTTTGGGGGTTTTCATTCAGAGAAACCTGTTGGAAGTGACTGAGGAGTGGGTGGGATGCGGGGCTTAGGTGGCAAGTGTCTGAGAGCTTGAGTCGTTTGGAGTTGCATTTATGAACAGTGGTTGCCGTGGTATTGTGCGAGAAACGGTTACGTGATTCGGGTGGGGTAGGGGGTTAGAGAAGAGAAAGCATGTTCCTTTCTGCCTTTATCGGTGTCACGCCAACACATATATTTATCTAGATAGCCTACAATGTTTATTCATAAGGCATCCACACATTTTTTAATTAAAAAGGAATACGGCACTTTCCATTTATATACATGTTCTCATATGTTGCTATCTTGATTTTTTTTTTTGTTTGTGGTAACTTAGTATTGCAATATTTCAAAACTAAAAGAAATGTGTTCTAAAACAATTGGTAGCTTGCCGGATAATTCTCAACCGAGGAGAAAAGAGCCAAAAGCACACTTCATTAGCTGGAACAACTGATTCGGGCTTAATTTGCTTCTAAGAGACATACAGTGGAAAAATCCAGAAACAGCAAAGGAGTATCAAAGAGCCTTAGGAAATGAGCGAAAAGGGCCTTTGTCTGTATGCCTTAGAGAGATGGTATCAAAGTTGCTTTAAGGGACAGGGCTGCCATGTAATGATAAACATATTAACCAAGTTGATTTTGTGACCTTGATACATTGGGCCATTCTTGATTTGTGCAGTGGTTCGTGACAGGCAAACATTGCATGGGAAGTGTGGTAATTTTTTGGACGAAAAAAAGTTCCCTATGTTGTTGTTTTTTTCCCCCTCAGTTGAAGTAAGATTTCAGACTACCTTCGTCCATGATTGGGGGTGCAGTGTGTGTGTGTGTGTGTGTGTGTGTGTGTGTGTGTGTGTGTGTCCGTATGTGCTTTTGCTTGCTTGTGTGAAGCCATTTCTCTGTTTTTCTGTCACTGATTTATATTTAAGGCAGAAAACTTGAGTAAGAAGAATAAGTGAAAAAAAAAAAAACCCTTATAATTACACAAACTCTAGTAAACTTGTTTGGCATTTATTTTTTTCAGTCTTTTGTTCCCAATTATATGTGTTTTCTTTTTTTTCACTCTCTCTGTAAAAGTGCTACCAGCCTATATGATTTTTATTGTATACTTTTCCTTCCATTTATAAACAGATTATGAGGATTATGACTAGCTTTTATGAGGAACTATTTTCCCTTTGTAATTCCTTTAAAAAGAAATCCAGGCTGTGGAAGTTCTCTGCTTGCACCCCTCCAGTAACTTCTCTGAAAGTCAGATCTCCAGTCCCTCCTGTGGCCTGCTGGCTGCCAGTCTCCAGCCTGGCCCAGTCAATCTCGGCTGCCTTTTTACGAACCTCGGTCATACTCCAGCCCTGTGCCTCTGAGGGTACGGTTCCTCAGTGTGCACAGCTGGCCTAGATATTATACAATTAGGACGGATTTCCTTAGCTTTAGGTCTTTAGGTTTTCCCCAGCAACTCTTCACAATTCCTATCACCCCTGCCTTCCATTCGGTACTGGACTTATCACCACTTGGTAGTATTTATTTCTTGGCTTATTGTCTGTCTCCTTTGCTGTCTCTCAAGCACGAGGCCTTATTTCACTGAAATACCCTCGGGGTTTAGAACGGCCCCTGATCCACTACAGGTGCTAAAATACTTGCTCAGTGAATAAGTAGAGGAATGCTAGTTGTCCATCTATTCATGTGACATTGCTGGTAGCCTTTTAGATAGCTACATCATGAGATGGAATAACACATTATTAAACTTTGCAACTTTCCTCTCCTTAACATATCTTAGAAGAATTTATAAGGTGAGGCTTAGGATCTTAGAACAACAGTCTTAGGAGCTGGAGAGACAGCTCTGCAGTTAAAAGCACTGGCTGCTCTCCAAAGGACCAGCGGTCCATTTCCAGTGCCCACATGGACAAATATCTGGAACTCCAGCCCCAGGAGATCTGATGCCCTCCACTGGCTTCTGTGGGCACCAGGAACACAAGTAATACACAGATATACTCAAAGATGAAACATCCATACACATAAAATAAAAATAATAAAATAGAAAAACAGGCTGGAGAGTTGGCTTAGCAGTGAAGAGCACTTGTTGCTCAAACTCAAGGTTTGAGTCCAAGCACCCACATGGCAGCTTAGAACTGTCTGTAACTCTAGCCGCAGGGGAACTGACAGTTGTCTGACCTCCATGGGTACAAGGCACATATATAGTGTTCATACATATGTGCAGGCAAAACATTCATACACACAAAATAATAAAATCAATAAATCTGAAAAAAGAAAAACCTTGATTTAACTTGAACAGTTGAGGGAAGGAACATTTTTGGCAAATGTTGCTGGCTTTCTGTCTTACACATTATCCCTTGTGTCACATGGAGAATTTTTGAGAAGCCTAAAGTGTCCCAGTTTGGTTGTTCTTAGCAATAGTATAATCCTCAAGAGCATAGTGAGCTTTTTGTGTCCTCAGATACCAAAGGTGTAATTACAGCCTCAGTGTGTTTTCACTTGGGGAGTAGCTGTTATATTTACTTACTTTCTTGGCAGTTCTGTCCTTTTCATCTCTCTGCCTATCATTTTTAGTTGGCTTTGGAGGTGCACTTACTTGCTTACTTTTTTTAAAATCATTTTATAATTAATCCTTGACCTTTGAGCATTTTTCAGTCTCTTGTGTGACCTTTGAACTGTTTGAAAGTGCCAGCTTTATCTTTCAGGAGGAAACAGTATCTATAGTAAAATGTATCATTGTGCTTCTGTTGATTTTGAAGAGGGGCTAATGTTGGGTGTAAAGTTCTTAAAAGTTTGAACTTCAGATAGGCTACTATTTAAGTTTTTTGGGAAAAAAAAGACTTGTTGTTTTCTTTGAACGATGCCTAGAACAATACAGCCCAGAGACCGTAGAAAACCTTTTGATGCTCATGTTCCAGATATGTAAGAACTTGGTGGTAGTGGTGGTGGTTGTTGGTGATATAGTGTATATGTTCTAAATGGAAATTTTCTTCAGCTGAAGGCCTGTAGGAAATATGTTAAAATGTTTTCTTATTTCTTTTCCTCAATGGGGATTTGTTGCAAATGTATTTGGGGGCAAGCTTGTGTGCTTTTGTAGAGATCGCTTAATCTTGTTCAGTTTCAGATTGCCCTCTCTTCCTCCAAGACAGGTCTTCATATATTGCTGAGGCTGTCCTTGAACTCACTATACAACCCAGGATATCCTTGAACTTGTAATCCTTCTGCCCCAGCTTCTTATGTTTTAGGAATAAAAGCATGTAACCACCACACCTGAATTTTATTCTTTTCTCATACCCTAGATAGTCTCACCCAAGTCTTTAGTATGCCCTATATGGAGACAACTCCCTCTTCAAGCCTCCCACTCTTTCTGGCTCGAGACTTGCATTTTCATCTACCAGACTTTCCTATTGTCTTTGCTTGCCACCTCATCTCAAACTTCACATGTCCACAACTTATGTGCTCCCTCCATTCCTCTCTCATGTTAGTGATATAACCTGGGGCCTTGGCTTTGCTAAGCAATCCCCCAAAACCCCAAATTGGTCTCTCCATCTTCCTCTCAAACTTCCACATTTATAGTCATCATTCTTGACTCATCACTTATGCCCATCTCAGAATAGTTCAAATCCTTCTCCTATTTCCTAATCTGGCATTCTCTTCTCTCAGCTGGATGACTGTCAGTGCATCTTAGCTGGTCTTCTAGCTTCACTCTTGCCTACTTCCACAGCAGCCAGAGTAAACTCATTAAAAGGCAAGGGCGAGCGAGGGGTTGGGGATTTAGCTCAGTGGTAGAGTGCTTGCCTAGAAGTACAAGGCCCTGGGTTCAGTCCTCAGCTCCAGAAAAAAAAAAAAAAAAAAAAGCCCCAAAACAAAAACAAAACAAAACAACAATAAAAAACCCAAAATAAAATAACAAGAGTGTCCAAATCCTTCTCTTATTCTCAAGCATGTGTTTATATGGAAGGATATACAATATATGCATGCACATGAGTGCGCATGCACACACACTCACGCAAACTTATATACCGGGCAGTGATGGCTCACGCCTTTAATCCCAGCACTCGAGAGGCAGAGGCAGGTGGATCTCTGTGAGTTCAAGGCCAGCCTGGGCTACCAAGTGAGTTCCAGGAAAGCTGCAAAGCTACACAGAGAAACCCTGTCTCGAAAAACAAAACAAAACAAAGGCAAGGGCGGACCATCTCTTTGTAGAAGAGGACCCACTCTATGTAGAATCACATCTGTGCTTACTTTGAGGTGCCAGCCAGCCCCTCTGCCCTCTCTAGTCCCTGCTCATTGCTCATGTTTATCATGTTGAACACCTTCAATTCCTCAAATATGCCAAATTCTCCTCCTTGTTTGTATAAATCCTTCTTTCTGCCTGGTACTCTTCTCAGAAAGATCCTTCCTTCTCAAACACCTAGCCTCAGTTAACATTTACCTTCTCTTTAGAATGGCAGTTACTGATGGCTCCTTATATAGTAGCTTTCTTCTCATCATCTCATCTCGGTACATAGACATTTCCTGGTAGGCACGTACTAAAATCCCAAGAATTCATTTATGTTTGTTTCTTTCTTTATTGTCCCTTTCCCAATAGATTGCAAGATGTATGTGGGTGAGGACAGTTTTGCCTTGGTTAAGGCACAGCTCTGGCGTGTGACTCTCTTTGTAGGATCCTGTAGGTCAATGTTTCAAGCACATTGAATAATTATTATAACAAGTAACCTTTTTGAGAGTTACTAAGTACAAGGTCCACTGCTAAGTATATTCACACATTACTCTAAATCATTGGGAGAGCCTGGTAAGGTGCAATGATAATTAAGTTAACCATTTCTCTTTGTAGTTGAGGAATTGGAGTTTAAAGTAACACAGTTGAGAAAGCAGTAGAGTTGGGATTTTAATCCACATGATCTTTCATCCTTTCACCTTAATCATCTCTACCCTTTGACATGAATATAGGGTGAATGAATATGAGGAATGCTGTGATCTTTATAGTTAATTACTGCTCGTGTTGTGTTTTTAACGATGTATGGGAGATAAAAACTGAGAATATTTGGGTTATGGTCTTATGTAATTCTGGGAAGATTTAAAGTTTCTCTCTCTCTCTCTCTCTCTCTCTCTCTCTCTCTCTCTCTCTCTCTGTGTGTGTGTGTGTGTATACACACGTGCTAATATACATGTGGTTATGTTGGTATAGATTCCAGAATTAGACTTTGAGTGTCTTTCTTAATTGCTCCTCGCCCTTTTTTTCCCCTTTGGAGACAGGTCCTCACTCTGTAACCCTGAAGGTCTGGAACTCAGTATGTGGACCAGGCTGATCCCAAACTCCTAGAGATCCACCTGCTTCTGCTTCTAGAGTGTTGGGATTAAAGATGTGCACCCCCACATCTGGCCCTTCTTTTTTTTTTTAAAGTTTATTTTTCAGCTGTAAATGTAAAAGAAAAATGTGGTTCTCATCTCAGAGGGTCATTGTGAGGAACAGAATTGCACACACAAGAAAATCAGTGTCAATTATAAGGAAGGAAAGGCTTGTAGTCTCACCTACAATGATGGCTTGGTTGAGAATGAAAGACATACAGTTAATAATTGTGTGTTCTTCCACTAACCCTGGTTTTGAGTCAGGATTTATAATTATTCTGTGTATTCATGATAACTTTATGTTTGGATTTAAGCTTGTGTTTGATGCTTGGGAGGCAAGATAGCTTCCTTCCTTTCTTTTTTCTTTTTCTCTTCTTTTCTTTTTTTTTTTTTCACTGTTTAGCTGAGGCTATCCTGGAACTCACTTTGTAGACCAAGCTGGCCTCGAACTCACAGAGATCTGCCTGCCTCTGCCTCCTGAGTGCTGCGATTAAAGGCATGCGCCACCACTTCCTGGCTTCCTTTCTTCTTTTGAAACTCATCTCTGTCTTTAAGATTCTTAGAGGAGAGAACTTTCAAGAGGCTATTTTTCCTTTTCTAGAAAATTACTCACTGGGGGTCTGGACAGATGGCTGCTTTTCCAAAGGACCTGAGTTCTGTTCCTAGTACCCACATGGTGGCTCACAGCCATCTGTTGTTACTACAGTCCCTGGAGGTCTAATGCCTTCTTATGACCTCCACCTGCACTTGGCATACAAATGGTACACATACATGCATGCAGACAAAAACACTCATATGCATGAAATAAAATAAAAACATTAGAAAGCTATTCACCAGCATACTGTTTGTTTCAGGGATACTCCAATTCCTCCAGGGAATTTCAAATCTTTGAATGAACAGGGCCCCATTACCTGACCAGCTCAGGTATCATGAAGTTGGCAGCCCTCATGATGGGACTCTTTAAATATAGTTGTATTTTTTAGTGGGATTGTTTATGGGTGAGTGATAGGATAATGGCTTCCACTCTTTTTGAATAAGTTACTTTTTTTATTGCTGTGACCAAATACTTGGCTAAAAGCAACTTAGGTTTAAGAAGGGACAGTCTTTCATGGAGAGAAGGCATGGTGACAGGAGTATGAGGCAACTGGTCACACTGGGTCCACAGTCAGGAAGCCAAGAAAGATGCATTTTGGCATAAAGCTGGTTTTCTCCATTTCCCCTTTTAATTAAATTAGGACTCTAGTTCATGTGATGGTGCTGCTTACATTCATCAGCAGCCTTCCTCCATTGTTAATCCTTTCTGGAAACCCTCACAGACACACTCAAATGTGTGCCTCATTGGTAACTTAAATGTTTACTAATCCAAAGAGCCACAGTAGAAATTAACCAATAGAGAATGGAGTTGTTTGCTTAGAATAAGTGGAAAGAAGCCAAAGGAAAAGGAAATATTTTGGCAACCAATTGAGGTCAGAAGGATGGAGAATGAGTTTGAAACAATGTCTGTGATGGCTAGGCAGCATTAAGATAGGAGAGGGTGGATTAATTGAGACACCAGTAGCATTTAACTGCTAATTTGGGGGCAGAGAAGGCATATGGTTGGATTGAGCCAGAGTTGGGATTTGTTGAGAGTGAGTGGCAGAAGGACAGTGAAGCAGGTGTGCTGAGGGTATTGGTCAGAAAGTGATTAACATAACATGGGGTTCCAAGGCTACATGGCAAGGAGAAAAGAGCTAGAGGTGTTGATGAAGTCAAGGGATGAGTGTTTGGGAGTGATGAATAATACCAGGATGTGGTTAGAGTGACATGTGCATGCAAGATTTCAGAGTTGGAGTACTTAGTGGGCATGACAGACTCCTGTGTTTTACCACAGATATGAACGATTGAAGTGAACTCTGTGAAGAAAACTGAAGTCAAGGAGATTAAATAACTGAACAGCTGGAGTTGTTTTAGTTGTCGGTAGGGTTAGAGAAGCCATTAGGAGGATGGCAGCATGTATGGAACTGAGAGAAGAAGAGCTAGGTCTTCAGTGAATGAGGTGAGGGAAGAGGTCCCAGCGGTGGAAGAGGCTAAGATCTGTTAAAACCAGTCTGTAGGAGCCTCAAATTATCAGTGGATTCTGCTCAAAGGAGGATGGTAAAGGCATGACCCAGATGTACTGGTTGTAAGGTCTTTGGGAGAAGTCAGTTTTGGCCCTGTTCATCATAATTCAAATGGTCTGCCTTGGTAACATGCACTGCTGTGTTTCTAGAATGTGTATGAAAACAATGTTAAAAATAAGAGATACCAGGTTCACCTATGGTACTATCTCGAGGAGAAGAACTTGAGAATATATATTTAACACTCCTCTTCCATATACCTATCCCTGGCACTTCTTTATAATTAGGTTGTTTTGGAGTAGTGTGTCCATAGTGATTAATAACACGGGAGTGCTAGGAATGTAATTTATTTGGTAGAGTGCTGACCTAGCAGGCACAAAGCGCTGGGTTCTATCCCTAGCATTACAAAAATATGGTTGCCCATAATCCTACCACTTAGGAGGTGGAGGCAGGAGAATCAGGAGTCCAAAGTTAACCTAGTCTATGTAGAGTTCAAGGCAAGGCTGGGCTACACACACACACACACACACACACACACACACACACACACACACACACACACACCGTGGGAGGAGGGTTCAGGGAGAGGGAGAGTGAGAGCGAGACTATGAATCTGAAAGTTGACTGCTGGGTCTAAAAGAAGTGACACCAAAGGCAGTGAGCCTTTGCCTTGACTTTCAGTAGCTCATTTCCCCCAGTTCACCTGATAGCAGAAGCTAGGAAACGTTTCACTAGAGGCATCCACACTGAAAACAAGTAGGGTGCCAGGTAAGGATAGAAACAGCACTTCTTAATAAATTAACAGAAAGATTAACAGTTTGGAGGATGCTCACGAATCATTATTGTTATCCCATTCAACATAAATAGCTCTTCAGGCTTGATTTGTTCATAAGTCAGGGAAATAATAAATTTAGAAAGCTTTTCATCACAAACAAGCAAGTTTTAGTGATACATAAAGTTAACTTATGCAACTCAATTCTGTCTCTGAAGATACTGGATTAAAAGAAAGATTCACTTAATAACACACCAAAGACAAAAACAATTTTATTTATAAGAGATGTATAACTGAATAGATATTCAGTATCATAATACCGGTAGCCATGCTACCCTGTTCTTTTATTTCAACTAAGCAAATTCTTTCCGTGACAAGAGGGCCACTGCAAAAGAGTAGTTGCTAGGAATGGAACTGGAAGTTAGCTCCCTGACTGACTGCTTAGAAGCTTCTGTTACTTGTGAGGAGGTTTTGAGCTGGAGTTGTACTGTTAGAATATTTAATTGTATACCTACTGCATGGGTTGTCATACACAAACACTAAAGCTTTTGGGGGAAAGAATGCAGTCAGGACTAGAGGAAGTGGACGCTGTGGGCCTTCAGCTTAAAACTTTGATTTGCTCTGTCCTGTGTTAGATTTCTATGTTCTCTTATACAGAGACGCCAGGCTTTCAGCTGATGAGCCCATTAACATCTCAGCTGCATTCCAGTAACCTCCACATCTTCCAGTCATGAGTCTCATTCTTCCTTCTCTTCCTCTTCTTTCCCTTCTCCTCTCCTCCCCAACTTTACCATTGAACTTCAGGGACCCAGTTGTTTCCACACTGAAAGGCCTAGAAAATAATGGCACTGGAAGTTTAGCAAATGCCAACTAATCAAAACTTTCAGTTTTAAAATAAAAATATTCTATCTTAGAAAAACCCCTGGAACAGAGTTTTCTTTCCCTTTTTGAAAAACATTTTCTTCTAAAGCAGAGAAACACTGAACAAAGCCAATGAGCAGTTTGATGGTATTTCTTTAGTATCAGACTTCTTTTCCTTTCAGAGTTCAAAAACCCCTGAAACTGCTGTTTTGTGGTACTCTTTGTAATATTTGAATTACTAATAATATTCAGTTTGTGAAGCAATTTTTGTAAATGCCTGCTATGTACCAGGTATCTTGGTGTTAAAAAAAAAAGGTGAGGGGGGTCTCTAGCCTCAAAGAACCTTTTCCCCCCTAAGATAAAGAAGTATGGCCTTGTTGGAAGAAGTGTGTCACTGGGGGTGGGCTTTGAGATCAAACACCTACACCAGGCTCAGTGTCTGTCTGTCTTTCTGCCTATGGATAAGGATGTAGCTCTTAGCTACTTCTCCAGCACCATACCTGCCTGCTGCCTCAATGCCCCCTGCTGCCATGTGTTCTGCCATGATGATAATGGACTAAGCCCCTGAAACCTTAGACAAGCCCCCAATTAAATGCTTTCCTTTATAAGAATTGCCTTGGTCATGGTGTCTTTTCACAGCACTAGAACAGTGATTAAGACAATGGTATAACCTATTGTTCCTAAGCTATAAAAATATACAGCGTACTACTGTTCTGAATACTAGAAGTAACTATGACACAGCAGCGTTTGTGTGTTTAAACCGAAAGTATAGTAAAATCCCCATGCAGTTGGAATTTTTCAGCTCCATCCGAATCATATGAGACTACCATAATATATGCAGTCCATTGTTGACTGAAACATCATGATGTGGCTCATGATTATGTAATGTGATAAATGGAAAACCAAAATAATGGAATAGTTGGTGATGGAGCCCTGTGGGGTGGGTCAGCTGCTCTCGGATCCCCCTTGCTCTAGGATGGCGAAGTACAAAGGGACTAACATAAAGGCTGTGAAGCAGTGCTCAGGGGAGCTCTTCCTGGTTGAGGGCTCTGTGTGCTTGGTTCTTGTGTGGTCTGCCTCAGGAAAAAAAAATCTTGTTAGAGTGAATTCTTTCTCACTGATGAGTGTGTTCCTGTGACTGAGTCTGCACTCCTTTGGCAGGTTAGGGACTGCCAGGTAGATCACCATGCTGGTTCTGTGGAAAGGAGGAGCTGAAGTCTTACCCTTGTAAAAGCTATTTTGTTTTTGAAGTGGGTGGGCCTTTGGCACTAACAGTCAAGGGGAGTAGTACAACGAGGTCTTTGAAGGAAGGAGAATGTATCAAATTACTGTTGTGGAACTTCGAAGTGGGAGTTGATTATTGCTTTCCATTGTCTGTTGGATGAAAGTTATACTCCACAGATTGATATTTAAAGACTTCCACAGTCTTTGATCAGTTCTCCAGACTACTTATCCTTTTCATTCATTCCAGCTCCTTTGTACATCAGCCAAGAGTGCCTCTGATAGAACACTAGAATGTGATTTGAGAGACCAGATCCTGTAGTGAAAATGCCTTTAGACTGTGAGTCAAGTACTGAACTGTGCCTCACTCTTGACTCCTCCATTTACTAGTGATTTACTTACCCTCTAAGTCATTCTCATTTATGACCCTTTGTAACAATGATGAGTGTCAAATGAGAAACTTTATTTTAGAGTTTCTTGGTGAAAATTAGTAATATATAGAGTTGTGTCATTAGGTTATTCCTAATCATCACACCAGGTTCTTGTATAAATTTTCTTCTTTGCCACTGTATCTTCTGCCTTCTCTTAGATACCTAAACTCATATGAGTAGAGAAGCACTAGCATATATAATAGACAACACTGCTGAAACCTCAGTGACCAAAAATAATAGACATATTTGTGCTTATTAATAATCCAAATAGCGAGGAAGAGAAGACCCAGTCCCATGAGTGTATGTTGGCTTATAATTGTGGCATCCTAAGTTGTCCTGGGCTAACAGTGGCCAACAGCATGAGGGAAGAGACAGAATGAATGGTTGTCTAGGAGGCTTTTATGCACCAGACTTAGGATGGGAGCTGGTGAGTAAATCCAAACAAGAAAAAGTTGAGAAGAGGCTGGATGGGAAGTGAGTTTGGTTGTCTGTTTGCACAGAGTGGTGAAAAGACTCCAGGAAGAGTGAGGCAGGACCTGTGCTGTTTGAAGACAGAATGAAGAGGTCCTTCTGTCTGAATAGTTAGGGATTGAGAAGGGCTGGAGGGCCTAAGACTGGCTCCTGGGTGGAGGCAGGTGGTTGCAAAGGTCAGGAGTGAGAACTAGGGGTGTTCACATATGTTCTAAAGCAACCTTTCAAACAGCTCTGGAGACAGACACTATTGCCCTTTAAAGCCCGCACAACTAATAGGCAACCGAGAGAAGTGAGTTAAGTCTGTATTAGTGAGAACCAGGAAAATCCTACCTGGATGACTGGACAACTGAAGCCACAGACAAAGTGGCTGGAGGTGAACCCCTGGGCATGGGGTAGAGGAAGATCTTTGTAGACGACCTCCCCTATGGCTGCTTTAGTTAGAGGAGAGGGAGTAAGAAACGAGGAACACTTCTAGGTGGAAGAAGCGGCCTGAGCAAGGCTCCGAAGGTGAAAACCTGCTTAGAGTGTTCCAGGTTTGAAAAGAGCAGGTTGGTAAAATCAGGTAGGAGGGACAGCTGATGAGATGATGGGAGGGAAGCAGAACCTAGATCATTCAAGAATTTCCAGGCTTGATGTGGAGTTGAGATTTTACTTCAAGGGCAGCGGGAATTATACATTATACATTTTGAGTGATGAGTAAGATGATCTCAATTTATATTTTGAAAAGACCATCCCATCTAGCTGATGGAGGAGGAACAGGTGGAGAGGAAGAAAGAATATAAATTCAATGTAGTAGATAGGTAAAAAGAATGCAAAGCCCAGTCTGGAGCTCAGAGAAGAGGTGCTGGCTAGAGAATAAAATGTGATCCTGTTTCCTGTTAGCTCAGTCTGTTCTAAGCCAAGCTTCCTGTGGGTCTCCTTATCCATGGCCTCTACTTCTCACCTCCTGTGGTTCAGCCCTCTGTTCTCCAGCTCTGTAACTCCCTGAAATGTCTAGGGCAAAGGCCTCCCAGGGTCCTTTGTGGTTCTTAAGTCCAGGACATTCACTGTAGCAATTCCAGCCTGAGTTGCTTTCCCCTTTAATGCTTTTATTCTTGGGCTCTCAGGCCTGTGGCCTTTCAGGTCCTAAGTTCTCAGACCAGTCCTGATATGATGGCATTCTTGAGGCTTCTAGCCTCTAATTTTCTTGATTTCCTATGTTCCTCTGCTAAAAATGAACCTTTTCTTCTTCATCAGTTCTTGGCAGCCCTGTCTCAGGTGCCCCCTCCTCTGAGGGCTTTCCCTGACCCCTCTGGCTGTGTTAGGCACCACTCCCCATTTTTCATTTCTCTTGAGTAATAAACTGGACACTTATGGTAGCACTTAGCACCTGGTGTTCTTGTCTGCCCAGGTAATAGTGCACGAAGGATAGGATTACAACAAAATATTTCATGATCTAGGCCAAAGATTGCTTTTCTTCATTTCAGATGAAAGCTACACTTTTTTATGAAGGTGTCTGACCTTTAATAGAGCATTCATTTCTCACTGAGTCTGAAGGCTGGAGTTTGGGTATATCTTCTGTGAACAGAAGAAATTAGTTTAATTTAAAATAATTATAAATTGTCTTCATATTCTGAAAGGAACAAAATGACTTAAAAAATCTGAATTGTTTCAGAGGAACTTGTAAAGGCTTGTGTCTCACTGGTATCTCTGCTTTCCTGCTTACTCTCCAGAATTTGTATGTATCTTGTATTTTGTGATTTCACAGTTCTGGGTTTGACGTTACAATTGCCTCCATGGTGATGGGCACTAATGTTCTGTGCTGAATTGTGATAGCTGTGGAAAGTGGCAAATACACTGGATGAAAGATGAGCTTCTTCCTTTATGTTCTTGCTTCCTGCTAACCAGCTCATGGTGGAGAGAGAAAAAGAAGAGATGAGCAGAGATGGTGCTGTATCAGTTAGTGCACAAGTCCAGCATTTGGAAGTTCAGTAAGGTTTGGTTGGTTAATGTCACTGAACGCTCATGTCTTTCTATTCTTTTGAATCCTTTCTTTCTGTCTTTTAGTTTTGAAGCCACTCTACCTTGGGGGGGGTGTAGAACAAATACAATACAATATTGAATCTTTCTTTCTAGTGGCAACAAATTTTAGAATATATATCAATATATACATTAATATTTAGTTTTCTAAACAGAATAAAAAGCAATCTTGCCTTTGTATAAATTCTTAGTATCATTACTCAAAATAATGCAACAGATTGTACTTGTGCTTTTTAAGTGTAGTGTTGGCTTGGATTCTTTTTCTATTTGCAGGGCTGCTAGAATAATTCTCAAATGGAGTAAAACTCCCTCTGCAACACAGCAGAGTAACTCATAGCACTTCTGCTCTCTCAAGTGTTTGTAGTTATCCTGATAAGAAATGCTGGCACATGTGAGCCATGCTATATTTATTATCACTTACATTTCTTTCTGATGTCTCAACTAGACATTAGGATTGTAGACACTCAAGAAGTGACAATAGATTTCCAGTATGCCCATTGATGATATGCTGAGAACTCCCCTTATGTAGGGACCTTCTTTGTTAGCTCAAGAACATTCTTCCTTAAAGGAAACTAGCCTCTGTCTTGGGAACTTTGATTCACCCACTTTTCATAACTAGTCTTTCGACCATATACAACCCTTTAGATTACTTAAAGCTATCATCTTCCCTTTTATCCCTGTCTTCCTCTCCACACTCTGAATCCCTATTCTCTTCAGATGTAACCCTCCCTTGTACTCTACACATTGTGATCATAATAGATTGTCCCAAAATTTTAATGGATTTTTCTGCTCTCTCAATCACTTGCTGGTTTATTATTGTCTGAAACCCACACTCATGGAACTCCTGTCAATATTGATTTTCATGTTTACTTAGGGAATTTTTTAATTGCATTTATTTTGTGCTTGTGTGTGTACATGTTATGGTACATATGCAGAGGTCTGGGAATAATTTGGAGGAGTTGGTCTTCTCCTTTCTGCATGTGGGTTCTGGAGATATAACTCAAGTCATCAGGTTGGTGATAAGTATATTTATCTGTTCAGCCATCTTGCAGGCCAGGAATATTTCTATCTCAGGAGGTTTTATATATAATTTGATTTAATATTACATATCAGCCACGGGTGCCCCTGTCCTCCCTCCTCCCACTCTCCCCTCAGCCCACCCCCCATTCCCATCTCCTCCAGGGCAAGGACTCCCCTGGGGATTCAGCTCAACCTGGTAGACTCAGTCCAGGCAGGTCCAGTCCCCTCCTCCCAGGCTGAGTGAAGTGTCCCTGCATAAGCCCCAGGTTCCAAACAGCCAGCTCATGCACTAAGGACAGGTCCCGGTCCCACTGCCTGGGTGTCTCCTAAACAGTTCAAGCTAATCAACTGTCACACTTATCCAGAGGGCCTGATCCAGTTGGGGGCTCCTCAGCTATTGGTTCATAGTTCATGTGTTTCCATTCGTTTGGCTGTTTGTCCCTGTGCTTTTTCCAGTCTTGGTCTCAACAATTCTCACTCATACAGTCCCTCCTCTTTCTCGCCTATTGGACTCCCAGAGTTCCACTTGGGGCCTAGCCGTGGATCTCTGCATCTGCTTCCCTCAGTCATTGGATGAGATTTCTAGCATGACAGTTAGGGTGTTTGGTCATCTTATCACCAGAGTAGGTCAGTTTGGGCTTTCTCTCAACCATTGCCAGCTGTCTATTGTGGAGGTATCTTTATGGATTTCTGGGGACCTTTCTAGCACTTTGTTCCTTCCTATTCCTGTGGGGTCTTCATTTATCATGGTCTCTTTTTCCTTGTTTTCCCTCTCTGTTCTTGATCCAGCTGGGGTCTCCCGCTCCCCTTAGCTCTCTTTCCCTCGACCCTTGCCCTTCATTACCCCCTCCCCATGTCTAGTTTGCTCATGTAGATCTCATCCATTTCTCTGTCATTGGGTGATCCCTGTGTCTTTCTTAGGGTGCTGTTTTCTAGGTAGCCTCCCTGGAGTTGTGAGTAGGAGTCTAGTCATCCTTTGTTTTACATCTAGTATCCTCCTATGAGTGAGTACATGCCATGTTTGTCTTTCTGAGTCTGGGTTACCTCACTCAGGATGATTTTTTTTCTAGATCCATCCATTTGCCTGCAAATGCCTCATGATGCCATTGTTTTTCTCTGCTGAGTAGCACTCCATTGTGTATATGTACCACATTTTATTTATCCATTCTTCAGTTGAAGGGCATCTAGGTTGTTTCCAGGTTCTGACTATTATAAACAATGCTGCTATGAACATAGCTGAGCAAGTGCCCTTGTGGTATGATTGAGCATTCCTTGGGTATATGCCCAAGAGTGGTATAGCTGGGTCTTCGGGGAGACTGATTCCCAATTTTCTAAGAAAGCGCCATATTGATTTCCAAAGTGGCTGTACAAGCTTGCATTCCCACCAGCAGTGGAGGAGAGTTCCCCTTGCTCCACATCCTCTTCAGCATAAACTGTCTTCAGTGTTTTTGATCTTAGCCATTCTGATGGGTGTAAGGTGGTATCTCAGAGTCGTTTTGATTTGCATTTTCCTGATGATTAGGGATGTTGAGCAATTCCTTAAATGTCTTTCAGCCATTTGAGCTTCCTCTGTTGAGAATTCTCTGTTTAGCTCTGTAGCCCATTTTTTAATTGGACTGTTGGGCATTTTGATGTCTAATTTCTTGAGTTCTTTATATATTCTGGATATCAGCCCTTTGTCAGATGTGGGGTTGGTGAAGATCTTTTCCCCTTCTGTAGACTGTCGCTTTGTCTTGTTGACTGTGTCCTTTGCTCTACAAAAGCTTCTCAGTTTCAAGAAGTCCCATTGATTGATTGTTTCTCTCAGTGTCTGTACTACTGTTGTTATATTTAGGAAGTGATTTCCTATGGCAATGCGTTCAAGACTAGTTCCTACTTTTTCTTCTATCAGGTTCAGAGTAACTGGATTTATGTTGAGGTCTTTGATCCACTTGGACTTAAGTTTTGTGCACGGTGACAGATATGGATCTATTTGTAGCCTTCTACATGTTGACATCCAGTTATGCCAGCACCATTTGTTGAAGATGCTTTCTTTTTTCCATTGTACACTTTTGGCTTCTTTGTCAAAAATTATATGTTTATAGGTGTGCGGATTAATGTCAGGGTCTTCAATTCGATTCCATTGGTCCACATGTCAGTTTTTGTGCCACTACCAAGCTGTTTTTATTACTGTAGGTCTATAGTAGAGCTTGAGGTCAGGGATCGTGATGCCTCCAGAGGTTATTTTATTGTATAAGATTCTTTCGGCTATCCTGGGTTTTTTGTTTTTCCATATGAAGTTGAGTATTATTCTTTCCAGGTCTGTGAAGAATTGTGCTGGTATTTTGATGGGGATTGCATTGAATCTGTAGATTGCTTTTGGTAAGATTGCCATTTTTACTATGTTAATCCTGCCTATCCATGAGCATAAGAGCTCTTTCCATTTTCTGACATCTTCGTCAATTTCTTTTTTCAGGGACTTAAAGTTCTTGTCATACAGGTCCTTCAGTTGCTTAGTTAGAGTTACCCCAAGGTATTTTATATTATTTGTGGCTATTGTAAAGGGTGATGTATCTCTAATTTCCTTCTCATCCTGTTTGTCAATTGTATATAGGAGGGCTACTGATTTTTTTGAGTTGATCTTGTATCCTGCTATGTTGCTGAAGGTGTTTATAAGCTGTATCAGTTCCTTGGTTGAATTTTTGTGGTCACTCATGTATACTATCACTATCTCAGAAGTTTTAACTAGTAAGTTTCCTGTTGTGTTTTGTTGTATTTGGTAATATTGTAATATACTTACCTCTAAAAGAAAGCAAATGTTTTAAAATTTGGGGGTGATGGGAAAATCCCAATATGGCTATAGAATTTGATTTCCTGCTAGAGTTCATTTACACATGTCACTTGAATCTGATGACAAGAACCAGTTTGTTACAGATATTGTTAGTACCATGCAGCAGCCCTGTGTTAATAATAATATCATTCAGGTATAATGTTACTGACCCCATTTTAGTAAGGAAAAAGATAGAGGCTTAGAAAGGTTGAGACTGCTCCATGGTTTATAGGCAGCAAGCTGTCAGGTTGCCTCCCAACTATTTTCTTCACACCTTTCTTTGTACAACTTCCTTCTTTTGTGCTCCATACGCGTTTAGCTTTCGTATCTTCTTCATTGGAATGCTATTTTTTTTTTTTTCAGAATATTGGCAGATTCTTGTCAACTTACCAGGCCATCTAGAGGAACAGCATGCACGTGGTGGGTGCTGACAGATAGAGTTGAGGCCCTTGGTGTACTGTGTCTCTAGACTCAATAATAAAAGGTTAAATCTCGCTTTCTCAGTCCTGAGTGACTAGAGTCACTCTAGGCTTTATAAGCCCAATTAAACCAAAGTCTGATGCATTGTAGAGGCCTAGAGCCAAACTAACTAGTGGAAGTGTTTCTTCCCCTTGACATCAAATGGAATGCTGTGCATAGGATTTTATTGGAATCTTGGAAAAGAAATGTTGGCATTCTCAACTCAGGATAATTCCAGGAGAGGTAACTTAAAGAGGTGTAGGTTGTCTGTAGAGGAAAACATAGGGATATTATAGTAACTTCAAGTTATGGTAATGGAGGAGCTGTTACTACCCCACCTGAAAAGGAATGATGGATGAAAGTGCCTATAAGAAGCCAGAAGAGATTTTTATTTTAGAGGACAGTTCTTTGAGAGGCTCCTGTACTTTTTGGATGAGGAGTGCAACCACACCAAATACAGTGAATTCCTCTAGTTTTATCCCTTTCCTCGTCCCTTACTTCCTTCTCTCGGCCTTTTTCTGAGACTTAGCATTAGCAATCAGTTGGTTCCAAGGATTCCCAAGGCATAGCCTGAGTAGGTTAGAGAGCAAGATAGAGGAAGACACATGGATAACATGAGGCGTAAGAACTCATGAAGTTTTACATTGGGGGAATACATGTGTGCTTTAGGTAGAAAGTGGGATAAAGGGATAAGATGAACATTTCTTGAGCATCACCATGTACTAGGGACTTTCTTATGACTTTATCTTTTAGGGTAAGTATGTTATTTTCTTGTTACAAATGTGGAGAATTTGAACCCAGATACCTTGGTCCTGAGTCTCAGCCAGTCCTTGTGAATCTGGTGATGATGGCTGGTGTTTACCACATCCCAGAAAGCTCTATTTCAAGGCATTGCCAGGGGACAGGGAACTGTAATAGAGCTGCTGTGTACTTTTTGCCTTCAAGTCTGTTAACTGTGGGCAAGGAAAAAGAAGAGGAAAAAAACTCAACTTGGCATGAATGATGTTAAGCAAGATCAAATAAGGTGAAAAGCAAAATAGAATCCAGAAATTTAGTTTTGCTTTTACTCAGAGTTCATGGGCGGTTGCTGAACAAAGTCCTTTTTACTTCCCACAAATGCTCGAGCTCTCCTCCTCCTCTTCCTCTCCCTCCTCCTCTTCTAACAACATGAATGTCATTATTTTTAGTTTTTACTTGCTTGTAAACTTAGAGCTTTAAAATATTTAATTAATTAAAATGTTTTTATGTGTATGAATGTTTTTTCTGAATGCATGTCTGTTCACCACATTCATATAGTGCTCAAGGAGGCCAGAAGAGGGCATCAGATCCTCTGGAACTGGAGTTACAGATGGTTGTTGCTGCCATGTGGGTGCTAGGGATAGAACCTGGGTCCTCTGGAAGAGCAGTCAGTGCTCTTAATTGCCAAACAGTCTTCCAGCCCATCTAAAGAGCTTTTTAAAGGACAAAGACCCATGAAGATCAGTTATGTCATTGTTGCTACTTTATTTCTCATTAATGTAAATATTATTATACTGCATAATGAGTTATTCTTATTTTGTTTCCTGAAATTTTTCATTATAAAAGTATGTATTGAAAATTAACAGTGGGGCTGTAAAGATGTCTAAGTGGTTAGGAGCACTTGCTGCTCTTGCAGAGGATTCAGGTTTGAATCCCAGCACCCACATGGTGGCTAACAACAGTCTTTAACTCTAGTTCCAGAGCATCTTCTGATCTCCACAGGCACTGTACAAATACAGGCCACAGATATATATGCAAGCAAAACATTATACACATAAAGTAAATGTAAATAAATCTTAAAAAAAAAACAACAGTGACATGGAAATTCTTAGTAAGGTGCTGGGGAGATGGCTTAAGAGAGTAAGAATGCTTGGTGGCAAGCATGAAGACCTGAGTTAAAATTCCTATCACTCTCATTAAAAAATAAAAAAATTATTTTAAAGATTTATATGTATATATTTGCCTGTATGTATGATTGTACGTGCCCCTGGTGTCCTTGAAGGTCAGAAGAGGGAGTCAGATCCCCTGGATCTGGAGTTGTAGATGGTTGTGAGCTACTATGTGAGTGTTGGAACAGAACTTGGGTCCTCTGCAAGAGCATCAAATGGTCAGCCACCGAATCATCTTTCCAGATCCCCCAAAAGAAATTTTTGATAAAAAACCCTAATATGCTTGAAAATAACTTTAATTTTTTTCCTTTTTCCTGCTTTTTTCTCATATGTGTAATTTTCACATGGCTAAAATTTTACAACTTTGTATTTTTTAGTTATCTCTCTAAACACTTTCCATGTTGCTATGAAACCTGCAAAATTATTTATAATGGTTTATAGTTTACCTTAACCTTTTTTTTTACTTGTTAGACTTTTAAAATTATTCATAATCTTCTCCTGAGAGAACTGGTTGTTTTGTTGAACAGACTGCCTTTCTCTATAGGCATCTAGTTCTACCCTCCCTCTCTGAGGTGGGAAGAGATCTTCATTTCCTTAGGAGAACTTTCAAGAGTGGGATGCGTGACTCCAAAGCTGTCAAGGAACACGATATGCAGTAGTTGTAGAAAGGGTAGCTGGGAGAAGCAAGACTAGCTAAGTCAGTAGGCAGAATGGTTGCTTAAAATATTAACATGGAGTTTTATTAAGTCTTAAGTTTTAAAAATGATTGCTAAAGGGAAATTTAACATCATTAACATTTACATATGAAATCTAGATGATAATCTGAGATATAGTTAAGTTAAAAACATCATTCTGGGCTAAATTAAATGTGACAGTTCTTAATCTTATATTAATGATATTGTCCCCAGTTATCTTATACCCCTTGAGTATTAACCTTGGCCTGCTAGTTCCCTGCACTGTGCCTTGGGATGTGTTTTTTTCTACTCTTAGCCATTCTTCACAGTCTTGGGGAGCAGAGTCACTTTTGTCTGTAAAAGCTATAACCCAGAAAGAAGGGTCTTCTTTGAATGTCTTTTGAGTGGCTCAAATTTTCTTCCAGAATAAGTCAAATTTCTTTCACTAAGCAGAAACCTTCAAAAATCAGAGTAGTTTGGTTTTGAATCTTTATATCCTTATTCTGGGCATAATGCCCACCCAGCACATAGCAGATGCTCAAAAACACATTTGTAGAATGAAATGTCTTGAGACTGTCTTGAAATGTGTAAATAGTACTACAGTCTTCACATAGCTCTTCTGCAGCTTAATGTCTTCTAAGTCAGTTATTCCTCATGGTAGACTCTCTTGATCCTCATTGCCTATAGCCATTGTTGGCTATTAATTACTATAACATACATACCCAGATTTCTCAGAACGGTGTAATTTACAGTAATATATTCAAGTATGCATTGTTATTTTAGTTTGTTGAGAAATCCCTGGATGCTTATGTCTTTGTATATAAGCTACTGTCAAACCTGGTATTTTACAAAATACTGTGTACATTGCCTCCTTCTACTTTAGTGTCACTTGGGGCTTGATGAGTTCTTCATTCAGTATCCTCATCCTTAAGGAAGTTCCAAGGAGGGACCTTGTGGAAACCTCCCTCCAAACTGGCAATTATCCCCAATTCCATGCTTTTCAGAATTTAGTTACAATGCAGGTTCTGATTCATTAGGTCTGAGTACAACCTGAGATTACACCTCTGTAACAAATTCTCTAAGGTTTAGCTGATACTGTGGGGTCTCCTGGATTTTACTCTGTGTAGCAAGGTGGAGTTTTGGGGCAAAACTACTCCTGAGTGCAAATCTATCAGTGTTTGGATGGCTGAGCAGTTCCTATCCAAACCCTCAGAAGATTCTTTCTGATGCTCACTAGATAAAGAAAACAAGATGAATGTTGTTTCACTAGCTTTTAAGAGCTGCCCACTTTCTGTTCAAGTTCATTTGGATTCTTTGTTCCAGCAGAACAGCTCTCATATCCTACATATTCAGTAGCTTTTCGAGTTGCTTTTCATTTGGACATTTGATAAATCATTGATGTATACTATTTTGGGGTTTTGTTTGAGTTTTGGGAATATTTTCATATACCAGGTTACCAAAAGAGTGAATACATTGTTTATGTGGTACTGAGAATTGAATCCAGGACCTTGAACATGCTAGGCAAGCACTCTACCACTGAGTTATATCACTAGCCTAAAAAGATAGTTTTAAAATATTTGGCTGTAAAGTATGCTGTTACTGATAAAATTCCTTTATAAGAGATGTTAATGCCATTCAGGTTTTTTTTTTTACTTTATTATAATCTGTAAAAAATGGATTCATTGTTGAAATAACATTCCTGATTTGAAAAGATACTCATGCAGATGGCAGCTTTTGAGATTAGCCAAGTGAATTCTTTAGAACACACGGTACGAGATCAGAAGCACTGATGTCCCCCCCTTTTTTCCCCAATTTTTAACTCTTTTAGCTTGAGTGAAAAGTGCTTTTCTTTGCTCTTTGTATAAGGCAAATAACAGTTCATTTAATACTGTGTGTGTGTGTGTGTGTGTGTGTGTGTGTGTGTGTGTGTGTGTGTGTGTTTGGGGATAGAACAGAGAACCTTGTGCATTTTAAGCCATAACTATGCTATTGAGTTATATCCCCAACTCTACCAACAATTTTTTATTATTTCAAAGAGTAATCACTATGCCAAGATGCAGACCTATTTATTACATCTACTTATTTTGTACAGTTCATTGTGATTTGATTTATGGGTTTTCTAATTGCTTTAGAGAATTTTTGTGAGGTAGTTCTTAGTTTCTCAAACTTAAATTTAGAGGATGTTGATGCAGAAGCCAGGAGGGAGGCCTCCAGGTGAAGAATGTGCTAGAGGAGACTGGAGAAGAGAAAGATAGGTAATATTTATTGAGAATCTGTAGCCATTTTTCTACATGTTCACTTAGATTTCCTACCATGGAGACTTGATAATTGGAGAAATATTGGCTTTGCTAGTGTAGCTAAGTGGATAAGAGCAATAGCTTGGCTTAAAATCCCTGCCCTGCCACTATGTATAGGTGGCTATGTGACCTAAGGTAGAGAGTCTTTCACCTTTCTCTTTCTCTCTCTTCATCCAACTTAGATAACATAACATTTGCTTTATAGATTATTGATTTCAGAAATGGTACCTGGCATGCAATCAGAATTTAGCAAAGCAAACTAATTCTCATTTATTACTTCTTTTTAGGTATATAGGTTTGTTTTGATCTTTATAGATATAGAGGTTTGCTTTGGTGTTTGAAATTGGGTCTTATTATCTTACTGAGTGTGATCTCAGACTCTTGGACCAGAACTACAGGTATATACATACCACCGTGTCCAGCTGTAGAGTTAGTGGAGTTTTATGATCTTTTAATAACATTTAAAGTGATTATAGATTATTACTATTATTGTTTTGGTTTTTTGAGACAGGATTTCTCTGTGTAACAGTTCTGACTATCCTGGAACTCACTTTGTAGACTAGGTTGGCCTTGAACTCACAGAGATCTGCCTGCTTCGGCCTCTCAAGTGCTGGGATAAAAGGCATGCATCACCACTGCTCAGCATGATTAAGCATATTTTTAAAAACCATAACAGAACTTTGTTAAACATTCCTTTCCAATGCCCCACTTTGAAAACCTCTTATTTAACTCAGGTTGGCCCAATGTTGCTCAAAAATCTTTGGACTCACAATTAGTTTTTAATCTGTAATTATCTTTTTGTTACAGTTGCAACTAGGATGGAGGTAAATTCCTACATAAGTAAAATTATTTATCGTTTTATTCAGATTTTTAAATTACTACTACTTTTTGTCAGCTTACTGGTAGGCTCTTGGAATGTAGTGAACAAGTAAGATAGGGTCATTTCTCTGTGGAATTTGCACCTGAAGTGCAAAAGGCTTTCATGAGCTCATTGGATTATTGAAAAAATAGGACAGTCTTAACTAACATTGATTAAACTGTTGAAAGGAAAAAGGCAAAATTTAGAACATTTGGTAGACATATCCAAGCTCCATATTGGTACAGCATAATCATATCCTTGGCATGCTACCGAAGGAAGACAGAGACCTCCTTTGTGGACAAAATGGGAGACACCACTCTCTGTTCAGTGCCACAATATAACCAGCTCCTTAGAGTCTTGAAGTGAAACAAAGAGTGTCTTTACTTCCTCCCAATTGGACTAACAGTGAGTTTGGAGCCATTCATCCATGCACTTGACATTGGATGACACAATCGGAATTAGATTATCATTCAACAGTGATGTAGTGATGGTTGAAAATGGCTATATGATCAGGAATATTTTCTAGAATACATTAATTAACCTCTCTAAAAGTGCTCTGAGTTTTTCCACGGGTTTAAATAATTGCAAAATATATACCCAAAATAAGCAATATGGCAGAGCCCTGAAATTCAAAGGAACTTTACAACTATTTAGAATAGCTACATTTCTAGTACAAAATGCTCTTGACTTACTTTCTAACATTTCTAATGATGGAGAATGTCTAGGCATAGACTAAGGGGGAGCATGGGAAGATAATATAAAGGTGGAACTGGTAGGGGATGGGAGACATAGTTCAGTGGTTAAGAGTGAACACTGCTCTTACAGAAGACCTGAATTTGGTTCCCAGAATCACATTGGGCAGCTCACAACCACCTGTAACTGCAGCTCCAGAACATCTGTCTTCGTTGTTCTATTGCTGTGAAGAGACATCATGACTACAGCAACTCTTATAAAGAAAAACATTTAATTTAGGGCTTGCTTACAGTTCAGAGATTTAGTCCATTGTCGTTATGGCAAGAAGCATGTCAGCATGCAGGCAGACATGGTGCTGGAGAAATAGCTGAGAATTCTACATCTGAATCTGAAAGCGACCAGAAGAGAGAGTGATACTGGGCCTGGCTTCAGTATCTGAAACCTCAAAGTTTGCCCCCAGTGACACACTTCCTCCAACAAGGCCACATACTTCAACAAGGCCACACCTCCTAATAGTGCCACTCCCTATGAGTCGATGGGGGCCATTTTCATTCATATCACCACAATATTGGACATCCTCTTTTGTACACTTCACAGTTTTGTTTAAACATGCACTCCCCACATATACATAATTTTTTAAAAAAGATTTATTTAGTTATTATGTATACAGTGCTTGCCTGCATGTATGCCTGCAGGCCAGAAGAGGTCTCATTATAGGTGGTTGTGAGCCATCATGTGGTTGCTGGGAATTGAACTCAGGACCTTTGGAAGAGCAGCCAGTGCTCTTAACCGCTGAGCCATCTCTCCAGCCCCATAATTTAAAAAATATATCTTTAACACAAAACAATAACAACAACAACAACAAAAAGGCCAGGCAGTGGTGTTGCATGACTTTAATCCCTGCACTTGGGAGACTGAAGCAGGTGGATCTCTGTGAGTTTGGTAACAAGATAGCCAAGGCTACACAAAGAAACCCTGTCTCGGGGTGGGGGGAGGGACCAACAGCAACAAAATAGGACTGGTAGTACCTATGGCAAATTGTACCTATGTCAGTGTAATTTTACCAGATACTGCTCTAGCCTGCAAAGACTAGTTTTTTTGTAGGCTAATTTCTGCCTATAAACCTTTATGTGTTGCCCTTCCAGCAAATTTTGGCAATCTTAAGGGTTTTTTTTGTTTGTTTGTTTGTTTGTTGTCTTGTAAAATTGTGATTAGCATATAGTTTAACTGTATACTTGCTTACAAAAAATTTTAACAACTATTGTGGGCCAATCACTTTTGTAGATTGAAGGGATGATGGCACTGAGTAAAAGTCACCATCATCATGAAGATTTCAGGTCCATGAATAAGAGGCTCTAAAGTTAGACTCAAATGAAAATTTTAAAAACTGTGTTTGCTTTGCTCTACATTTGAATTTAAATGTTGTTGCTAGGCTTAGTTATTCACAAGCACCCATCTACCTGGTTGTCTCATGACTTCATGTTGGCTTCCCCTGGAAGGCATGATCCAAGGAAGAGGGAAAGAAAATACCCAAGATGGAAGCCAGAGCTTCTCTATAACCTGGTTTTGGAAGTGACATTCCACCACATCTGCTCTGTTTGTTAGAAGTGAGTCAGTAAGCCTGGCCCACATTGCAGCAGAGAAGGTTACATAAGGGCATGAATACCAGGAGGCAGAGATCATTAGGGACCATCTCAAAGTTTGCCTAACACAGAGTGAGACATAAGGAAATTTAACATGTCACTTCTGTGAAGAAAAGAACTGACTGAGAGTATCTAAGCCATTATTCAGGCTGCACTGTTATTGGATAGCAAGCTAACTATCATTTTAGAGTGTAGGTGACATAGATTTTTCCAGACAAATACTGAGAAATTTAGCATGTAGTGATCATTGTTAAACCCCTAAAGTAGCCAACAAATGAATGCAAAAGGAAGGAATGGGATGCAAGAAGCCATTTTACAACCAGTTACATTAACAACAGCTGTCTCTCTAAATCAATTATAAGTGGCTAATTTGGGGTAATAAAAATTATTGCTTTTTTTGTTTTTATTTTTTGCATTTTTAATTTAAAAGACTGCAAATATACAAAAAGTACATTGTAAACAGTGACTATTATTCTGATGCCATTGTAAATTTTTCTTATCTGTGTCAATGTAAGGACTCTATTAGCTAATACTTACAACTTGTACCAATAGTTAACACTGATGAGCTTTTACTCTGTGGTAGGTAGACTGCTATGCATTTATAAGTATTCTCTTTCCTAGTCCTCAGCAACTCTCTGAGATAGGCACTACTGCTATCTTTGTTTTACAAATGAAAACGCTCACATTATAAAAGCTCCCTAATTTTCTGGTGGTGGTACGGGCTATAGAGAAGCACAGGCAGGTGACACTAGCTAGTGGGCAGCACAGCCAGAACAAGAGGAGAACAGGCTTTACCCTGGAGCTCATGCTTCCAACTGCAACACTATTTCTGTCTTCTTTGATTACTTTGTTTTGAGAGAATTATTAAAGTGCTAAGTTAACCCAGGAATCCCTGGAAAATAATTTGATGATGGTTTCTTACTAAATTTAGTATCATCTTGTTAGTGGGTGAGTTCCTGTCTTTTACTATTTAAACAAGAAAACCAAGGCCCAGGCATATAGGCCGACTTGTCTGTGGTTATGCAGCAACCTTTTAGATGCTGGTAACAGCAACATTCAAGAGTCAGGTAATGTTAGCATCATTTCTTTAAAATCTGAGTGTTAGCTTCAAAAAAGATCAAGGTTAGGCCAGGCGGTGGTGGCGCATGCCTTTAATCCCAGCACTTGGGAGGCAGAGCCAGGCGGATCTCTGTGAGTTCAAGGCCAGCCTGGGCTACCAAGTGAGTCCCAGGAAAGGCACAAAGCTACACAGAGAAACCCTGTCTTGAAAAAAAAAAAAAAATCAAGGTTTTATTACAATAGCTTAGAGAAATTAATTTTGTCCAGACTTGCTCATTCTGTAAGCTGGGATTCATAACTAGTCCATTTTATTATTTTCCTTTTCTTGTTGTTTTGAGACAGGGTATTGCTATATAGCCCTGGTTGTCCTGCAAATCACTGTGTATACCAGGCTGGCTTGTAACTCACAGAGATCTATGCCTGCCTCACCTTCGAATGCTGAGACTAAAGATACACACCACGTTTGACTATTTTTAAGTACTTTAAAATTTTAACTATAATTTCTGAAGGAATTATATTTTTAACTTTCATAAGAAAATACAAAGTACTTCTAGATACCATTAGGGAAAACTATAATATGCATATGTTTCAATAATATTTAATTATATATAATATTCATGCAAAAACTTTATAGAAAGTGGGACAGCTAAAAGACATTGCATGATTGAATTAGTTCTGTACATATACACAGTTTATATAAAGATAACTGATGATGTCATCTTTCATATGTGAATGTCTTATTTATAGTTCCCTGTATCACAATTTTATAATTCAAAGAATGACTAAATATTTTTAAACAAATTGTTAAGTTTTTATCTTATAAGAAGCTAAAGATGGAACAGTTCTGGACAGATTGAGTTAAAATTTTCTCATTCACATAAACATGTGTCCCGGTGCTGTTTTTCAAAGAAAATTTTAATTGTGGAATTGAAGGGAAAAAAAAAAGCATGGTCACTTGACTCAACTCATGTGGTAAGAAGTGTGGGCTACAATTGTTTAAAAAGTACTTCTAGAAGTTTCTTCTTATTTGGGGAGCACAGTGAACTTTATTGGTAGTATGTGCAAGAATGGAGCTCCCTAAGTCCTTCCTCTTCAGCAGAAGAGGCAGAGATGATGACCCTTTTGGCTCAACCCTTTAAATGGGCCCTCAACTACTTGATGATAGTGAAGACACTGGTAAGGTTGGTTCCACGACACAGTCAGCCATTTGATGTTGGTGAGATCTCTCTTCTGGAAGATGGAGATGGCCTTTTCATTGATGACAAGTTTCCTATTCTCAGCCTTGACTATGCTGTGGAAATTGCCATGTGTGGAATCATACTTCAAGACCATGTAATTGAGGTCAATAAATGGGTCATTGATGGCAACAATATCCATTTTGCCAGAGTTGATGGCAGCCCAAGAGACCTGCTGCTCAGTCTGGCCAAATTTATTCACTCCGACTTTTACCATCATGTCTCATGGATGAAGCTGGCACTGAGTGAGAAGAAATGGCTGTTCCTGGGAGGGAAAAGATCAGAGAGCATTTTTCTTTTCTTTGACACAAGGCCTCATGTAGCCTAGTCTGTTCTCACCTGGTGTGTAGTGCTGAGGGTCAAACTCAGGGCTTCATGCATGCTGGGAAAGTTACATCCCTAGCCCCACTTCTGGAAGTTTCTTGGCCCATGGGTCACTAGAGTGTAATAATGCCCAGAATATAATTCACTCCACCCATTCTCTAAGGGAAAAGGAGTCCAACATGCTGGATGCCCTTTATATAGCTAAAAAGGTTTATAATGAAAATATTAATGACATCTCAGGGGGCATATTTTTTCAAAGTTTTAAAACATTTGGCACAGCAAAATTTGGAGGTAAAGGGGAAGGTGAAAAAGGACTAGCTTTTATCCCTCACCCTTTTCCCATCTACATTGAACAGTAATGAAGTGGTTGTGGGAAGAAAAAAACCAGTGTTTATTGATATAAGTATCTTCCATGGAAATGGGCAGTAGACAGGATCTTTGGCTTCAAGTAATGTACAGTTGGTGTGAATGTGAAAAGTAAGAGGAAATTGCAGGTTAGCATTCCAGTTCCACCAGACTGGTGAAAACAGGACAACCAAACTAGTATTTGGAGGAGGAGGAGCAGAGGCAATTAGGGGATGTTGGGAGAAAGAAGTGCCTGAGCTGAAGAGTAAAGGACTAGTAAGAGTGAACCACACCAAGGGAGAAGTGAGAGTATGTATAGAGGAAGCAGTGGGACAAGAATTCAGGGGGAAACATGTGGTAGGACCCTGAGGAATCTGGCAAGAACTTGTTATGCAGGTTGGGGGTGGGTAGATGGAGCTTGAGCTTGGTGGTAATTAAACTGGTGGACTATGAGGCTGGGAAGGGTGGGGAGGAGCCTGGTTCAGATGGTAGCATTCATAGATTTGATGCTGAGGTTTTGAGGAAGGGAGCCTGAACACTATGTAGCAACGAAACAACTGACCAGATTTCCATCAGGAAAGATCGAGCCTGCACACATACTCAATCAGGAATCTGAGGTGGGACGATTTCTAGTTTCAGGCCCTCCTGGGCTGCATGGTCAGTTTGAGGAAAAACTCCAAAAACTGGAAGAGAAGATGGAGGGGAAAGGGGAGAAAAAAAATCGAGAGCAGTCTAGAGAATGGAATGCAGAGAGCTTGGAGACTGGAATCTTGGTGAGAAGGGCTGTTGTAGCTAGAGTTTTCCTGCCTGGCTCATGGTCAGGACAAATCTCTCTCACCCGCCAGTCCCACAGCCACTCAGACCCAACCGAGTAAACACACAGAGACTTATATTGCTTACAAACTGTATGGCCGTGGCAGGCTTTTGTTATCTAGTTCTTATATCTTAAATTAACCCATTTCTATTAATCTATAAGTTGCCACGTGGCTCGTGACTTACCTGTACCTTACATCTGGCTTTTCATGGTGGCGGCTGGCAGTGTCTCTCTGCCTGAGCCTTCCATTTCCCAGAATTCTCTTCTCTGCTTGTCTCGCCTATACTTCCTGCCTGGCTACTGGCCAATCAGCATTTTATTTATACAGAGTGATATTCACAGCACTTCCCCTTTTCTTTTTTCTTTTCTTTTCTTTTTTTAAAAAGGAAAGTTTTAACTTTCATATAGTAAAATTACATATAACAAAACAATTATCCAGCAAAAATTACAGTTACAATATTAAAGAAGATATCCTATCTATCTTATATTTGTGAGTCTAAGGTTTTATATCTAACTTATCTTTAATCATAACTGAGGAAATTATAACTCTAGTCTTCAACTACACCAAAGACCCCAGAAGGATATACTATTACCTGAGAAATGGGAGAAGGATGCAAGCAACTTTCGGGAGTCTTGTAGGGTAGACAGAGACAGCTGGCAGACTGGACAGTCACCTAATGTTCCTTTGTAAAGTTGGGGCATCTGTCTTCAGCCCATAGGCCTAGAGTCTCTCAGTCATTTCTCTCTGTGTTCTGTAGAATGTCTGGCAGTTTCCTCTGCAAAGCAGGAACCTGAAGGACCATTTCACCAAGCAAAGTTCAGTGGTCACCTTTCTATGAGTCCTGTATGTCCAGTCAATCAAGCAGTCCAGGCAAGAACAGTTTCTTGCTCAAATGACTATTTTTGCCAAGAAGAAGATAAACTCCATATAGAGTGTATTCGATGCCCATCCTCCTCTCTGAAGTAAATCGGTGCTGCCAGGAGCAGACATGTCTCATTGTCCAGAAAGTTTAAATTTTTAAAACATTTTAAATGCTATATTCTGTAGGTCTTTGAAGTGTTTGAAGATTACCTACCTAATTGAATTATATCTATGTATACCTAGGAAACAACATGACTATAAGTTTGACTATCATAGAAGACTAATTATTAATCTGTATTTCTTAATTATTCATTACAATCTAAATGAATTATATAAACATAATACCTCAAACAAGAGTAAAAATATACACACAGTATAGCAAAATTAACTTTAAATTTGTATCAATAAACTAAAATCCATAGCAATGTAAAACATTTTAAACAAGTTACTCTTTAAAAGTAGATTCAATAATCTACCCTTTCATCCTATCATATCTATATCAGGCTGTTTCTTTGAACAGATGTAACTGAATAGCCAGCATATTAAAGAAAATCTCAGGAAGGGAAGTTAATAGGTATTGAATACTGGTGGAAGTTGGAGATAGTGGAAAAACATAGGTTTCGTTTTTGCTTATACATTGAGGTGAGCAATGGAAGAGATGGATCAGTTCTGAAGAAGAGGATGATTCTTTTGGGACAAGTTTGGGACACGCAGAGCTTTGGAGGAAATGGGTTATCCAACAGCTGGTATGCAGTGTGCAGCTAGCAGGCCTGTGGTGAGAGGAAGCTGGCTTTGGAAATTGCTGGCATGTAAGGTAAGACCTGAAGCACCTGGAACAGCATAGATGAACACAGAACAGTTAGTGGCTTGAGCAGAGGAGAGTCTAGTACAGCATGTTGCTTGGTGCCTTATAAATACCAAATGCAGTGCTTAAATTAATTTATTTAATCAATAGCTGTATTTTTAAAAGTCATTATGCAATAAGCATTTTATATTTTGTAGTTGAAACATGATATACAATATTTATTGCTATAGGGAGACTAAAGTGTATTACATTTTTCTTTTAAGTTATGCATATAATTCACACACATATACTTAACATATTCAAAAATATGTATATGTGTAGAGAGTAAGAAGCTGTCCACTTTTACTTTTCTCCTAGTCCTTTGTCCCCTGAAGACCTTTAAGATGGTTTTCTATTTACTATTGGTAAGAGAAGCTGAATAGGCTGTAATTTAGAAATTGGAGGTTGTGGTTCTTTATGTTTGCCTTTGGCTCATAGATATGTTTTGTTAGTGTTCATTGACTAGTCTTCCTGGAAGAGGTACTTACCTTTGCCCTTTGTAGTGAACAGTCTTGATGTTACAGGATATCCAGCTTCATAGTGGAGAGCTGAAACCCTGCATTATGAACTCTGGGGATCTCTACAGAATTGGACAGATGCAGAGCAGAGATGTGTCATTTCCATGACCTAGAAAACCACTGCTGTGTCAATGTATGTAGATACACAACTGCACAACCCAGGAGGGACATCTAGGAGTTGTGATGTGTCTTTGGAGGTGCATTCACATTTTAGTATACTCACACCAATTCTAGCTGTTAAGAGTAATCTTTAGGAAATATTAGTGAAAAGTAGCCATGTGTCATTTCCAAACTTATTAAATACCTCCACTATCCCTGCTTTACTATATGTAATGGACTTAGGGTTCTAGGGTGTATCTGATATATGAACCTCATTAGAGGTATTAAAAGCCTTGTATGCCGGGCGGTGGTGGCGCACGCCTTTAATCCCAGCACTTGGGAGGCAGAGGCAGGCGGATCGCTGTGAGTTCGAGGCCAGCCTGGGCTACCAAGTGAGTTCCAGGAAAGGCGCAAAGCTACACAGAGAAACCCTGTCTCGAAAAAACCAAAAAAAAAAAAAAAAGCCTTGTAGACATCTGGAGCATTACTCCTAGAGTTAAATGTGCATAAAATATGTATTGAGGAGGATTGCTACTTGATAGGAAGGGTGAGATAAAACATAGGATTGCCTTTGATATTTGCAGAATCTAGAAAAATTAGTCCTGAGCAAAAATACTGCGGATTTTTTGGGCATTTCTTTGATGTCTTCAGAACTATCCTGTTATCTTCTCCATTTTGGTAGAACAATATTGTCCTGGATTTAGTAATTAAAGCTACAAAGTTGAGATCCATCATTAAACACTGTTCCTTATGTGCAGCCCACCAGAAGCCTGCTGATGCCTCCTGCTTCCAGCACACAGAGAACCCTCTCCATTGCCAGCAGCCTACTGTGGCACTAATGCAGACTTCTGCAACAGCCATCTGCTTTCTCTTTCTGCTCATATTCCGGCCTCCATTATCATCCATTTGGCACTTCAGCGAGGGTGGTCTTTTGGAAAATTAAGTCAACTGTGTTAATGTCTTCTTCCGTTCTCTCTTACTTGAACCCAAATCCCTGTCCTCTTTATTCCCATTTCTTGTAGCCCAGGCTGGCTTTGAACTCATTATGAGGCCAAGAATAACCTTGAATTTCTGATACTCTTGCATCAATTTCCAAGTGCTAGGATTACAGGCATGCATTATCATGTTCAGTTTTATGTGGTCCTGGGGATCAAATCTAGGACTTTGTGCATGCTAAGCAAACACTGTACCAATTGAGCGTACAACCCTCACTTTTTAATCTACTGTTTTTTTCTTAGTTTTTAGTTTGGTTTCTATTAATATTTATAAATGAGGATCCAGAAAAGCAACTTTCTTTTCTTTTGTGGGGGGAGTTCAGTGAACTTTATTGATAATATTCAAGAGAGTGGTGCTCCCTAAGTCCCTCCCCTCTTCTGGGGGTCAGGAATGGAAACTGTGAGAGGAGATGCTCAGTGTTGGGGGCTGACTTGGGACAGGGACTCCTCAGTAGCCAAGAGCCTTTCTCTTCTTCCTGTGTTCTTGTTGGGGTGGATGGTTAAGGACTTCTTACTCTTTGGAGGCCATGTATACCATGAGGTCCACCACTCTGTTTCTATAACCATAGTCATTGTCATATCAGGAAATGAGCTTTACAAAGTGATCATTGAGAGCCATGCCAGCCTCATCATCAAAGGTAGAAGGGTGGATGTCACTATTAAAGTTACAGGAGACAGCCTCATCCTCAGTGTAGCCAAGGATGCCCTTAGTGGGCCCTGCAATCCCTGCTTCACTACCTTCTTGATGTCGTCATACTTGGCAGCTTTCTCAGGTAGAATGTCAGATCCACGAGAGGCACATTGAGGGCAGGAACATGGAAGGCCCATGCCAATGAGCTTCCTGTTCAGCCCTGGGATGACCTTGTCCACAACCTTGGCAGCACCAGTGGATGCAAGGATGATATTCTGGGCAGCCCCATGGCTACCATGCTACAGCTTCTCAGAGGAGCCATCCACAGTCTTCTAGGTGGCAGTGATGGCATAGGCTGTGGCCATGAGTCCTTCCACAATGCCAAAGTTGTCAATGGATGACCTTGGCCAAGGGGGCTAAGCAGTTGGTGGTATAGAAAGCATTGCTGACAATCTTGAGTGAGTTGTTACACTTCTCATGGTTCACACCCATCTCAAACATGGGAGCATAAGCATAAGAGACAGAGATGATGAGCTTTCTGGCCCCACCTTTCAATAGGACCCCTGCCTTCCCCATGGTGGTGAAGACACCAGTAGACTCCACAACATACTTGGCACAGTATCAACAAATGTGATTTTGGTGGGCTTTCACTCCTGGAAGATGATGATGACCTTCCTGTTGATGACAAGTTTCCTTTTCTTATCCTTGACTCTGCCATGGAATTTGCCATGGTAGAGTCATACTGGAACTTGTAGACCATGTAGTTGAGGTCAATGAAAAGAGCCACTGATGGTAACAATATCTACTTTGCCAGAGTTGAAAGAAGCCCTGGTAACTAGGTGCCCAATATGGCCAAATGTGTTCACTCTGACCTTTACCACAGTGTCTCAGGGACTAGGCTGGCACTGCATGAGAAAATGCAGGTGTCTATAGAATGGGGAGGAACAGAGTTAGATAAACAATTTCAAACTAGGACAGTACTGAATTTCCTGGTGAGTTTTAAAATATACACACCTGGGCCCACTCCTGCCAGTACTACTCAGTTGAATTGTGGGGTCTAGATGATTGCTGTTTTTAAGAAGCTCCCAGATGACTCTGCTTATGTGATCAGAGTAGTAACTGAATTGGGTTCTCTCAACTCAAGTGGCAATTACCATTCTTTCAGAAGTAAATTCAAGCTACAGGTGCCCTTGTCCTAATAAGCACTCTGTTCAAAGCCAGTTGCCTTCTGGGTGGGTGTTTGCCTTATCATTGTGTTGCTATTTTTTCACTTTGTAGTCTTAGTGCCTATGTGGGTGATCTCCACAGCTAATACACTCCTTCAATATAGAGAGCTGTTCTAATAGCTCAGTCCTTATGAGAACATTAGAAGATACAACTGTTCCCCAGACCTTTAATTATTCTCTTGGCAATCCCTGTCTCCTTTCTACTTCCACATCAGCTTCTACTATCTGAATTTAGGTTTGCTTCCCCCAGGGTTATATGGATAAACACACAGTCTTAGGAGTCCCTTCTTTTTGCTTGATTCAGTTAGAGGTTTTTTCCTACGTGATCTTGATTGCTTTTTAAATTTTGTATGCCTTCAGTAATCACTCTGTTCTGATAACGTTTTCCTATTATACTGTGCCACTCTACCATCCCTTTATATTTTATAATATATATTCTTATAATAACTAGTATTTTACATGGGGCATTTGAAGAGATGGAAGAGGGGCCTGGAGAGATAGTTCAGTTGATAGAGTTCTTGCTCTGCAGCATGAGTTTAGACTCCTATTAACCATGTAGAAAGTTTGAGGCTGTCGTGTCTCTGTAACCCCAACTGGTATGTCATGGGTACAGAGACAGGGGGCTATCATGGCCAGCCAGTTAAACTGAAAAGCAGTAAGTACCAGGTTCAGAGATAGTCCCTGTCTCAAAAAATAAGGTGGGGAGTGATAGAAGACACCAGATGTCCACCTCTGGCCTCATACATGCATTTTTTTTGGTAGACACACCTGCATACACATGTGCACATGCTGAACCAGAAATTCCTAACACTTTTTTATTATCCTAAAAAGTGTCCAAGAAATTTAGCATACTAGCTACAGAAGAGGAGCAGTGGATGTTTTAACTAAATGGAAAAACAACTTCATTCTGTTAATGAAAAATGCATTTGAACTTGTAAATTACTATTTTTCTTGTATCAAGTTAGCAAAGTGTGTTTGTGTGTATGGGTGTGGATATTATGGTAGGGAGTGTATGGGGGTAGAGAGTGTGTGAAATACAGAGAACAGGACATTGCATGCAGACAAGAGTGTAGAAGACATTCTCATATACTTGTGGAATGAAAAGTGGATGGGTCTTAAAATATTTGTAAAAATGCTTTGATCTAAGAATTCAAATTCTTGAGGCCTATCCTAATGAAATAATCATGGATGAAGACAGTAATTTACATGCAAAAATGATACAAGGTAGAGTAAAACCAAAGCCAAACATGTTTAGCTGTTTATCTCTCTCTCTCTCTCTCTCTCTCTCTCTCTCTATATATATATATATATATATACACACACACACACACACACACACACACACACACATACATACATATATACAGATACACACACACATACATATAAAGGGGATTTATTAGAATGACTTACCGGCTGTGGTCCAGCTAATCCAACAATGGCTAGCTGTAAATGAAAAGTTCAACAATCCAGTGGTTGTTCAGTCCATGAGGCTGGATGTCTTAACTGTTCTTCGGCATACCCTGGAATCCCAAAGAAGTAGGCTCTAATGCCAATGAGGAATGAACTTGCCAGTGGAGTGAGACCAAGAGCAAGCAGACAAAAAGAAAAGCTTCCTTCTTCCATGTCCTTATATAGGCTTCCAGCAGGAGATTTGGCCCAGGTTAGAGGTGGGTTTTCCCAGCTCCAAAGATCTGGATTAAAGACATGTCTTCCTACCTCGAAGTTCAAGATTAGAAGTGGTTCTTCCTACCTCAAATTAAGCAAAAATACCTTAGATGTGTGCCCACCATTTTTGAATTTTAGTTAATTCCATATATATTCAATTTGATAATCAAGAATAGTCATCACAGTAGTGATTTTTAACTATGATAAATTATGCAGCTAACAAAATTGAGCAATCAAGGTGAAGCTAAAAAAATTGCAACAACAGAGATGATGCTTGTGTAATGATGCTGAGTGAGAAAACATCCATAGCATATTGAGCCACAGTAAAAAGAACAATGAGATTTCACAGTCATGGTTGTTATTATGGTTTGAATTATGTTTTCACTATACAGTCTTATGCTCTTCTTTATTTCCTATGTTTCTAAAGTAAATATATGAAATTATTATATTATCAACTTGTTCCATAGAAATGTGTGGATGATAATAATCACATGAAAATGTTTAACCAGAGAAGCATAGTAAAAATACTCAACAACATGGGAAGTATTTGTTACATACATTAAAATGAAAATAACAGCCGGGCGGTGGTGGCGCACGCCTTTAATCCCAGCACTCGGGAGGCAGAGGCAGGCGGATCTCTGTGAGTTCGAGGCCAGCCTGGACTACCAAGTGAGTCCCAGGAAAGGCACAAAGCTACACATAGAAACCCTGTCTCGAAAAACCAAAAAAAAAAAAATATGAAAATAACATTATTATATACATTATTTAGTTGGTTTGAGTGTGTGTGTGTGTGAGTGAGTGATATCAAATATTGACAGTACTGATATCTGGGTAGCATATATTTTTTGGACTTACTTTTATTTTTTGTTTTAAAATTTATTTTTATTTTATATGCATTGATGTTTTGCCTGCATGTATGTCTGTGTGAGGGTGTCAGATCTTGGAGTCACAGACAATTGTGAGCTGCCACATAGGTGCTGGGAATTGAACTTGGGTTCTCTGGAAGAGCAGTCAGTACTCTTAATCACTGAGCCATCTCTCCAGCCCCCTAGTTTTCTTCTTTATGCCTTAACTTTTATTATGACTCAGTTTTTCTCACTGCTGTGATAGCATGTCTGATAGTAACAAGGGAAGAAAAATTTATTTTGGCTTATGGTTCCTGTGCTGGCTGGTTTTATGTTAACTTAACACAAGTTAGAGTTATCGGGAGTGGAGGGAGCCTCAATGAGAAAATGCTTCCATGAGATCCAGCTAGGGCATTTTCTTAATTAGTGATTGAAGTAGGAGGACCCAGGGCCCAGCCCATTGTGCGTGGTGCTATCCCTGGGCTGGCAGTTCTAGGTTCTCTACGAAAACAAGCTGAGTAAGCCATGATGAGCAAGTCAGTAAGCAGCACCCTTCCATGGCCTCTACAGGAGTTTCTGCCTCCAGGTTCCTGCCTTGCTTGAATTCCTGCCCTCACTGCTTCTGTTGATGGACTTTTTGTGATATGGAACTGTGATTGAAATAAACCTTTCCTCCCCAAGTTGCTTTTGGTCATGGTGTTTTATCACAGCAATGCCAACCCTAACTAGGACAGTTTCAATGGTATCAGTCATGGTTGTTTGGCTGCACACATCTGGCATGACATCATGCTGGGGTGTGTGGCAGAGACTGTTCTTGGTAGGTGGAAAGCAGAAAGAGGGGGAATAAAGGAAGAATTCAAGGCAGGAGATAGGCCTTAAGGGCATGCCCCTTCCTCCTCCACTTCACTGATTTCTGCCATCATTCTATAAAGCCTAAGTGATAGTCTCCATGATCTAATTGCTTCTGAAAACACCCAGAGATATGTTTTTACTAATACAGATGTTTCTAAAGCCAGTTAGTCAAAATTGACCATCACAGAGTACCCTCTATTGTCTTAAATACACTTTTGTATCTCCCAGTTTGCCATATAGAATATATATGGATTTATAATCTGCTTTATTTTTACATATTAAAAAATCAAGTTAATATGTCTATCCTCTATACTGTACTTTATACTTTCAAACATACCTAAAATATTTGTCATGGAGGGGAGGTTAGAGTTAGAGAAACTTGAAAGAAATGTCGATGTAATTAAGTTAGAATTTATTAAATAAAGGCCAGGGAGATGGCTCAGTGGGTACAGTGATTGCACAATAATATAAACCGGAATTTAGATCCACAGTGCTCACATAAAAGCTGGGTGCTGTGCTGCTCACCTATAACTTTAGTTCCAGGGTTGGTGCCAAGGTAGCTGGACACCTGGAGCTCTGTCTAGCCATTCTAGATTAAACAGCTGAGCCTTGGGTTCAGTAAAAGAAACTGTCTCAAAAATAAGGTGTGTAGTGATAGAGGAGGAAAACCTGATGTTAACATCTGGCCTCTGCATGTGCACACCCACACATACACCACATACACACACCCTGTAAATAATTAATTAAATTAAGATAAACTTCTGAACAACTTTAAAGATATGCATCATTGTTTCACTTAGATATATATGTATTTTTTAGATTTATTGTTATTATTTTATGTATGTGTTTTGCCTTAATGTAGGTCTGTGTACCACATGCATACCAGATGCCTGCGAAGGTGGTGAGCGTCCATGTGTGTGCTGAGAATCGAACCCTGGTCTTTTGCAACAACAACAAGAGCTTTTAACCACTTGTTTTTAAACTCTATAGCCACATGTATTTTAATTTTAATTGCATTAATTGTGTGTGTTTCTGTGCATGCATGCCATAGCATGTAGGTGGAGGTCAGAAGTCAGCTTTCCGGAGTCAGTTCTCTTCTTCCTGAGATGTGGGTCCTGGAGATTAAACTCAGGTTGTCAGGTTTGGTGGCAAATGTTTTCACCCAGAGAGCCAGCTCATTGACCTTAAAGATATAAGAATACATATTCAAATATCTTATTACTTCTACCTCAAAATGATAACCACATAGTAATGATGAAAAACTGCCTTTGTGTCATTTTTTAAAAAAAGATCTTTGAACTTTTAAATTTTTAACAATTGAGGTGTAATTTACATAGAGGAAAACATGCAGATTTTAATTGTGTGGTTTTGAAAAGGGCAATCACCATCCCAAACCATGTTATACAGAACATTTTTGTACCCCTGGAAAAGATCTTTCATATTCTCTCTTGTCATCATTAACATGTAATCTCTTTTTAAATTTTTTACCACCAGAGATTACTTCTGTCTTCCCTAAAATTCTATAAGCCAGAATTATATATTTTCTTTTAGGTCTAAGCTTCATTTGTTCAATATGATTTTGAGGTCAATTTGTGATATATATTAGGTGAATATTCTTTTTTATTGATGAGTAGTGTTCCACTGCTTGTTTACCACGGTCTATCTATTCTTGTGTTGGCTAGCCATGTATCTGCTTAGATACTGGCTACTTTAAAATTGAGTCTGGTCAGTTTGTAGCTGTTTCAGAAACCTCAGCATGCCATCTGCTTCCCTTTTCCTGTCTGGTGGAGCTTGCAAACCAGGCATTTGCCTTGCAATAAAGAGTTGGCTTTCAGACACTTATAACAAGGACCACCACAGAGAGCAGAGAATAAAACTGAAGTCCCAGATGGCCACATCAGCAATTCAGTTTTTAAATACCAAATAGTGGGCCTGCAAATTAGTGAGGAGCTCACATTACAAAAAAAAAAAAAAAAAAAAAAAAAAAAAAAAAAAAAAAAAGCGAAGGGGGAAGAAAGGTTGGGCTAAGATTCAAGAAGCTATTCCAGTTACCATCCAATAGAGAAACCAGTGCATGGAGGCAGATCACAGCAGTTGTCACAACACTGGAATTAGCCCTAGCCAGCCCTGCAGCAAGTGTCCCTGAGGGCCTGGTCTGGGCTCCCTTCTGCTTTAGTCTTGAGGGTTGAGGAGCACTAGTGCTTGAAACCCTTGCTGTGCAGCCCTTGTCTACTCTTCTAGCAGAAGTGATATGAAGGGGCCAAGCAAAAACCCTTGACTCCTGGAAATGAAAAGCACAGACCCAAGTCATTGTCCTGTGTTAGGGTACTATGTGCTACCCCAAATTAGAGATTCTGAATTGTGGGTTTGAGAAGCTGAGGCTCATTTCCTGTAGAGTTTAGGCAGCTCACAACAACCTATAACTCCATGTTAACATACACACATTCAGATATACACACATTTGCACAAATATAAATAACATCTTTCTTTTCCTCTGTTCCACCACCAATCAGAAAGCCTCATGTCCCACCTGAGTCTTGACATTAAGTTCAGGTGAACTAAGTGCAACTAGAGCAGAAGAGTATGGAGAACAGGTACAATTCAGTTATCTTGTTGAAAGCCCTGAAGAGAGGACCTCATTAGGTAGTGGCAGGTCCAGACAGAAAGCCCTTTCCACCTTCTGTGTCAGAAGGACTTCCTGGTTCTGGAGTCTTTGAGAAGTTGACAACAGACACAGGTGTAGCAGCAATCCCTTGCTTCATAGACTCAATCTTCCAGTCTCAAATGTCTTGGGCTTTTTGAAGTTGCTAGTCTTAGAAAGCACTACAGTTGTTTTTTCCTATGTTACCACATCTCTTTTAGTTTAAATTTTGATGCGAGAACAAGAAACAGATTGTGTTCAGCCCAAGGAATATGTAATATCAAATGATTGTTTTTTCATAGGCCTCACCAAAAACATTTAAGAAAACATTTTTTTATAGAGCCTTTTTATTGAGCTGAAGACATAACTCAGAGGTTAAAAACACTCATTGTTTTGCAGAGGACCTGGGTTTGGTTCCTAGCACCCACATCAGGAAGCTCAAAACGACCTATAACTCCAGTTGCAGGGGATCCAATGTACATGTGTGCATACATACACAGAGATACACATACATTTGCATAAGTATAAATAAAATAAATCTTTTTTTAAGTCTTTCTTAGTTATAGACATTGTGGTTGCCTGCATAAGATCTGCACAAAATCAAGCCAGTCAGCATTCTAGCATAGAATTAGGAGGAGCTCATAATCCTCCAACTGAGGAGCTACACTGACAGTTGACTTGTAGGGAAGGGAAAGTCAGTTTTCTTTAAAGGTGTGGCTCTTGGTAGATCGTCAATGATCCAGTGGATGGCTCCACCCTGTGAGTTTTCAGCAGCACAAATTGGACTTCATGGGTCATTACAAATAAGCAAGATAAGGGCTGGAGAGATGGCTCAGAGGTTAAGAGCACTGGCTGTTCTTCCAGAGGTCCTGAGTTCAATTCCCAGCACCCACATGGTACCTCATAGCCATCTGTAATGAGATCTGGCTCCCTCTTCTGGCCTTCAGGGATACATGCAAACAACACTGTGTACATAATAAAAACAAAAAACAAAAAACCCAACAAATAAGCAAAGCTGGGTGTAGTGGTGCATGCCTTTAATCCCAGCACTTGGGAGGCAGAAGCAGGAGGATCTCTGTGAGTTCAAAGCCATCCTGCAAATCATGTTCCACAAAGAAACCCTGTCTTGGAAACAAAACCAAAAAAGCAAGATGAATGTGAATCTGAGAGGAGTTGGAATAGCAGGGTGTATGAATATGATCAAAATGCTTTACAATGAAGTTCTTAAAGAATTAATGAAAATATTATGCAAAAACAGGTTTCATAATTGAAATACTGAAATACAAACTCTTCTAACACACACACTATCCTTATTAATCAGAGAAGTAAGAGTCTAATGTTTTAGAGCTAGAAATGATTTTTTATTATTGATTAAATTTATTTTTTGACAATTAGAGAAAAAAAATTCTCCTTGGGGCCAGAGAGATGGCCCAGTAGTTAAAAGTGCTAGTGGTACAAGCTGGTCTGTGAGTTTAAAGTTCCATTCATTTGTGTGGAATTGCAGAGAGCCTTGAATAGTTAAAACAATCTTGAAAAATTTAGTTGGAGGACTTGCATGTCCCAGTTTCAGCTTTCACTATGAAGCTGTAATAAACAGTGTGGTACTGATATAACAAACATGTAGATAAGTAGAATAAGACTGAGAATCCATAAATAACCCACGTGTGTGTGTGGCCAATTGGTTTTTGAAAATCATGTTAAGACCATTCGACAGTGAAAGGATAATGTCTTCAATGAATGGTGTAGAGACAATTGAATATCTTTATGTAAAACAGTGAAGTTGCTTTATTTTTTCAAGACAGGGTTTCTGTGTAGCTTTGCGCCTTTCCTGGATGTAGCTCTGTAGACCAGGCTGGCCTCGAACTTACAAAGATCCGCCTGCCTCTGCCTCCCGAGTGCTGGGATTAAAGGCGTGCGCCACCACCGCCCAGCATGTAAAACAGTGAAGTTGCATCCAAACACTATAAAAGGTTAAATGAATCAAAGACCCAGTTATGAGAGCAGACTATGACACTCTCTCAAGTAAACATAAAGCAATTCTCTTAAAAAGACTTTATTATATATATATATGTGTGTGTGTGTGTGTGTGTTTTGTCTGCATATATGTACATGTATCACATGTATGTATGATACCCATGGAGGCCAGAAGAGGACATCAGATCCCCTGGAACTGGAATTATGGATGGTTGTGAGCCACCATGTGGGTGTTAGGAACCAAACACAGGTCTTCTGCAAGAGTAACAAATGCTTCTAAGTGCTGAACCAGGTCTTCAACCCCAAAGGCTAATCTTTAAAAATTTTAAACTATTATTTGTATGTGTATGTGAGGTTAAACACCTGTGTGTCATGACCAAAGTGTAGAGATCAGAGGACAATTAGGATTCTGTTCTGTCTTTCCACTGTGGGTTCTATGGCTTGAACTCAGTTTGTCAGGATTTGGTGACAAGTACTGTTACCTTCTGAGTTATTTTAGTGGTCATTGGACCCAAACAGTAAATTAAAAAAAAAAATGGCAAATTGGAGTACACCAAAGTTTAATACTTTTGTGGACCAAGGGATACTATCAAGTAAATGGAAATAACTTACAGAACAAGAGAAAAATTAAAACCTCTTAAGGGCCTAACTATCTGTAATCTTAAAACTGAAGAACAAAATAACACAATCAAAATATGAGTAAAGGACTTGATTACATTTTTTCCAAAGAAGATGCATAAATGTTTCTACACATGGAAAAATATTCAGCCTCATTAGTCATAAAGAAAATGCAAAACAAATCCACAGTGACATACCACTTCATATCCATAGGATGACTGCAACCTTGAGAGCAAAGCAGAACAAAAGTATGGAAAGTTCTAAGTATTGATGAGGATGTGAAGAGTCCCCACCACATACTTTGCTGGTAGGAATGTAAAATAGTGTAGCTTCTATTGAAAACAGTTTGGTAGCTCCCTAAAAAATTGAATGCAGAATTATCATGTGACCCAGCAATTTCACCCCTAGGTATTTTATGTCCCAGTAATTGGAAACATGTTTTCAAATATTTAATATACTTGATATATTTAATATAATAATATAATATAACATATATTTATATATAACATAAATATATTATATACTTATATTAATTTAATATATTTAATAAATTTTTAATGTTTATAGTAGTTTTATTAACAGCAATACTATTAACAGTGGTCAAAAGATGGAAACAATCTGGTATTCATCAATACCTGAATCAATAAAAATTTGTGATTCATACAAGTTGGGAGTTTTTTGACATAAAAAGAAATGTAGTGACACATAATACAATTTAGATGAAACTCGGAGTTAAGTGAAAAAAGGCAGACATGGAAGGTCACGTTGCATGATTGCATTTATATGAATTATTCTGAAGAAGTTGGGCGTGGTGGCTCACACCTTATAATCTCAGCACTTAGGAGAATGAGGCAGAAGGATCTATGTGCGTTTAAGACTAGTCTGGTGAGTTCCAGAACAACATACGAAAAGAAATAACCCAAAGAAATAAATTATTAAAGTAACAAAGCAAATTAGTGATTTCTAGGAGTTAAAGAAAGTACTAAAACTGCTTGAGTGCCAGGCTTAATTTTGAATTCTTGAAAATATTGGGGTTGGGGATTTAGCTCAGTGGTAGGGCGCTTGCCTAGCAAGCGCCAAGGCCCTGGGTTCTGTCCTCAGCTCCAGAAAAAAAAAAATTGTGATTAGGTAGAGGTAATTGTTGCTCAATACTGTGAATGGTCTAAATGCCACTCAATTGTGCATTTAAAAACGATTAATACTACACTATGTAAATTTTGCTTCAATTAAAAATTATGTCATACACTTTCTATGATCTCACAAATATGGCTTTGCTGTCACAGTTACCTTGCGACTATTGGAATCCATGTAATTTTTTAGTAGTGCTCCATTGGGACATTCTCTCTAGCTGTGGGTGGTTAATTTTGAAGACAGATGGTCCAAAGTGGGTTTCTTCCTGTAATAACAATTAAGGAATGTAGTTTTGATGTTTCATTTTTATTTTCTTTATTTTCTTAACTTTGAAAAGCTTCTTTCTACCTTGGACTGAGTGATTTAAAATGTAGTCTGGTCTGACATTGATCATCTTCTTTATTTAACTTGGAAAGGCATGTTTAAAACAACTTTGTATTGTTTGGAAATGCAGCAAATTTTGATTTTATGAAAATGTATAGAAATTTTTAAAGACTTAGTAAGAAATGCAGTTGCAGTGAAGTTTTGTGGCTCTTTTTCTGCTATGCTAGTAGAAATGTTAGTTTTACTCTACAACCACTGTGAATGCTTCCTGTTACCAGGTGAATTGGTGCTGGGAATATGAAAGCCTATTTTCAGTTCAGCGAAGCAGAGTTTATGCAGAACTTGCGTGCATTGATTTCTTTATCTTCCACCTGCTTTGTGGTTTTGAAGAATGGAGTTTAACTTGCATTCTGTCAGTAGAGCTGAGGATGAGAAGAGCTTCTCACACAGTAGACATGTGTCAGTCATGAAGCTTTTTTTTTCATGAAGGAGGCCAATGACTTCTGGCCCATAGTCACTGCTGTGTTTTTTGTCCTTGTCTTTTCAGATGTGTTTATATTAGTGTCTTTATGTACTCCCACCTGATGGTCATTATGACCCAAACACACCATCCAGGCTAAGATTCTAAGAGCTATGAAGCAAATAGTATTTAATTGGTCTATAATGAATTAAGACAGCTGAACTAGAGAGAAAAGAAATTTCTTGCTTATTTTGTGACTTTAAAGTTAGAGGTGATTTGGTAAACATAACAAAATAGCTAAAATAAATAGAATAAATCATAGAGGTGAATGAGTGTAATAGCTTAAGATTAATTATTGCTTCAGATTTTCACATTATTGGATTTTCTTTTTTAATTACTTATTTTTATTTTATATCTCTGAGTGTCTTGTTTACCTGCATATATGTCTGTGCACCATATGTGTGCCTGGTGCCCACAGGAAAAGATGTTAGACCCCTTGGAACTGGAACTACAGATGGCTGTGAGCTGCCCTGTGGGTTCTGGGAACTGAACCCAGGATATCTGCAAGAGTAACCAGTGCTCTTAGTGACTGATCCATCCCTCCAGTCCCCGGATTTTCTTTTTCTAATGTTCATAGGATAATTTTTTAAAATAAGAAAAAGTTGTTGGAGAATTATCAATTAGGTTTTTTATAAGTTGTAAATTGGGAAAAATCTGGTGACAATTACTTTAACAAAACATACCAGCAGAGCAAGGAAACAAAAGTAAATAGGGATGAAACTTAAACCTAATGGAAAACTCAAATTATATTTTCTCAGAAAGGTCTGCCTGTGAAAAGCAGCATAGCACACACTAAATGGCTTAAATAATTTACTGAACTTCTGCTGAGTTTCATCAACTGGATAATTAGAACAATAGAATTTACATGTTAAGATCATGGTAAAGATTGTATGTGCTAACATAGCTGAAGCTCCTTGAGCAGGGCTTGGTGCAATGGGAAAGGCATATGTGCATGTTAAGGATGAAAGAATGCCGATAGTAACTTGTAAACTTGTAGCTACTTTGGTTAGTGATTTGTTTGTGAGGGTCACACCTGCTCATATTCACAGATGTTCAACAGTCCTGACCACCTGTAGTGAGGCTAAGTGTTAATGTCAGAAATTTCAAGCCCTTCTACTAGTATTCTCACTTTGGGTCTGTTTTACTGCTAATTGGCATTTTAACCAAGGAGAATGCTTTGGAAAATGAATATAGAACTCAAGCGCACTGTTTTTTAAGACTTTTCTAAGTAATTTTAAGTAATTTAAGACCTCATAAAGCATCTTTGGTAGTGTTTGTTGAAAAGAGTTTGTTTTATTCATTCACTAACAATTACCATGTGCCTAACATTGCTCCTGGGCAAAATGGAATGATGTAGATACAAGGATCAGAGGGGAGAAGAAAGAGAAAATAGTTGCTTGGCATAGAAGTGAAGAATATGAATACACACACACACACACACACACACACGCGCGCGCGCGCACGCGCGCGTGTGTGTGTGTGTGTGTGTGTGTGTGTGTGTGTGAGAGAGAGAGAGAGAGAGAGGGGGGGGGGGGAGAGAAGAGAGAGACTCAAGTCCATACCAGGAAAACCCTAGGGCTTTGAAGGAAGAACATAAAACATTAGCACATCCTTGGGGTGTACATCCTGGAAGTTGTAAGGCCATGTGCTCATCAGCTGATGATTGCTGCCAAGCCATCTGAAGCTTAGCTAAATGGAGATGCAGAGATTTATATGAATCATCTTGTTTTAATGGCTGAGCTCACTAACCTGTGTTCATATGCTCCTGTCTCTGCTTTAAGAGGTCAGAGCTCACATCATTGCTGTAGTAGCTGTAAATCACCATGTGCATTTTGATAACCTCACTCTTCTCTGTGTATGTGGTATATGTGCAGAGCTATGAAAATGAATTAGCAAAGATTAATGAGAATAGATAACTGGGTTTCCTAGAATGTGATTTCTTTTCTCATGAGGTGATGGCATGATGCTTCTTTTACAGGACTGAATTGCAACTGCCGAGGCAATAAGTGACTCTTTAAATATGCCACAGGACTGCAGCAAGTGAAGGGGGCCCTGGAGAGGATGATGAAGTGAGAATGTTTGGCCCAAGGACAAGAAGTAGGTCTCTATTTTAACAAAATTATTGCTGTATCCATTACAAGACTGTAATGCCTGAGGTGTTATAGTCATATTTAGTTTTCATTACTGTCTAACATTCTTTTTTTTTTAATTAAAAAGTTTTTTTTTTTCATGGTGGAGTGGTGGTATTGGTGTTAAGTCTCATGTAGCTTTGGCCTCCATCTCCAAATGCAGCACACACAGATATTGGTTGTTGGTGGTCTTTTTTATTTCATTTTTTAAAATTTTTTATTTATTTTTATTTTTTTAAATTTTTATTTATTTATTTTTGGTTTTTTTCAAGACAGGGTTTCTCTGTGTAGCTTTGCGCCTTTCCTGGAACTCACTTTGTAGACCAGGCTGGCCTCGAACTCACAGAGATCTGCCTGCCTCTGCCTCCCGAGTGCTGGGATTAAAGGCGTGTACCGCCACCACTACCCGGCTCGTTTTTATTTTTTAAAATTTTTATTCTTCTGTCTTATATTACATCCCAACTGCAGTTTCTGCTCCCCCAAGTCCCTCCCTCCCACCTCCCCTCTCCCATCTCCCCCATATCCACCCCCCATTCCCCTTCCCCTCAGAAAAGAGCAAGCCTCCCAGGGACATCAACCAAACACAGCATAACAAGCTGCAATAAGATCAGACACATACCATTACATCAAGACTGGATGAGACAACCCAGTAGGGGGAAAAGGTCCCACAAGCAGGCAAAAGAGTCAGAGACAGCCCCTGATCCCACTGTTAGGAATCCCATAAGAACACCAAACTACTTAGCTATAACATATATGCAGAGGACCTAAGTCAGACCCCTACAGGCACCCTGATCTCTGGGAACCCCCATGAGTCCTGGTCAGTTGATTCTGTGGGCCCTGTTCTTGTGGTGTTCCTGACCCTTCTGGTTCCTCCAATCCTTCCTCCCCCTCCTCTGCAGGACTCCCAGACCACCTCCTAATGTTTGGCTGTGGGACTCTGCATCTGCTTCCATCAGTTGCTGGATAAAGTCTCTTTGGACTCTTTGATGATGAATCTGCTAGGCTCTGGTCCCAGAATGCTCTGCAGGCAGGACAAAGTGTAGGTCAAAGGTTTTGTGGCTGGGTTGGTGTCCCAATATCTCCACTTGAAGCCTTGCCTGGTTACAGAAGATGGCCAGTTCAGGCTCCATGTCCTCCATTACTAGGAGTCTTTGCTAGGATTACTCTGGTAGATTCCATGGAGTTTCCACTACACTAGGTTTCTACCTCACCCCCAAGTGCCCCCCAATTCCAGTTGTTTCTCCTAGTATTTTCTCCCACCCCCAACCTGTAGCTGGAGTTTTCTCCAGTCCTGCTTGCCCACAGTCAGAACAAATCTCTCTCACCTGCCAGTGCCACAGCCACTTTGACCCAACCAAGTAAACACAGAGACTTATATTGTTTAAACTGTTTGGCCTAATGGCTCAGGCTTCTAGCTATCCAGTTCTTACATCTTAAATTAATCCATTTCTATAAATTTATACCTTGCCAAGTGGCTTACTGGCATCTTCACATGCTGCTTGCCATGGTGGCGGCTAGCAGTGTCTCCTCCCACCTTCCTCTTCTCTCAATTCTCCTCTCTGTTAGTCCCGCCTCTACTTCCTGCCTGGCCACTGGCCAATCAATGTTTTATTTATTGACCAATCAGAGCATTTGAAATACAGACCATCCCACAGAACCAACCTGATCCCTCCTACTGAACCCCACCTGCCCCTAGTCCACCCTGAACATTTATTCTATTTCTCCTTCCCAGAGAGATCCTTGCATCTCTGATAAGCCCTCCTTGTTACTTAGCCTCTCTGGGTCTGTGGACTGTAACATGATTATCTTTTACTTTACAGCTAATATCTACTTATAAGTGAGAACATACCATGTTTGTCTTTCTGGGTCTGGATTACCTCACTCAGGATGATTTTTTTTTTCTTGTTTTATCCATTTGCCTGCAGATTTCATGATGATATTTTAACAGATGACTAATATGCCATAGTGTAAATGCGCCACATTTTCTTCACCCATTTTTTCTTTGAAGGCTGTAGCTGGAGTTTTTCTCTCCAGGTCCTGCCAAGCCCCGGCAGTCCGGTAGCCCACTTATAAAATAAACATACTATTTTCAGCTTCTGGCTATTATGAATAAAGCAGCTAGGAACATAGTTGAGTAAGTGTCCTTGTGGTATAATGGAGCATCCTTTAGGTATATGTCCAGGAGTGGTATAACTGGGTCTTGAGGTAGATCAATTCCAAATTTTCTGAGAAACTACCAGTTTGCATTCCCACCAACAATGGAGGAGTGTTCCCCTTGCTCCACATCCTCACTAGTGTGAGCTTTTACTTGTGTTTTTTTTTTATCTTAGACATCTTTACAGATATTAAGATGGAATCTCAAAGCCATTTTGATTTGCATTTCTCTGATAGCTAAGGATGTTGGACATTTAAATGTTTTGTGGCCAATTGAGATTCCTCTGTTGAGAATTCTCTGTTTAGATCTGTACCCCATTTTTAAATTGTATTATTTAGTTTGTTGATGTATAGTTTCTTGAGTTCTTTATATTTTTTGGCTATTAGCCCTATGTCAGTTGTGGAGTTGGTGAAAGTTTTCCCATTCTGTAGGCTGCCATTTTGTCCTATTGACAGTGTCCTTTGCTTTACAGAATCTTTTAGTTTCATGAGTTCCCATTTATTAATTGTGGATCTTAGTGCCTGTACTATTGGTGTCCTATTCTGGAAGTTGTCTACTGTGTGTTCAAGGCTATTCCCCAATTTCTCTTTTATCACGTTCAATGTATCTGGTTTTATGTTGAGGTTTTTGATCCACTTGGACTTGAGTTTTGTGCAGGGTGATAGATATAGATCTGTTTGCATTCTACATACCAACATCCAGTTTGACCTGCACTATTTGTTTAAGATGCTTTTTTTCCATTGTATATTTCTGGCTTCTTTATAAAAAAAATCAAGTGTCTGTAGGTGTGTCAACTTATATCTGGGACTTTGTTTCAATTCCATTGATCAACATGTCTGTTTTAATGCCAATACCATGTGGTTTTTATTACTGCAGCTCTGTAGTACAGCATGAAATCAGGGATGGTGATACCTCCAGAAGTTCTTTTATTATATTGATTATTTCAGCTATCCTGGGTTTTTTGTTTTTCCATATGAAGTTGAGTATTGTTCTTTCAAGGACTGTAAAGAATTGTGTTGGAGTTTCAATGGAGATTGTGTTGACTCTATAGATTGCTTTTGGTAGGATGGCCATTTTTACTATATTAATTCTACCCATCCCTGATCATGGGAGATATTTCCAACTTCTGATATCTTCTCCAATTTCTTTCTTCAAAAACCTGAAGTTCTTGTAATACAGGTCTTTCACTTGCTTGATTAGAATTACCCCGATATTTTATATTATTTGTGGCGATTGTGAAGGGTATTGTTTCCCTGGTTTCTTTCTCAGCCCTTATGTTATTTGTATATCAGAAGACTACTGATTTTTGGGAGTTAATCTTGTATCCAGCCACTTTGCTGATGGTATTATCAGCTGTAGGAATTTCCTGGTAGAAGTTTTGGTAAAATTGTTTATATTTACTATCATATCATCTGCAAATAGCAATACATTGACTTTTTCCTTTCCAGTTTGTATCCCCTTGATCTCCTTTAGTTGTCTTATTGCTCTAGCTAGAACTTCAAATACTATATTGAATAGATATGCAGAGGGTGGACAGCCTTGTCTTGTTAATGATTTTAATGGAATTGCTTTGAGTTTCTCTCTATTTAATTTGATGTTGGCTGCAGATCTGTTTTATATTGCTTTTATTATGTTTAGGTATGTTTCTTGTATTGCTAATCTCTCCAAGACTTTTAGCATGAAAAAAAAGCATGCGAAAGACTTTTTCATTATCTAATGAGGTGATCATGTTTTTGTTTTTTCTTTTAGCTTGTTTATATAGTAGATTACATTGACAGATTTTCATATATTGAACCATCCCTGCATCTCTGGGATGATGCCTACTTGATCATGGTGGATGATCTTTTTGATGTGTTCTTAGATTCAGTTTGCAAATATTTGAGTATTTTTGCGTCAGTGTCCATGAGGGAAATTGATATGTAATTCTCTTTCTTTTTTTGAATCTTTATGTGATCTGACAATCTGGGTGACTGTGACCTCATAAAATGAATTTGGCAATGTTCCTTCTGTTTTTACTTTGTAGAATAGTTTGAGGAGGATTGGTATTAGCTCTTCTTTGAAAGTCTGGTAGAAATATGTGCTAAAACTGTCTGGCCCTTAGTCTTTTTTTGGGGTTGGGAAAATTTTAGTAACTGCTTCTATCTCCTTAGAGGTTATAAATTATTTAAATTGTTTAATCTGATCTTGATTTAACTTTGGTATGTGGTATATATTGAGAAAATTGTCCATTTCTTTTAGGTTTTTCCAATTTTGTAGAGTACAGGTTTTTGAAGTATGACCCCAATGATCCTCTGGATTTCCTCAGTGTCTGTTGTTATGTCCCCATTTTCATTTCTGATTTTGTTAATTTGGATATTCTCTCTCTGCCTTTTGGTTAGTTTAGATAAGAGTTTGTCTATCTTGTTGGTTTTTCTCAAAGAAACAACTCTTTATTTCAAGATCCCTTGTATTTTCTTTCTATTTTATTAATTTCGGTTCTCAGTTTATTTCCTGCCATCTACTCCTCTTGTGTGTGTTAATGCTTTTTCATGTTCTAGAGCTTTCAGGTGTGCTGTGAAGTTGCTAGTATATCTCACCATTTTCTTCATGAAGGCACTTAGTGCTCTGAACTTTGTCTTAGCACCAATTTCAATATGTCCCATAAGTTTGGGTATGCTGTGTATTCATTTTCATTGACGTCTAGGAAGTTTTTAATTTCTTTATCTTTACCTTGACCTAGTAGTAGTTCACTAGGGAGTTTTTCAGTTTCCATGAGTTTGTAGACTTTCTTTTGTTGTTGCAGTCTGGATTTAATCCATGGTGATCTGATAGGATACAGGAGGTTATTTCAATTTTCTTGTGTTTGTTGAGACTTGCTTTGGGATCGAGTATGTGGTCAGTTTTGGATAATATTCCATGAAGTGCTGAGAAGAAAGTATGTTCTTTTGTGTTTTCATGGGTGTAGTTAACCTCCTTAGGTTGGAGTTTCCCTTCTAGTACGTTTTTGAGGGTTGGGCTTGTGGATAGATACTGTTTAAATTTGACTTTGTCATGAAATGTCTTGTTTTCTCCATCTATGGTGATTGAAAGTTTTACTGGGTTTAGTACTCTGGACTGGCATCCATGGACTCTTAGAGTCTGCAAGACGTCTGTCCAGGCCCTTCTGGCTTTTAGGGTCCCCATTGAGAAGTCAGATGTAATTCTAATAGGTCTGCCTTTATATGTTACTTGGCTTTTTTTCCTTGCAATTTTTAGTATTCTTTCTTTGTTCTGTATGCTTAGTATTTTGATTATTATGTGATGTGGGGATTTTTGTGGTTCAATCTATTTGGTGTTCTGTAAGCTTCTTGTACCTTTATAGGCATGTCCTTTAGGTTAGGAAAAATTTCATCTATGATTTTGTTGAACATATTTTCTGGGTTTTTGATATGGAATTCTCATCCTTCTTCTATTCCTATTATTCTTATGTTTGATCTTTTCAGGTTTTCCTGGATGTTTTGTGTTAGAAATTTTTTAGATTTAATATTTTCTTTGACTGATGAATCTTTTTTTGTTTGTTTGGTTTTTTGTTTGTTTGTTTGTTTTTGTATCTTCACCGTCTGAGGTTTTCTTTTCCATCTCCTCTATTATGTTGGTGTTGCTTGTGTCTGTAGTTCCTGTTCACTTACCTAGATTTTCCATTTCCGGAATTACCTCAGTTTGTATTTCCTGTATTCCTTCTATTTCTGTTTTCAGATCTTTTCGTTGTTGTTGTTTGTTTGTTTTTTTGTTTTTGTTTTGAGACAGAGTTTCTCTGTGTAGCTTTGCGCCTTTCCTGGATCTCACTCTGTAGCCCAGGCTGGCCTCGAACTCACAGAGATCTGCCTGCCTCTGCCTCCCGAGTGCTGGGATTAAAGGCGTGAGCCACCACCGCCCTGCCCGTTTTCAGGTCTTAAACACTTTCCTTCACCTGTTGGTTTGGTTTTTCTTGGCTTTCTTGGCATTCTTTAAGGGATTTATTGATTTCCTCCAATTTTTGTTAGTCTTTTTCTCAATGTCTTTAAGGGAATTTTTTCCTCTTTAAGGACCTCTATCATCTTCATGAAGTTGATTTTAAGGTCTTTTTTTGTGCTACAGTTGTGTTGGAATATTCAGGTCTTGCTGTTGTAGAATAGCTAGGCTCTGGTGGTACCATATTGCCTTTTCTGTTGTTTGTGTCCTTACACTGGCATTTAGGCATCTGGGTTTGGGATGATTATGGGTCTAGGTGCTGATTTCTGAATTTGCCTTTGTGTAATGGGTGTTTTGTTTGTTGGTTTCTGTTTCCTTTTTGGTCTTTTGGTCTTTGTGGCCTGGATTTCTAGCAGCCAACATGACCTCTGATCCAGTAGGGAATCTCTGTCCAAGTTGGTGGCTGGAGTTCTAGTGGCTAGCTTGGCCTTTGGTACAGCAAGGGTCTCTGCCTGAGTTGGGGGGTAAGATATGGTGGTCTAGCAGGGAGTCTCTGCCTGAGTTCACCTATCTGTTTTTCTGGCTTGTTTTGCCTATACCTGTTTTTCAGACTCTCAAGGCCTGTACCAGTTCTTCTGACTGGTGTGGCCTGCACCTAGGCAGTGGAAGTCTGCACGAGTTGGGGAAAAGGGCATGGCAGCCAGACACAGCTATTTGGTTTTAACCCACACTTAACAATGCATGGAAATTATCTCTTTTTAATATTTTGTTTCTTTTTTGAGTGCTATTTTCTCAAGTTTATTCTTTTCTAATCACATTTACTAGTAGTATCACTTTTAGTTTAGTTTATTCACAGATATTCCTATTTGAAATAGTCAACTTTTCCTTGGGTGGTGGTTTGCACCTTTAATCCCAGCACTCAGGAGGCAGAGTCAGGCAGATCTCTGAGTTTGAGGCCAGCCTGGTTTACAGAGTCAGTTCCAGAACAGCCAGGCCTACACAGAGAAACCCTGTCTTGAAAAAACAACAATCAACAACAACAACAAAAAAGAAAGTAGTAATATTAAACTTCCTTGTTTTTTTTCTTTAAGTCAGAGTTTGCTATAAAGCTCATGATACTCTTGAATGTAAAATTCTGCCTTAGCTTCCAAAGGAGTATTAGGATTACATATGTACCATCATACCTGGCTTTGACACAAAACCTAAAAAATAAAAGGAAAGATATCTAGGTTGTTTCCAAGTTCTGGTTATTATGAATAGTGCTGATATGAACATAGTTGAGCATATATCTTTGTGGTATGATTGAGCATTCCTTGGGTATATGCCCAAGAGTGGTATGGCTGGATCTTGAGGTAGATCAATTCCCAATTTTCTGAGAAACTGCCATACTGATTTCCACAGTGGTTGTACAAGTTTGCATTCCCACCAACAGTGGAAGAGTGTTTTTTTTGCTTCACATCCTCTCCAACATAGACTGTCATTAGTGTTTTTGATCATAGCCATTCTGACAGGTATAAGGTGATATCTCAGATTGTTGTTTCTTAGAAGTGGGCATGATGACACATATGTTTAATAACCAGCATTCTACAAGGCAGGAGAATTACTTCCAGTTTGAGAATAGGCTTGGCTACATAAACAAAAGTCTGTTTCAAAAACAAAACAAAACAAAATGTAATTCCTTTTAAGTTACTTGAAATTCCTTTGTTTGTGTCTTAGTTTGTATTCAGATTTTTCTTTGGGCCTCCAGCTCACAAATAACAACATACAGACTTATTAATTATAAAAGCTTGGCCTTAGCTTAGGTTTGTTCTTAACTAGCTCCTAATCTACATTCTTCTACAAGGCTTATTACCTCATCTCTCTTCTGCCCATCCTGTCTTCCTCCTCATTTGGCTGGTGACTTTGCACCCTTTTTCTTCCCAGAGTTTTCTCTGTGCCCAGGAGTCCCACCTATACCTCCTGCCTAGCTATTGGCCAAAAAAGCTTTTTATTATACTAATCACAGCAATACATCTTAACACAGTGTACAAATATCCCACAATATTTCCCCCTTTTTTGGTCTAAATAAAAAGGAAAGGTTTTAACTATAAAGCAATAAAACTATATACAGTAAGAACTATTATCAGGTAAGAATTACATTCACAGTTTCCAGTGCATTTGCATTTGGCCAATTCAGAGAAAATACTCCATTATCTATCCTATCTTAATGAGTCCAAAGTTTTCTACCCAATTCACTCTTTATCCCAACATGTATTACCAACCCAAAACTGGCTTTTTAGACCTCAAAACATTTTCTTAGATAAGGAATTTAAGCTTTTATGTCTCTCAACTTCATATACTTTACACCTCTCTTGTGAGTTTCTTTTCTGAATTTCATGACAAGGAAAACTGTAACTATAACTATCTAGTCTTCAACCCCATCAAAGACCCCCGAGAAAGATATATTACCTGAGTAAACAGGAAGTGTAGAGTGTAGATGTAACCGTCTTTTTAAATAAGAAACACAGAGCCGATTCAGAGATGAAAGCCAAGAGGTCAGAGCAATAACTAAGAGCTGAGATTAAAAACCTTACCCTTCACTGCCACTGCTGTCCTACCTCTCTGCAAGAGACCTACTTCGTGTGTGTTTGTGCTTTGTATTGACTTTCTATTCTGCCTTCTCATTGGTTGTAAACCCAACCACATGACCTCCTCGTCACTGCCCGTCTGTACAGACCTCCAGGTCTTCTATGGTTGGTATTGAGATTAGAGGTGTGTGTCTCCATGCTGGCTGTATCCTTGAACACACAGAGATCCGCCTAGCTCTGCCTCCCAAGAGCTGGGATTAAAGGCGTGCACCACCACCACCACCACCACCACCACCACCACCACCACCACCCAGTTTCTGCTATGGCTTGCTATTAGCTCTGACCCCCAGGCAACTTTATTAACATACAAATAAAATCACATTTCAGTAAAATTAAAATATCACCATAGTAGAGCAAACGACTTCCAAAACTATTGAAATGACAGAGATATCTGGCTGCCTGGACAGTCACCCAAGGTTCCTCTGCAGCATTAGGGCATCCATCTTTGGCCTACAGGCCTAAAATATCTGACAAACTTTTTTGTGAAGCAGGAATTTTGAAGGACTGTCTTACCTTGTCTTGGTAAAATTTGGCAGTTGTGGGAGCTCATGGAAGTTTCCTTGTGAAACCTGAGTTTGCCTGACACAGTAGAGCTTCATAAGGGGATGATTTGACCATGGGCAAGGTTGCAAGGTGGTTGGAAGGGTCTGCACTTGGCTATGCCTGGGGGGAGGTTTTTTGCTCCTCCCCTTGGCATTCCTTTAAAAGCCCTTTGGCAGAGACAGGGCCCAGTGGATAAGGATCTAGGCCCTCCTGAGGCTATTCTGTGTCTGTCTGTCTGTCTGTCTGTCTGTCTATCTATCTATCTATCTATCTATATATCTATCTATCTATCTATCTATATGTTTCTATCTAATATTTCTTGCTGCTTCTGATCAAGAGTACCCTGGGGAAATGTGGGGGTGGGATGGCCCTCCACAGATGGTGACAGTGGACAGGGACAAAGATAAAAAAGAAAAAACTCCAGGGTACTTGGCGAAAGTAGTAGTTGGGTTTTGCCAGTAAGAAGTTGGTACAGTCAGGTTTTGTAGTGAAAAAAGAAAAGCAGGGCAAGGGGTTTTATCCTTGACAGAAAAAGAAAAAGGGGGGGGGTGGGGTACTGAAAGGATGTCCAAGAGAAGACTGCAGTGTAGAATTTTCTCTGTTAAGGTTTCTTTTTTTTTCTCTCCACTCTATCTTTCTATCTTAAGGGGGAAATGTAAGGTACTGTAGGAAAAATATCATATCGGAATGTAGGATAAGATTAAACTGGGGCATGAAATTTAAGGAAAGTAGAGTGTAGAATATAATGTAGAAAAAAACTTAGAAAAGTAGAATGTAGGAATGTAATTTAAGAAAGAAAAAGCTTAGGGTATAGTAGATTAAGATAAGCAGCAAGACAGCAACCATGTTCTTAATTTTCCAACTATGGGGCTAGGAATACAAGCTCGGAAAAATCAGAGGAAATATCTATCAAAGAAGAGCTTAATGGGGAGAAAAAGATTCCTGTGGGAAACCATTGGTCCCAACCAGCAGAGGAGAGAATTTCCCCTGAGGCAGATGAGGATGAAATAAAGACTCTCCGCTCTGTCAGCAGTGCCTGAGAAAACTTGTACAATATGGTACCATCAGAATTAGTTTCCTCTTGGTCATTGAAGCCAGTTTAGAGAATAGAAATTTTGGGAAATCTTGGTGGTCTTTCTCAAAAACTGAAAGCTTTCTTGGGAAAAATTAATCTCTCTCTAAAAAACTAAAAAGCCTTTCAGAACTTTGTTTCTTAGATTTTTCTCTTTCTGTAAGAGCAAAATTAGGTTCACCTGGACTTCTATGGGAAAAATCACCTGTGATTCACTCTAAGAAAAAAAATAACAAACCTCTTGGAACAGGGCAAAACCTCTCTGCTAAATTCTGTCTTTCTTTCAAACCAGGAAAAACAGCAGTCAGAATCCCCGGAGGCTAGATAGAACTTAGCCATAGAACTTGGGAGAGTGCAGGCAGAAAGCCAGAGAGCCCAGTGAGGCAGGAAACTGCTGGCTGGGAGGAAGCAATGAAGATGAGCCTTTAGGCTGTGGTTGCAGCTCTGGCATTCATGATTGTTTCTGGGTGGGCATCTATCAGAATGAAAAGGTTGCTCATAATCTCTCTAGCACAAAGATACCCTGAAGCGACCAGGTGGTGGTGGCGGCGGCGGCGCCTTTAATCTCAGCACTCGGGAGGCAGAGGCAGGCAGATTTGTGAGTTCGAGGCCAGCCTGGGCTACAGAACGAGATCCAGGAAAGGCACAAAACTACACAGAGAAACCCTGTCTCGAAAAACCAAAAAAAAAAAAAAAAAAAAAAAAAAAAAACCCTGAAGCAATGCAAACCCTCTCTATTAGCATTGTATCTCCTTAGCAAGGGGCCAGAAAGCCAGTAACTCCAAGTTTGAGTGCGTTCCGGGGATACTAAGATTCCTGCAGTGGTCAGACAGCTTCAAGAAAAGCAGTGCCAAACCCGAAAAAGCTGAAGCAGAATCAGAACAGAAGCCCCTATCTTCAGAAGCAGTTAGCAGAGAAAGCTGCCACTGTGGCATCAGGGACTGTTTCTGGGGAAAGTCATGAGCCAAGACCAAGCTGGGAGCTGTGTGAGAGGGAGTCTCTGAAGGAGCTGTGGGAAATGGTTGTTTTGAGTGCTTTCATTCTTTCTCAATGATTGGCTGGGGCAGATGAGCAATCCCCAAGGGAATTTTGGTATCAGGGGTACCTGCCTCTATGTGTCCTAATGGGTGGGTGCAACTCGGATCCAGGATTAGGATCCAGGCTCTCTCTCTCTCTCTCTCTCTCTCTCTCTCTCTCTCTCTCTCTCTCTCTCTCTCTCTCTCTCTCCTCTCTCTCTCTCTCCAGCTATCTTTCTATCTAATATTTCATGTTGCTCCTGCTCAAGAGTACCCTGGGGAAATGATGTGGGATGTGGGGGTAGGATGGCCCCCACAGGCAGTCACCTTCTTTTGTGTCTTACTTGTCCATTTTGGACAGCATATTTTTAGTAGTCAAGGCAAGGGCAGTTTCTTGCCCAGTGGCTGACTTTGCCACAATGAAAGCAAACTCCATATGGAGGTTCCTTGGTGACCATTATCCTTTTTTGAAGTAGATTGGTGCTGCCAGGAACAGACATGTTTCACTATCATGAAAAACCTTATATATTTTTAAAACATTTTAAATGCCATATTCTGTAGTTCTCTGAAGTTTTTAAAGATCATCTGTCTATCTAAAATATATCTGTTTGACCTTGAAAACATGCCTAACATGGCACAAATTTGATTGTTATAGATACTAACCTACATTTTTTTTTGGTTTTTCGAGACAGGGTTTCTCTGTGTAGCTTTGTGCCTTTCCTGGCCTGGATCTTGCTCTGTAGACCAGGCTGGCCTTGAACTCACAGAGATTCACCTGCCTCTGCCTCCCGAGTGCTGGGATTAAAGGCGTGTACCACCACAACCCGGCTAACCTATATTTCTTAATTATCTTAAACAGTTTTAATAATATCCTTTAAGGATTAGAACTTTACATTAAAATGAGCTACATAGGTGCAATATGTTAAACAATAGTAGAAACATATATACATTATGTTAAAACAAAAATAATCTTAAATTTATATCTATATACAAAAATCCATACCAATGTAAGTATTTGAGACTAGCAATGTTATTTTAGCTTAAAGTAGATTCAATAATCTACCCTTTTTCCTATCATTTTTATACTAGATCCCCCCTTTTCCCTTCAGAAAGAGATCCCTGAATCTAATCTCCTTTGCTCTGCTTTCTTACTAATCATGACCAACAACAGCTTGCCACCAACCCCCCTAAAGGATGATAAACATCCACAATCCATTGAATGAGCAAAAAACATTCACCCATCTCTTGGAAATGTGGGCATCATGTTCTCTAGACATCTTCCTGTTGTCTAGGGGTGATAGCATCTCTAGGAGACCCTTAGAAAATTGGGATAATGGTCAAATCCTGGGAGAGCTAGCTGTATTATTATTATTATTATTTGTTTATTCTCTGTATGGTGGGAAAGTGTAGAGCTTATCTAAAGTCTTAGCTGGAATCGTCTGTGAGGCTGGACCATCTCAGCTAGCAGCTTTGAAGTTGTTCTGGATGCAGAATTTTGAAGAAACTGCAATAGAGGCATTCTGAGAGGCTGGATCACCTGGGCTACTTGTCTTTGGCATCTGGTCCTTTTTTTCTGAAAACACATAAACTTTAAAGGTATCATATATATCTGTATTAACAAAAGTATGGAATGTGTGGTGTGCACAAGACAGCTAAAGATGATTTTCTTGTTCTACGTTTGTGAAGGTAAAAGGCATCTGTCAATTTTAAAGTCCATTTGGATTGCATATCCAAACTGTAATATAACAAGTCATGAGGACTCTATAACCAACAAGATTTATCATGTCTCATCCAGTCTCAGAGCTGTTCCCATATTGAGGGATATGCATGTACATTACCTGTCCTGTAGTATTTCTTAGCTTTCCCCTCATATCTGTAGTCAAGATCCTTAAGAGGTCTTCCCTGGTCAAATTTGATCTTTATTAACTTTGAAGGAATCCATAGTTTTTCATTTTTTTGAAAAAACATGGTCTCTCCCACAACACAACACATTTTCCAACTTCCATCCTGAAGCCAAGACATCTCTAAAGTATATAGGCTGGTTTAATTTAGCAGTCCCTTTCATAATCCAATGTCTCTCAGCAGCAGTTGTTCTTTGTTCATTAGCATTCAAGAAATTCAAAATTAATAAAGTACCATGTAAGGTTCAAACTCCCTGTAATGTAATATTTCCCATCCTTACATCCTTATGTTTTTATATTACTTTACTCTTTCTTTGAAGACTTTATTATTTTTAAACTACTTTTTAATGACTGTGTCTGGACCTGGTTTTTTGCAGGTGTGCTTGTAGGATTCTCTTTCCATATGAGACAAATCTTAAACTGCTAAGCTACCACCACGAAGTGGCACTGGTGGCTGGCTCTGCCCCCCCCCTTTGGTTCTGTGAGAGCCTAGTCTCATGCCTGCGGGTACCTGGCCCTGGAGCCACATTACCTGCCCCAGCTCTGGGAATGTGTTGTGTCTGCCTGAAGCAGGAGTTTGTACCCAGTGTCAGTTGCTCAAGTGCTCAGCTGCACAGCAGGGCCTCTTAAAGGGTGGAGCCTACCTGAGAGACTGCTTTCTCGTGCCCTTTGTAGATATTTGAGTCTCCATGTTGGATGCCATATGTAGTTGGATTCTTCTTTGTGCAGCCAGCTCACAAATAATGACACGGAGACTTATTGATTATAAAAGCTTGGCTTTAGCTTAGGCTTATTGTTTCTAACTAGCTCTTATAACTTAAATTAACCCATATTTTTTCATCTGCACTCTTTTAAGAGGCTTTTTTACCTCATCTCTGTTCTGCCCATCCTGCTTCCTCTGTGTCTGGCTGGCAACTCCTCCCTTCTTCCCAGAGTTCTCTCTCTGCCCGGAAGTCCTACCTATACCTCCTGATTAGCTATTGGCTGTTCAGCTCTTTATTACATCAATCACAGCAATATATCTTCACACAGTGCACAAATATCCCATAACTTTAGTTGTATAATTAATTTTTACTTTGTATTACTAAAAGAGATACTTGTTCTGTTTCTTGCTCTCTCTTTCTTACTTTTTCTTTTCTTTTTGTTTTCTTTTGGAAATCATTATGTTTACCAGCTTGGCTTTGAACTCAAGAGATATGCCTGCCTCTGCCTCCTGAGTTCTGCAATTATAGTGGGCTCTGTTTCCTTTTTAAGATTTATTTTTATTTTAATATACATGTGTGTGCATTTTTGTGGGTACTCATAGAGGCCAGAAGAGGGTGTTTGATCCCCCTGGAGCTGGAGTTGTGAGAGGCCCATCATGGGCGCTAGGAAACAAATTTGGGTCTTCTGCAGGAACAGTAAGCATTATTAATTTATGAGCCATCTCTCCAGTCTCTATTTTAAAAATAGTCTACAATATGATTTCTTTTGCAGTGATTTTGTAACATTTCCTAGGCTCACTAATACTTTAGAGATTTTTTTCTCTAGCAAGCAGAATATTGTTGGGTTTCACCTTTGTGTTAACCTTTCTTGGAGATTTTGTGTCTGATGTAGATATTTATGCTTTCTGTTTTTAGGGTAACTATTGCATTTTCTTCTGTTTTCTGAATTTATTTCTTCATTTTAATATTAGTTCCTTTTCATAGAGTATTATTTGTTTCCTTTAGCCTTGAAATGAATTTTAAAGGTGAACAATTTTTTGAATTCTGCTAGTGCTAAAAAGAATGTTTGTGTCTTTGTGTACATACATCAGAGCAGAAGCAGGAATGTACTATTCCATCCATATTCAGAAACTCAATTTCTCCCTTTCTTGGCATCTTTTCTTCCTAATCTTTGTCTGTATTTCCTCTTGTCTACCATTTTTTCCTTTTCCTTTACATTCTATATATAGTCTCTAAAGTGTATATATTCTTCTGAGCTTTAGTTGTGTCTTCTGATTTTATTTTAAATTTCTGATCAATTTAGTTTATGACTACTGAGGTCTTGTCTAGAATTGATAGACAATGAGTGAGGGCAGAAGATACAGAGAAAAACATAGCTCTGCCCTTGCCTTCAAGATCCTCAGTCTAAGCCGGGCGTGGTGGCGCACGCCTTTAATCCCAGCACTTGGGAGGCAGAGGCAGGCGGATCTTTGTGAGTTCGAGGCCAGCCTGGGCTACCAAGTGAGCTCCAGGAAAGGCGCAAAGCTACACAGAGAAACCCTGTCTCGAAAAAACCAAAAAAAAAAAAAAAAAAAAAAAAAAAAAAAAGATCCTCAGTCTAGCTGAAGTTGTTACAGGTGATACAAACCTAACAACAGTTGCAAAAGTGATGATATGTCAGGTGTATTTGAGACAGGGAGTGGGAAGCAAATGTGTTTTGTTTGTTGGCATAGAAATTGTGTGAGCTGAGAGTTGCTTTGACAGTGGGGTGGTGGTGGTGGTGGTAGCAGTGGTGTTGTGAAACAGAGAAAAAGGGAAGGCACACCTAGGTGTCACCTTGTTCTTGGAAGAGTGGCTAGGGATAAAATGGGACAAAGGGGAGATTGAGACCAGTTATGAAGCACTTGAGTGCCTGACCAGCAAGTTTAAGTCTGTATCCTATGGGCTACACATCTGAAATCTTATAGGAGGGAAGTTGTGCTTGGAGTTCATTCTCTGAAGGGTGATTCTGTGAAACAAACTTCAGGAAGAGAAGTGATCTTAGCAACTGTGGTTGTCTCTAGATGAGAGGTGAAGGCTGTCGGTGTAAGGAGTCCACAGTGGGAATGGAGAAGATTGATTGTTTGAGGTATCTGTGTAGTGAATTAAAGGATGTCACCAAAGGCTTGCTTTGTTAGTTTTGTAGAAGGCAATGATAGATAGAACGGTTGACCAGCTGTGATTGAGTGTATGAGGAGAGAACAAACAAATTTGGAGATAGGCAGAAGAGATTTATTTTTGAACTTGCTGATATCTAGGGAAACACCTAGAAGCTGAAATGGGCCATCAGGGGCTGTAGATAAGGTGTAGTACTCACTTGCTTCAAGGAAAAAGTGATGTCCTAACCGTAGGTATGAGCCCCTTCAAGTAGAGCATGTAGGCAGAAAATAAAACAAACTCTTGGAAAAGGCCAAACTCTGTGTGCAGGAAATCAAAACATAATGATCAGTTTAATGTCCAGCATGTAGTGGCTAAGGCTCTTCAGATGGCTTTCTTGATCTCCTCAAGAACCCTGTGCATGGAAATTATTACTTTGCTTTGTGAGCCAGGAAACTAAGGCTCCAAGGCAAGCTAGTGGGATTGCAAGCCAGGACCTAATGCCAAGTCCATGCTTTTCTGCTAGAAGCAAAGAACTGGTGTGGAAGAAATGATTGCCCTCAAGGGGCAGTGGTTAGTGGGGACACATACTCAGAGACAATAGGATAAGGGCACACTAAGCCACTGGATTCTCAGAAAACTAAAAGCTATGCCTGCATGCTAAGATCCCACACAGCACCCAAACTAGCCTGTCCTGGACTCAGTGAGGCCTTGGGAACAGCTTGGTGGCAGAGAAATGACAAGGGTACCTGGTCTGAGGAGCTGTGGCTTCATGCTTGATTATTCACATATGACAGCTGTATCCTGCTCACACATGACAGCGTTGTTCTAGTTTGTTCAGGTTTTAAGACCCTTTGAGGTCTGTACCTCTTAGATTTCCTTGTCTTTAGACTTTAGATATTATAAAAAATAAGGGCCTGATCCCTTTTGAGCCATCTGCTTGTTTAACTTGTTTACTTGAAAGTCTTTTTGTTTTGTTTTCTTTCTACATTATGTTTTCAGATGTTTCTAGGCTGTACACATTCTGTGGTGACTCTTTTGATTACTAATTATATATGAGCCCCAGGGGGGCTTCTGGTTTCTTCTTTTAGCTTTTTCTACTCTTGAAGTCATTTCCTTCTGCCATTTCAGTCTTGTTCAATTCTATTTCCTCCAGAATTCTAATTCACAGGTTGTGACTCTCCTCTAGAAAACAGTTCTTTAACAACAGGAGGCAGTAGTGCTAAGAGCCAGGTTCTAGAGCCACACTGCCCAGGTTGAAATCTTGGCCATGACCAAAAGCCAAGTTATTACTTCATAAGTGTCTCAGTTTGCTCATCTGTTAACTTGGAGTCAATAATAATATTGACTACCACAGGCTGTGATGAGGCTTAAAAGAGGTACCATGTGTAAAGTATTTAGAATGAATGACATCTAGTATGTCATGTGCTACACCACTGTTAATTTAGCTTTCTAAGGGGGAAACAGTAGGAGATATGTACTCCTCCTGATTGCCATTTGGTCCATACAAATAAGCAATGCATTCATATACCATTGAATCCTTACTTGATGAGTGAAAAATAGGCTACCAGGTAGTGTCCTCTTACATTTTTAAGGAGTTAAGCAATGAACAGTTTTTAGCTTTGGCCAAATGTAGCATCTGGAGATATAGATGTCCACTGTGTGATCTCATTTTCCCTATCTCAGTGTTCAACTGATGTTCCTTAAAAATAATCCATAAAATTATTTCTATTCTCCAGGGTACATAAGCAAAGTTATATGTATGTATGAAGGGTAGCTCTCCCAAATTTAAAAAAAAATGCTCTTCTAGCTCTTTCATCTGCAAACAACACTTTGGGGATGGTTAATCTTCACTGTCAATTTGACTGGATTTGGAAGTACCTAGGAAATGTGTGTGTGTGTGTGTGTGTGTGTGTGTGTGTGTGTGTGTGTGTGTGTGTGTGTGTGTTGGATGTGTGAGGTTACTTCCAGACTAACTGGAGAGGAAAGGCCCACCCTGAATGTGGGTAGCACTATCTCTTGGAATGGGGCTCTAAAATGAGAAAGAGTGTTGGGGAAAGGAGGAAATGAGCTGAGTACCAGGATGTCTCTCTACGTCCTGACTGTTAACACAGCAACTTCTTGCTCCTGCTGCCATGTTCCCTGCCTCAATGAATTGTTTCTTCTCAAACTCCAAGCCAAAACAAATGAACCAAAAAGTTCCTTGTGTCAACTATTTACTCACAATGATAAGAACATTAATTCATACTATTTTTAACTGTCCACACAATTTGTATGTTGATCTTATTTTAGTCTTTTTATTTCTTTAGTGAGAATTTTTAAAATATTCAAGGTAGTCATTGTCTTAGTTCCTTCTCTATTGCCTTGGTAAAATACAATGACCAAGACAGCTCATTTTAAAAAAAGTATTTATTTGGGCTTATCATTTCAGAGGGTTAGAATCCATGATGGTGGAGCAAAGACATGAAATCACCAACAGCTGAGAGCTCACATCTCAAACCCACAAGCAGAAAGTATACTGGGAATGTCTTTTGAAACCTCCAAGTCCATACTCAGTGACACATCTCCAACAAGGCCACACCCCCTAATCCTTCTCAAACAGTTCCACCAAATGGGGACCAAGTTTCAAATATATGAGACATTGGGACCATTCTCATTCAAACCACCACTGTCATAGTGGTCTATACCCCACCTTTGGATTTGTCTTAGAAATGAATTATTATATTTCCTGTCCTGCATATGTGCTTCTGTTCCCCTTTGTTGCCTTTTTTGGTCTTAGAATTTTCATTAGGAATGAATATTAGCAAATGATCTGCTGGTATCTATTGAAAAGACTCATTTGGCTTTTCTCATTTAACTTTCTGGTTTTGTACCATGTTTATCTTGAGATATAATTCCCCTGTGAGCCAATTCCTATCCATTTGGTTGTTCTTTTATCATTTAATTATTTTTGCCAATGAGAAAACCTTAAGTCAATACTGAATCAGAGATGTTGTCTCTGACAAAGTTCCTTTTGGAATTTTTTTTATGTTTACTCTAATTATGGAGAAAAAGTATCATCTGTCATATTGCTTAATAGTTTAATAAGATCTGAACATTTCCATATGCTTGACAAAGAATAATGCAGTTAAGCAAGATCCTAATATAGGTTTTGCTGCTGTGTGGTCACTTTCATTCCCACATTATATTAGTTTTATCTAGGTTACCAACAGAGCAAGGTCCTTTATCTTTCCACTGTGGCACTGTAAAGAAAATAATTATATAGCTAGTTGGGAACAGATTGCTTTTCACAGCTTAATAAACTAACTTGAGGAACACTTGAGGTCTTGACAAAAATGTCCAAGTCAGGAAACCTCACCTTTGATGCTTGTACAGAAGGAAGACTGAAGGAGTACTTCCCAGAATCTTAAAAAAGAAGAGGCGGGGTGCGTGGGTTTGAAGAGCGGGGGAGGGGCTTTAGACTCAGGAATATGAGTTCTAATCCAGTTTCTTCAGACGTGTGATGGATGAGAAGGGTGAAATCACTTGGAGATTTGCTGTTTTTACCAAGAAAAGTAACTGTCTCTGAAGCTGTCTCAGCATTTTACAAGCTGCTTTATTCATCTCAATGTAAATAGGAATCAATTTTTTTATTATTTTGGTTATGTATGAAGAAAGATATAGTAAATTATTAAAGGTGTGATTTAAAAAAAGAAGTTTTTTAAAAGTAACTTAACATGCCTTTGTAAAAAGTTGAAATAATAGAATAGTTATAGGCTAACCAGACAGTAAAATGAATCTGATAATTCTTCATTTATGTTGGGTTTATTATAAAACTTTAGATTTTTCTTATGTATTTTGATGTAAATAAATTTCTCATTATTTTTCCCATTTATTCTGTCTCCCTTCTTTTTTCCTATGTCTGTCTCACCCCTACCTTCATCTTACCAAAATTGCAATCGCATAGTCTTGAAACTCTAATTTTCATTTAATAGTATTTTATGGGCATCTTACTGAGTCCATGCACATGTCTGTTTCACTGTTTATATAGTATTTCATAGTGTGGTATGATCATAATTTATCTAATTAGTCCCCTTGTTAGATGTTAAACTTATTTCTGATTTTTATGTTTTGCTAACACCATATAAAAATTTTCTTACATGTTTGTATGTACAATATTATATAGGATATATTACTAAACATGGAGTTGTGGATTAAAGGTGATAAATACAAGAGTTCTTAAGTTTGTGAGTCCCTATAGATCAGATTCACAAAAAGTCACTACTCCTACCCCACAGTCAAAAAAGGAAAAGATTGTGAGCTGAATAAACTTAAATAATTTGCCTTAAGTCCATGGTAGAACTTGGATTGAAGCCCATGATTCCTGACTCCAGTGTGACTAAAAGAAAAAGAAGTTAAAAATTGAATATATAACTAACTGTCTATTGTGCCAGTCTCTGAAGGAGGGTTATGAGAGTGCCACAATGTTTTCTTTTTCTTACAAAAAGAGAACTAATTCCCACAACTTGTCCTCTGACTTGTACATATGGACCTTGGTATGTGGTATCCCCCTTCCTAAATAAATAAATACTTAAAAATTATGTAGTATCTGGGCATGATGGCACATGTCTTAGATCTCTGTGAGTTCCAGGACAGCCAAGAGAGACCCTGTCCAAAAACATCGTGTGTGTGTGTGTGTGTGTGTGTGTGTGTGTGTGTGTGTGTGTATGTGTGTGTGTGTGTGTGTGTGTGTGTGTGTGTGTGTGTGTATAACTAAAGTGCTTTTTGTGTGACAGTAGTGAGAAGAAATCATATCAATGAATCACTCGAGTTTAATTTTTAAAAACTTACTGTATGTGTGTGTGTTTGTTCATGTGTACCCAATGTCCATATGTGACATAGTGTGCATGTGGACTTGGTTTTCTCCTTCCTCCGCTTGTTTGTGGATTTTAAGAATCAAACTCAAATTTTCAGTTGTGCCTTGAGAGTGCTTTTACTCACCAATCCATCTTGCCAGCCCATAACTTAGTTTTAAGGCGAGCGAGCAAATTTGTCAAAGAGGGAGTATTCCTGTAATAACCTTTAGCAGTGTTTTCATAGTCTCAAATAATCTACCTCAACATGTATACTAATGAAAGGTAGCAAATATATAGAGGAGAAATTAGCTTGACCAAGTGACCAAGGCCAGCATTATCAGTAATATGTCAAATAATCTACCCCATGATATACACTAAGAACAACCCAGTATCATTACTGTAGATTTTGCCCAAAATATATAATTGTAACAGTATAATGGTAAGAAAACAAGCAGCTGCACCCAAATCAAGGAAATAGCCAACAAAATAACTGATGAATAAGTTTTTTAAGTGTCAAGAGTATGGATGACAAAGAAATAAGTAGGGGAGTTGTCAGCTACTTCAGGAGACTAAAGAGAAGTAACTAAATATCCTGGGATCCCAGGAAGGAGTCTGGGACAGAAAAGAATATTGGCAGGGAAAAATTGTGTCTTTTGAATGTGGTTTTTGTTTAGTATTATGCCAACATTGTTGTCTGGGTTCTGCTAAACATATTATGCTATATAAAATGCTAACATTGGGGAAGCTATGTCAGGAATGTATGGAAATGGAACTATTGCTGTAATTTTTCAAAAAGCCTAAAATTTGATCAAAAAAGTTAAAAAAAGTAACCTATGTAAGATTCCTTATAAACTTTCTGTATCTTTCTCTGTCTTCTTTATCTTCTAAGTGAAAATCTATTATGAGATTAGAAGAACTTTTTGGTTCTTGGTAGAAACTGGCTTAAGAATATGAAGGAAATTTTAGTATTGAATTCTTGTCAATGACTGATGCTGCCAGTAACTTTCCATGGTCTTGTCTCTAGTCTCACTTTCTAATACATCTAATTTTCTAGACCCTTTAAAGGGGCATAGTAATGAAAAACCATACTGATGAGAGAGATCTCTGAACATTTTATAGAGCAAAGTGATCATGAACTTAGTCATTATAAAATAATGCACTTAATGGGGAAAAATTTCCAAACCACATTTACACAGAATCATGAGTCTCAAGATCTCTTTCAGCTTCATGAAATTCTCTGAATACTGTGTTTGCTGTTGAGATCAAGATGACTTGAAAACTGGAGCACATTCATGCAGAAGGGACAAGACACTGTCTTCTGGAAACATATAAAGTCCCTCCTTTGTCATTGGGAAATGGCCAAACTAAATCACTATATATAAAAAAAAATCCGAAAAGCCAGGGGTTTGTAAAAATATTTATATCATGGTCTACAGGGAGAGCAGACTAGGAGTCTGCATGGAGTCTTGGATTTGGAGGAAAGGGATCTGTCAGAACATCTGGTTTACTCATGAGAAGAGAGAAGTCAGGCCCAGGGCAGACATTCTGGCTTCTGTGAAGTTGAGCATTCTAGATATGTAGGTTGAAGATCTTGAGGAGCTTTGAATTTGTTTCTAAGGCAGCAGCCTAGCTAGGAATTCTGTTTGCTAGAGGCTCTGGGTGAGTGACATAACAATGAGGCTCTAAGAAATCTTATCTCCTCTCATAGTGAGGGGTCTACTTTGTCTCCATCGAGTTTACTTGGTGTTTAGCCAGTTCTTCTCTACCTAGTTGTGAGCTGACTAATCTCTTAATGAACTAAAAGAAAAAATCAGACTTCTGAACTTAACAAAACTGAGTTAGGCATACTTGGTTGGATTGATGTTTTGTGAGCAATAGTTCCATGCCAGCCACTGTGTTAGGTCCTGTCAATGCAGCAGCAAACAAGCTCATCATAGTCCTTTCCTCATAGGGGCTCACAGGCAATGAAACTGCTCCCCTCCTAACTTGTATCAGCCAGCTCATCTGCCTTACTTAGAAGTGCCTTCACTAAACCACTCTGGTGGCTATAAATGTGGTTTTTATTTAATACTAAAATGAACTATTGTTTTAGCTTCCAGAAGTGTTGGAAAGATACTTGTATGTATACTCTGAGTTACACAATTTTGAAGCAGCATTTGGTCCCTTAGAACATAAAACCAGCCCTTATCCTAACTGCTCCCCTCAGACTATGATGTTAAAGCTATTAGTGGGTTTGCTCAGTGTACATGACAATCCAAAATGTGTTTACTAAAGCTCGGCAAGCTCTAAGAGGCAGTGTGGCCAGCTGGCAGCATCGAGAGGGAGCCAACTTCTCTCTGTTGCTGTGTGGACATTTCTCTCTTCCTGAATTTAATCTCCTGGGTCAGATTCCAAGCTATAGCCTCACTCAAAGCAGTGAACCAACTGTAGTAGTACTACCAACCTGATTCTACATCTCTATTAGCCTCTTCCTGGGCAGGCCCTTCCAAAGAAGCTTTGGCTCTTTTTATTTAGTAGTGATATATCATCATACCTTGAGCTGAAAAACATAGATGTTACAAATCGTTAGTTTTTCTTTATCAAAGATACAGTCAGAGCCAGGCATGAAGACCCACCCTGTAATGCCAGCACTCCATACTTTAGAAGCTGAAGCAGAAAGAAAAATCAGGGATCCATTACTGGTTGACAGTTAGTTTGCAGTCCAGGGGAGTGTTTGAATGAATGGTCATTCTTTCCAGTTACTTTTTCAGGGCAAAGTCTATGTTCATAAGCTAAGTTTGACCCATTCCTCTTCTCAGCAGTGGCTCTTACAGCCTGCCCTGCCTTGTTAGGCTCTAACAGCCAATGCCATGCCATCTTACAAGTCCTGGTTCTCCAGTCACCATCCTCCCTGTGAAGTGCTCTTTGGCCCTTTCACTCCCTCCCCCATCTTTTTTTTTTTTTCTTAAAGCAATTTCATGTAGCTATCATTGGCCTCAAACTCAATGTATAGCCTAGGCTGGCCTTTACCTCTGAAGTGCTAGTGCTAGGATTACAGATATGTGCCACCATTCCTGACTCTACCTTCTTTACCCCATCAACCTCTCTTTTGGCTTTTCCAAACCCAGTGTAGTATCTCTCCTAGAGCACACACAATAGGCTGAACCATGACTACAGACATGGCCATCTCCTATTCTGAGGTGACCAAGATGTGTGTCTTTGTCATTGTGTCCTCTTGTGCCCAGAGCTGCTGCTTGTTGTTGTTGTTTGTTTTTTTCAAGACGGGATTTCCCTGTGTAGCTTTGGAGCCTGTCCTGGACTCTCTTTGTAGACCAGGCTGGCCTCGAACTCACAGAGTTCTGCCTGGCTCTACCTCCTGAGTGCTGGGATTAAAGGCATGTTCTACCAATGCACAGCAACCCAGAGCTTCTTAACATCAATACTTAACATTGTAGCCATCACCTAAACACTTTACCTTTATTATTGTTTGTCATAATAATGCTGTGAGAGTAGCACATATTCTTGTTTCACAGATGAGGAAATGAGGCACAGAAAGGTTAAAGATTTTGCCCAAAGCCAGAAAGAGGTGGGGGTTGGAAGCCAGGTAGGAAGTTGGGATATGGGTCTTTTTTTTTTTTTTTTTTTTTTTTTTTTGTTGTTGTTTTTGTTTTTCGAGACAGGGTTTCTCTGTGTAGCTTTGCGCCTCTCCTGGGACTCACTTGGTAGTCCAGGCTGGCCTCGAACTCACAGAGATCCACCTGGCTCTGCCTCCCGAGTGCTGGGATTAAAGGCGTGCGCCACCACCGCCCGGCTAAGGATATGGGTCTTTTAAGCATTACTTGGAATATGTGTGGTAGTGCCCATGCTCTCCACTGTGTGACATATTGGCATACCAGCAGCTAGTGTTTATGAATATTGCTTATGTGGCAGGCACTGGGTTGGGTTATATATCATCTCATCCTCACACAAAGTCCATGAGGCACACACAGTCATTCTGTAGATGAGGAAACTGAAATTCAGAGAGGCTGGAGTTGAGCAACTTGTGCTAGGCAACATTACAGTATGGCCTAGTAAGATTTAATAGATGAATGAGGAAATGCATGAAAACTATAGGAAAAGGGATAAGAGGTAAAGTAAGGTGTTTTGAGTGCCTTCCTTTTTTTTCAGTATGATCTTTTCTGACATCTTACTATTAAAACTTTCAAACTTACTATAAAGTTGCAAGAATATAACAGTGAGAAACCATATACCTACTGCTGTATCTTGCCTGTTAATATTTCTCCTCATGTACTTCTTACCCCCTTTTTTTTAACTATTTACCTATTGTGTTTTTGATTCATCCCTTGCCTCAGTATTTCTGTGCATGTCATGGAGTATAAGTCAGTGCTTGTTTATAGGTTTTGAATCCTATGTTTATTTACAGGGAGAGTTGTGCATTCCATGGTGCATAAATGGAGGTCAGAAAATAACTTGTGGGAGATCTTGTCATAAAGAGGAGGAACCCTTGTAATTGCCTGCTGAAATATTTTTCTGATGGCTGCTTTGGCATCACTTGATTGTATTTTCTCATTCAGGTTGTGATTTTCCTGGTTCTTGTTTTGAACAGTTTTTCTATAACATTGGGAAAATCTGGATCCTATTTAAGTCTGCTGTTGAGTCACTCTGTTTAAGTTTAGCAGTCCCAGTGGACTGCAAACTCTTTGGTTTGCTTAGTTCCTGTGGTGCTGCTGGGGGATCCCACTGGGCCTTATCGATAGAATCTTATGTAAGAAGTTTCCTCAGGGGCTGGAGAAATGGCTCAGTGGTTAAGGGCACTGATTGCTCTTCCAGAGGACTTGGGGTCAATTCCCAGTGCCCACATGCAACTCACAGCTGTCTGTAACTCCAAGATCTGACATCCTCACACAGAAATATATGCAGGTGTAATACCAATGCACATAAAATAAAAATAAATACATTATAAAAAAATAAGACCCATCATTTATTTAAAAAAAAAAAAAAAAGATAAAGAAGTTTCCCCAGGCCATGCTGCCTGGTGCCTGTATATAAGAAAGGAAGTCTCTGTCCCACTGGCATGAAGAATACTTCTTGGGGACCCTGTAGAAAAAGTGAGGGTATTTCCCTAGACTGATTTATTGTCAGCTGGTCCTGAGCTATCCTGCTATTGGTGTTGGCAACTGGCCTGGTATTGTCAGGAGTCTTAGGCTGCCTTCTGTTGTTAGGTGAGGGTCTGGGAAACTTTGAGCCTGCCTCCTTTTTCTGTTGTATGATGGATATCATAACATGCCCTGCTGTTTTTAACCATCCACCTTCCTTCCTCTGTCTTTGCGATTTCCTTCCATTGACTCTGGTGTTGCTCCCATTGTACTTTAGGAGAGGTAGGTAAGAAGTGAGCTCATGGGCTTGTCCATGTTGTCTGGCTCATGACACTGTTCTGTTTGGTCATTCATCTTTTGGATAATATGATTATTTTGAATGGTTACAACTTTAAACTTCATAAAGTGGGTGAGGGACTTCTGGGGGAAGCTTCAGGGTCTGAAAATATTTCTTGCTCCACAGGCTCATGGGAGGCTGCTTCTCATCTGCCTTCCCCTTGCTTGGCTGCTTGTGTTTTTTATGTCTGCTTTAAAGGCAGCCAGCCCTTTCTTGTTCTTATGCTTGATGAATAATACAGTAAGTTTGTATACCTCTATGAAATTTAAAAATTAAGACAGATAAACTGTTAGCTTTGTAGGGTCTTTTCTTAGCTTTTTGATCAATGTCATCTCCCTATTGACAGGAATTTTATTTTAAATTCAACCATGCAAATTGTATCCATCAGTTAACTGTAAGTTATTTAATTTTTATAAGAGCATTTAAATTTATGCACTGAAAAACAATTTTTTTATAAATGTGTTTTTTACATTCTTTTCTTACAAATGAGGGATTTGAGGTCATCTCAGTTCTTCCACAGTAAATGTGTCTTTGAAAAATCAGAAATTCCTAACATTGGAAGTCAGGGACCATTTCATGTAGTTTACAATAGTAGTTTTACACAAATGATTTCAGGTTAAAATTGCATACTATTTATTCCCACCCATTTCCTTTATTGGCTGTGACACACAGGAATTACGCCCATTGCTTAACTAACCTTTCTGACCTTTTGTTACTTGGCTATAAATTGACTTGCGTCTTTTGCAAAAACACTGGGGGGGGGGGGATCTTTTTGTTAGAACTCAGCCAATTCCTGCTTCAGCGCAGAACAGTGTGTTCTCTTGAAGGAATGAGCCAGTTCAGTGAGCAGAAAAACACAGCCATAAACTGGCATCGGCAGGACATGCAAAGATGATCGCTCATGTTCATTCCATAGAGCAAGGGACTCACAAGAGAATGAGGTTTGAGGGAGAGAAACGTGCTTTTGAGTCCCACTGGCTTTAGATAAATGTAATTGACTTTCTAGAGTGAGTTGTGACCATGTGAAAAGGGTTTTCTTCTTCCTGTGCTCTGGTGGACATGAACTTTTAGACTATTTAAACAGGAGTATAGTGGAATTCTCTTTTGCTGTTCCACTGTTCCCTTGGACTGTGCATGGCATGTTCTCCTACATTTCATCTGATCTGCCTATCAGGATGGGAGCAGCTTCTGCTCAGTGTACTGTCTTGCATGGTTGAGTGCTGGCCCATCCTTGAAAGAAGACATTGATGGCAGCCAGTGAATTAGAAGAAAACATGAAATATGCTTACACGAATGTGAGGCAGGTGTGGTAACAGAAAACACAATCACAGTATTTCACATAGTGGATGATGGACATGAGGGCATTTGAGTAAGGTTTGGAGACTGTTTTAGGAGTTTGCCAGACAACCAATGGGAAGGTTCTAGAGCTGCTTGGTTACTGCCTGGCCCTCTGCCCCCTGTAGTGTACTGAAGAAGTTTTCTTCCTTTAAAAAGAGTTTCTGGGCAAATAGGAGTGGATTTAAAGTTTGGGAGTGATGACACAATCTGGGATTTGGGGTACTAGTAGAGTTACACTTGGATCTAATGAAGTAAGTAGGGAAGGGAGTAAAACTGGAACTGGTTAGCTAGAGACCATGTACTATGCACCTCATTGATAGCAAGAAGCAGCCTAGATTTTCTCCTGTAGGCAGTAGAGCTGTAAAAATGCCAGAAGCTGGAGATTGACTTGGGGCAGAATTGGGTGAGAAAAAGTAGGTTTGTGCTTACTACACTAGAAATGTCAGGATGGACCAAATTAAGGAAAGACCATGATGTCAGGCTGAAGTGGTTCCTGCATGGCGTCAGTAGAGACAGTGATCTACATCCTGGGAAGGCAGATATGGTTGTGACATAGAGGACTTTATGGGGAGGACAGGGCAGGTAGTGTAGATCACTGATGTCTCTGCAGCAAGTAAGAAGAGGACATTGCTTAGGACTGACCTTGGTGGAGAAAGAGTACAGGGAGGAGACAGGAGGTAGGAAGTCTCCTGGACTCCTAACATGCTGTCAGTGACTCACATACACTGTCATGTCTAATGTAGTGCTCTCTATGCTGTTTTCACTTCGATATTGTACCAATGAAAACTGGGATTTGGGAGCTTCAATACTTTCCCCAAACCCAAGAGGCCTGCACGAGGAAGCAGCCGAGTCAGAGTTGGAGCCCAGTTTTATATGGCTTCAAACATAATGGCATGCCTACTCTTGGATCGGACTATATACAGCTGAGCAATCCAGTGTTGAACATGCCTCTCTCTCTCCTCTCTCTCTCTCTCTCTCTCTCTCTCTATATATATATATATATATATATATATATATATGCATGTATATATACACACACAGATATATAGATAATGTGTGTGTGTGTGTGTGTGTGTGTGTGTGTGTGTGTGTGTGTGTATTCTTTATTTGTTTGTTTGAGACAGAGATATGCTCCTAGCTGACCTAGAACTTCCTATGTTGACCAGGCTGGCCTCAAACTTGCAGTGATTCTCTTGCCTCTCTCCTGCTTCCCCAGTGCTGTGCTGGCAGACTTGCTTCACAATGTCCAGCCTTGTATACATTCTTTCTGAGAGCTTACACCTACAAATAGTCATCTACTAATATTTAAATAATAGTATTAATGCTAATACAAGTAACATTTAGAATGTCTGCTTTTCTTTTTCTTCTTAAACTATTATAATATAAAAACACCAGCATGATTTTATTTCTTGAAATCTCACCCTTGTGTATGAATTGCTTTGGGAAAAGGCCCAAATCAAACTGACAAAACATGAATATATATAACTTGAGAAAGTTACTGATTGATTGAATTTGATAATATTTTATTTTGTTTTATATATGAACATGTGTGCCACAGCGAGTATGGAGGTCAGAGGACCATTGTCCAGAGTTAGTTTTCTCCTTTTACTATGTAGATTTTGGTTATCCAACTCAGGTCATCAGAGTTAGTGGAAAGTACCCTTACCCACTAAACCATCTCACCAGCCCTAAAATACATGTTTCAGTGTCCAGTGTATATATAACAATTTATGAGAACAACACACTTTGGCCTCCAGAAACTAAAGAACCATTTAGTACTAACATGAATAGATGGGGTGTGGGATCACTGTTTAATAAATGCATGCTCTAAGAGGGTTCAGAAAAAACACAGTTTTCAGATAACTATATCTTGAATGGGGGGTTATTCTGTAGAGCTCAGCTTTTGTCAACCCCAAGACAAATAAATAGTTCTCTGTTTGTTTCATTCATCTTTCAGTCATGATGACATAGATTCCAGGATTAGATCCTAGGAAATAGACCGTAAAGAAGCAAAAGCAAACCTGGCTCCTTGAGACTAGTTAACCATTCCGTTAAGTACCTGAGTGAAATCCACAGCCATTTGGAACTGGAGACTCACAGTTCTAGCATCAGGGCTGTGCTTATGATAACTGTCTTTTCAGCATCCCCCTTTCCAATTTCCTTTGCTTGTTTCTCACAGTGGAGCAAGAGATAATGAATGTTGTCAAGATAGAAAACGTGGTATCTCAGTACTCAGCCTGTATTATTGTGTGGCATCACTGGTAAAAATGCTGGGTCTTTAAGGGAAATTTTACTATTTAATGTGGCCAAGCTGTAGCTGTAGCATATGCCCCTGTTCAAAGTCTGGATTATATACATAGCTCAGGAGTGGAAAGCCAGCTCTGCTTTCCTCTAGTGGCGGATGAACATAGCAGGAGAGGCAGTTACGTAAGTGAGTGCTCATTAGTACTGCTGTAAATTCAGACAGCTGGGCCTCCGTGGTCCTTTGTCCACCTCAATGTGAACTCTCATTTGCTTCCTTGATAGCTGTGAGGCTTGGTGCATAAGAAAACACTGGAAACAAGGAACCCCAGTTGCAGCCTGACATTCTAGTTCACTGCAGCTCATAGACCTGTATGCAGCTCATAGACAAGCAATGCCAGCTCATGTGGAGCAAAAGGCTTGTGGTGTACAGGAGCTGAAAAGACACAGCAAGGAGAAACCCACTAACCAAGCTTGGGGTACTGGTCATACTGTGGGGTCCCTTAATCTGTAAATTTGCTTCTTTATACTTCTGCTATGAAAACATGTTAATGCCTGTTCCATGTTTGGGTATTTCGTCATAGTGTCAACACTAGTTGTAGTGACTCATGTAATGTGCCTTCCCCAGATTGCTCCTCGGTGAACATTTTGCAAATGTTCATTTCTTCTCCATTTTCCTTTTCCCAACCTCTGCCCCAGCTCTGCCTTTTTCCTTTTGCTGAGAAATACAGTCCCATCCATGAACTCCATCACTATATATTCAGTACCTCAAAATACTCTCATCTTCACTTTCTTCCTTTCTCCTTTCTGCCTCCCAGGAATATGTATCCATACCCCTTTCTGCTGTTCCTGGGGAACAGCAAGCCAAGGATGAGAGGTAGGGGAAAGGGCTGGCCTGGGAAGATAAGAGTGGATTGCTCTCATAAGCATATCCTAGGTCACTATTTCTCCTAATGCAGGTACCCTCAAATCTCCCAAATAGGTGTGAGAGTCCCAGGCTCTTGACTCTCCTACATCATTACCATGTCTTCTTTTCTTACATCCTACTCAAAAGAGAAAAGAGAGAATTTGATTTTGCCAAGCTGCCTAGTACTAGAGTCTGTTCTTGCCTTGTGTGGGTCTATGTTGGGTTTTATCCACCAAGCTCTCATTGTGGGTTCTCACTGGGGCTCTGGGTGCTTACACATTGTCAGAGTCCATATCAGAGGCACTTGGTGAGAGAGAGTTCTTGCAGCAGCATCCGTTCGCCTTTCCTCTAGCTCCAGGCCTCTCCTCACTCTGCACCTGCTCAGACTACCCCCATTTGGCCACCCCTTCTCTGGCACATTACCTAAAGAGATAATCATGCATTTGGAAGAGTCTCAAAACTTGATTGGTTGTCACTACCCGGGGATTATGGGAAGCTACTGGTTTATAATGAGTAAAGGTCAGGCTATGATGACACACTCTACAATGTACAGTATATTATCCTACTCCCAAAGTAGAGCTTCCAGTTGCAAATTTTCATTAGTAACAAGGTTGAGAAGCTCTGACTCAGGGTTTCTTGTGTTGTCCTGCCTGCCTCTGTCACATTAAGGAGGTTTTCTAACCTTAGTAGCTGCTCCTTTCCCTGGATGGCTTCACCTCTTTTAAGTCTTCCTTCATTCCTTATCCAGTCAGAGTGGGTCCTCCCTTAGGTTCCTACCTGCTGTGTCCACTTGTTGCAGCCTTTCCCACTGTTGCTTTGATAGCCCCTCACAAGGACTTGTTCTTCTGAGAGCAGAATAATAGCTTCATTGGAATGCAGATGATCATCCACCAAATTCAATATGCTGTTGTTATATAATGTTTATATATAAAAAACAAAAATATTCCAAGGGCCCAAACCATGACATTAAAAGAGTAAGGGCACAGCCGGGCGGTGGTGGCGCAGGCCTTTAATCCCAGCACTCGGGAGGCAGAGGCAGGCTGATCTCTGTGAGTTCGAGGCCAGCCTGGGCTACAGAGTGAGATCCAGGAAAGGCGCAAAGCTACACAGAGAAACCCTGTCTCGAAAAAACAAAAAAACAAAAAAACAAAAAAAAACAAAAAAAAAAAAAAGAATAAGGGCACATTGAGGAAAGAGCAGAGGACTTATAGTTCATACCTTTCCTGATGTTTAGGTTCCACATAGGAAGACAGAGACAATATTGGCTTCCTGAGATTGTTTGAGACTGTGAGATAACATTAGCAAAGAACTGACCACATTCCAGTGTGTTACAGGACTGGAAAATGAAGCCAGGGTTCCAGATAGTAGGTAATTAACAGACACAGAAAATGTCACTGTTTGTTATTGTCTAGTAGTAGTGACCTTGATTCCAGGTAGCTACCCAACATTCATCCTAATGAGCGTGATCTCCTTTGCTATAGAAATACTTACAAGTGTTAGTGCTGATGGAATCAGAAGTGGGAAGGATTGGGAGGTGGAAAGAGAGAATGGGGCATAGGGACTGGAAGGGGAGAATGGGGGGGGCTGCAGCTGGGATACAAAATAAATAGATGAATAATTAAAAATAGTGTTAGTGCTTTTCCTTACTCCATGGAAACATGGGACATCTACCCCTATGTGACTATTGTTTTGTTTTATGACTTCCTTTTAAGATTCCTTTTAAGGCTTTGAAAAGACCTTAAGGCATATGAAATGTTTATCTTCAACTTTATCAGTATCTAAAGAAGGGTCAGAGGTCAGAGACAGATATCCCTGATGGTTAGGCATTACCATCATCAGCAGGGGTCACAAAGCTACTAGAAACACATGGAATATCTCCTCACCGTATTTGCATTTTTGACTTCCCAGAATAGATACTACATCTCAGGACTTACCTATAAGCTGAAATATATTTTCTTGTACTATTCATTATTATAGGATGTTTGTTTTTCTCTTCTTGTCAGCCAGAAGTACTGTGCTGTGAGTTAAACACACAAGCTTTGGAATCTGGGACACCTGTTGCTTCTTGCTTGTGCAACCTAAGTGAGTTACTTAGCTGTTGAAGCCTCAAGTAGCCCACTCTGTAAAGTTATATTGATATTTAATTCATGGCATTATTGTAAGGCTCAAGTCCAGTGAGAAAACAAATGAAAGGAAGTTGGTGAGGGCTTACAGTGATTTTGTGTAGTGAATGGTGGTGGCAGTGATTGTGCTGCTTGAAGACAGGCACTTAGTTATCTTTGAATTCTTCCTGCATCTACCATATGTATCCAGTAGTCCTCAAACTTTTTTTTTTCGAGGCAGGGTTTCTCTGTGTAGCTTTGCACCTTTCCTGGAACTCACTTGGTAGCCCAGGCTGGCCTAGGACTCACAAAGATCCGCCTGCCTCTGCTTCCCGAGTGCTGGGGTTAAAGGTGTGCGCCACCACCGCCCGGCAAACTTTTTTATTTGAAATAAGTGACAGATACATATATTTACACACAAGTACACATGGAGAGGATTGTCTGAAATAACAATAGTTTGAAACACTTGAGGTCATGTTTTTAGTGTTTGAGCTCATTCTTAAGAGGGAGTCTAAGATAGGCCAGGCCTTACCTTGCAGGTCCTAAGTGAGATCATCTGAACCACATCATCTGAGCCATCTCCTGAACCAACATCACTTGATAATGACCTACTGTCTGTGCCCTGCCTTCTGGAGAGCAATGTAAGCATGGTCATTGCATGCATTTCACTGGACCCTTGCTTGTTTTCCCTTATAGAGAACTCCAGGGGATGATTCTACTTGAGTGTCCCCAGGAGGAATTGCCTCTGTGCAGACACAAATATTTATTAATTAATGAAAATAGCACCACTCAAAGTACATTTCTCTCAATATTGGGACTCTGAGGGTCAAATTATGCACCAGGTGAAGGCTAGAGAACTTTCTGGTTTCTTTCTTTCCATGTCCCTCCTTCTTCTCTACTCTTTGCGGCAGCAAACCATGTTTGTTTTCATCTTCACAAGAAAAGGATTGGTCTCACTCCAAGCCTCATCCTTGGGTCTTGACTACTTAACTAAATCATGTCATCCCACATGTATGAATCCAGTGGTACTAGTACCAGAAGGAGATTTCAGGGCTGGATATGACCCGGAAAACCTAAAAGTCTGCTAAGGAGTTTGGGAGAAAAAACCTACTCCTCAGTCTTGTAACAGGCCTACCCCCAAAGCCAGCCTTCCTTCTGTCCTAGACTTTGGGAGATGTAAGCCTGGGACTGTTGTTTGTTAGCTATGATTAGGGAAGCCACCCTTAGGATATGACTAACAAATCATAGCCTTTGTTTTTTCACAGAATTCCTAAATCAAACTGAAGCCACCCAACATTGAACTTTCTTCCATACGTGTGCTAGAACCCTCCTTTATTGTGAGCCATCTTAAATTGGGTTTCTTACTTGCAACTTGGAATCCATATGGTATTTGGTAGATATATAACCTTCAATTTTTAGCAGGTCAGTGACTCTGACCATGAAAAAGGGGCCTGAGGAATTGAGGGACTCCACTTCTGCAAGGCACAGATTTTTTGTGAGAACATAATTCTGCAAGTTAATGACTTGCCTATATATTTTGATGCTTTTCAAGTTTTGTTTTTTGTTTGTTTGTTTTCTTATGAAGCAAGATTTTACTCTGTGATCTCCCAAGGTGTGGAGTTACAGGCAGGAGCCACCACACTTGGTTTTACTTGTTTTGGCTGATTAAATACAAACTTAGGTAAACAACCTAAGGTAAACCTACCAAAGGTAAACCTACCAAACTTAACAGTTTCTTGTCATGTGTTTTTCACAGAGAACAAAGGTTAATAGCATTATGTAAGTTTCTACAAAAAAATGTTCATTATTTACTGTCCTACCAGTATTCAGTATTCTCTCCATCAGTAATTCTTAGCTCCCCCTACCCTTTGTGCAAAAAACACAGCTTTTTCCCCCGACAGAGCCAGAATTTTGATGCCCTACCAGCCAAGGCTGCCTGGTCACACAGAAGTGATCTAGTTGAACTTTATTCATTGTACCCCTACTAATAAAGTACTGCTAAGTCTGAGGAAAGACTTACAGGACAGCCTTGAACTCTTTCCCAACTTGTTCAGAACAAAATAGAAAAACCTAACCAACTCTACTATTTCATGTCAGCAGTGACAAAGGCTTGCTAAGCTCCATAGTGCCCTGGCCTGTGTGCTGCTTCTAGAATGCCAGCTGGAAGGCCAGGCCAAGGTGACCAGCTGGTCATGGAACACTTATTCTAAGACTGGGCAGTCCCTTTCTTGTGACACTGGAATCAGAAACAGAATGGGCATGCTGCCATCTATTCAAACAGTGACCTATTTTTACAGTAATTGGGTTGGGTTTCTCTTTTCTCTCGGGAGGTAGCACTCTCACATTCTCCTGAGTGCTCAAGAAGACACTTCCCTGCTAACCTCTTTGGCTTGGCTTTCTTCAGTTTGACCTAGGTCACTCTGAACTAAAGAGAGTAATATATATCCCTTCTCTTCACCTGGAGGGTGGAGGATGGTTTATGAATATAAAATAGGATAGGAAAAGTTTTAGCTGAAAAAAGGATAGATGCTTCTGAGGAAGAGCAAAACAGATCAACCAGACAGAGAGTGGTGTTTGGTTTCTAGGTGCAGGGTTATGCTCTTGAAATCCTAATCACATGTAGCAGCTAATGGCTTAGCCTCCAAACTTTGCTTGAGCTCTATATGTGTGATAGAGGCATAAAACCTCACAGATCTTTCTCAGATTGTGCTTAAAAGTGGCAAGGCCTGGTTGCCAGTGCACCAGAAGTGGAGGGTAGGCCTGGGATGAGGCTGCTGGTTGTGCCACAGAAGGGCACTGAGAAGGATGTTAGAGGAGTTCCTTCCCAGCCACACTGTGTGCTTGCATCTCTTCTCTAGCCCTGCCTGGCTTGCTGCTGTACAACCAGAGCCTGTCTAGGTCCTGGTTGTTATTGTTTGTCTCTTAGCATATGCTGTGCTACTTGCAGGTTTGTGTTCTCCAGGTCCTTTTCTTATGCCTCCCCAAGGAGATGGTTGGATAGGGGAAAGTGTGTTGCGTGGTTCCGTTCTCCCAAAGTTGACTGGCTGTTTTTAAACCTTGGGGCTTTTACACCTAGAATAAAACATACTCCTCTCTCCTGCCTGTATAACTCCTTCTCATTCATTGGACTGTTCTCATAGGATGTGAACTCTGGCTGATATCCTGAGGGACACCTTGCTAATTGTTCTCTAGGATTTCCATTGTCATTTCCTTTTGCATTAGCCTGTAGAACCATGAACTAACTTCTGTTTTGACCTGCATCTATCTGTCTCTCTCACAAAACTGTGAATGTCATTTAGGACACATCATCTTCTTGGTAAGGCAAGTCACATGAAAGAAGTGTGTATGTCATGAAAATGAACTTCCCATCTGGCACTAAGATGACTAAAGATATGGAGAGGACTGTAAGAGATTCTTTGTAAGGTCTGGAGAGACAGCTCAGCAGTTAAGAGTACTTTCTGCTCTTCCAGAGGATCTGGGTTCAATTCCCAACACAGATATGGCTCCTAACAACCTTCTGTTACTCTAGTTCCAGGGGATCCAACACCCTCTTTTGGCCTCCATGGGTACCACATGAATGTGGTATACATACATACATGCAGACAAAAACTCAAACATGTAAAATAAAAATAAGTATTTTTTAAAATATTTTTTCATTCCCATTTATCTTGAGAAAGTGTCTCTATGTATCTCAGAGTGACCTTGAACTGATGCTTCTTTAGCCTCAGTCTTCCAGTTGCTAGCATTACAGGCATGCACCACTTCATGCAGTTTGCAGAAGGTTCTTGGCTTATTTCTGGGCATTTTGAGCTGGCTGAATATCTCTTGTACTCAAAAGTAAAAAAGATATGTGCAGCTTTTTGGAGCATATAGCTTAGGAAGCTATATGTAAACATAGCCTGTCAGTATTTGGGATGCAGAGTGTTGTGCATTGCTTAGTTTTATGTCAGTTTGATAGGCGCTAAAACCCTTTGGGAAAAGGGACTCTTGATTGAGAAAAGTGCTTCTATATGATTGGCCTATAGGCAAATCAAGCATTTTCTTAATTAGTGATTGATGTGGGAAGGCCCAACCCACTGTGGGCAGTGCCACCCTGAGACAGGTCCTGGATGACATAAGAAAGCAGGCTGAACAATCCATGAGGAGCAAGCTAGTAAGCAGCACTCCTCCATGGCCTCTGCTTTGGTTACTGCCTTGTTTGATTTCCTGCCCTGACTTCCCTCAGCGATAGGCTGTGACCTGGAAGTGTAAGATGACATAAACCCTTTCTTTCCCAAGTTGCTTTTAGTCTAGGTGTTTTATCACAGCAACAAAAACCCTAACTAAGGCAGAACATGGTCCCAGGTTGTGGGGAATTGATGTAATAGACCTTATAGAATGTTTTGGGGAAGAATTGTGGTGGCACACAGAAAGTAGTAAGAAGGGCTGTATTATACCACAACAGAACAGGGAAATGTGGTTTCATTACTTTTGGACATGATAACTATAATCCAAAATGCTGACAAATTTATATTATTTGGCAGATGGTATTATCATGCCTCAAGATGGAATGCTTATGTGTCAACAGTTGTACCAAAGTCTGAAGGCAGCATTCAAAAGGTGATTGGGTGGTATCAGTATTTACTAAGTTTGGGAGTTGAGGTTGCTTTTGTGGTACTTCCTACTTCCAAAGAAAGTGCATAGTTAGTGTTTGATAATGGAAGATATAGTGATAAATGAATCCTATCAGTTACTTCGTTCATTTGTCTAAGTTTTGTCATAATTTGTATCTCAGATTTTGATAAGTACAATTTCAAGAATGTTCCTTGATTGAAGGACAGTTACGTACACCAGAGGGTGCTATGCTTCAATGTTCATACCTTCTTTTTCATTGTTATGGTTGTTTCATGTTTTGAGGAGTAGCCAGTTGAGATTTGCTCTCAACAAAGGACTGCCTAAACACATCCTTCTCTTTTGCTGTTCTCCAGCCTAATAAAGGGGTTCAGAAATACTACACCCCACACTCTCTGGGTCTGTTTCTCTATATTTCAGTTCTTAACTGTCAGGTTCTTTGTTAAAACTAGACAACTTTTTTTGTTGTTACAGCTTAAGTACTTTTCAATATTCTTTCTTTGGTGGAAATGGAGACCATCTGGTTACTGTCGTCTTTGTAATAACAATGATTGAAATGGTTATTAAGTCACTCTTCGGCCTTTTCTCTTGTCTAGGCATAGTTGTCTCTGTTCCTCTGGCCATGGCCCATAAATCTCAATTTCTAACCCTTTAATCATGTTGGTGGCTTTCTGTGGAAACTACATCAAAGGCTCATTTCAGTGCCTCTATTCTGGTAGGGTCTGGCCATCAACATTTAATGGATATGGAATGTAGTTTTAGCCATCCTGTTTCCATGGCTAGTCCCCATGTTTCCAAGTCAGTCCCAGTGTGCTGACTATTAGGGTCTATTTTCTCTGTCTCTTCACTGTGACACATTTTAAATACTTTTGATTAAGGTGTTGATTGGACTGAAATGTTGGTTAGTAGACTTTTGCAGCCTAGCCTGTTGCATTTGAGATCCTTTTCTGCCTGGTAGTGACTTTTATTTTATGAGACGACAATCCTTTCTTGTATTTAGTCATTGTTGACTCAGCATCTGTGATTGATACTATATGTTCAACTCTATACTAGAGATTGAAGATGAAATAAAATGAATAAAATGTAGGACTTGACTTCAAGGATCTTATCATCTGGAAGGAAATCCAGGCTGCACATGCTTAAAATTTATGATGTATATGCTATAATATAGATGGTTTAAGGGCAGTGGAAATTTGAAAGCCTTCATTGAAAATGTCCCGTTTGAATTGGGTTTTAGTAAATTAAAAAAGATACTACCGCAGGTGAAGGTTAAGAGGCCAGCACTTTCAGGAAGCAGGGGTTTAAGTGTGGCCAGACATGTCCTTGAGTGACTAGTTGGAGAGGCAGGCAGATGGTATTCTGAAAAATTTCCCACACCAAGCCAAAGAGCATCGAACCAAAGCATGATATGAGATGCATATATCATTTTAAATGCTTTAAGAGGAGTTATGAGTAGCAGCCTAGTCATCTTTGTTTTACATCTAGTATCCTCCTATGAGTGAATACATACCATGTTTGTCTTTCTGAGTCTGGGTTACCTCACTCAGGATGATTTTTTTCTAGATCCATCCATTTGCCTGCAAATGCCTCATGATGCCATTGTTTTTCTCTGCTGAGTAGCACTCCATTGTGTATATGTACCACATTTTATTTATCCATTCTTCAGTTGAAGGACATCTAGGTTGTTTCCAGGTTCTGGCTATTATAAAAAAAAATGCTGCTATGAACATAGCTGAGCAAGTGCCCTTGTGGTATGATTGAGCATTCCTTGGGTATATGCCCAAGAGTGGTATAGCTAGGTCTTGGGGGAGATTGATTCCCAGTTTTCTAAGAAAGCGCCATATTGATTTCCAAAGTGGCTGTACAAGCTTGCATTCCCACCAGCAGTGGAGGAGAGTTCCCCTTGCTCTACATCCTCTCCAGCATAAGCTGTCTTCAGTGTTTTTGATCTTAGCCATTCTAACAGGTTTGGGGTGGTATCTCAGAGTCATTTTGATTTGCATTTCCCTGATGATTAGGGATGTTGAGCAATTCCTTAAATGTCTTTCAGCCATTTGAGCTCCCTCTGTTGAGAATTCTCTGTTTAGCTCTATAGCCCATTTTTTAATTGGACTGTTGGGCATTTTGATGTCTAATTTCTTGAGTTCTTTATATATTCTGGATATCAGCCCTCTGTCAGATGTGGGGTTAGAAAACAGGACCCTAAGAAAGACACAGGGATCACCCTATGACAGAGAAATGGATGAGATCTACATGAACAACCTGGACATGAGTGGGGGTAATGAAGGGCAAGGTTCGAGGGAAAGAGAGCTTAGGGGAGCGGGAGATCCCAGCTGAATCAAGAACAGAGAGGGAGAACAAGGAATAGGAGACCATGATAAATGAAGACCACATGGGAATAGGAAGAAGCAAAGTGCTAGAAAGGTCCCCAGAAATCCACAAAGATACCTCCACAATAGACTACTAGCAATGGTCAAGAGAAAGCCTGAACTGACCTCCTCTAGTGATAGGATGGCCAAACACCCAAACTATCATGCTAGAAATCTCATCCAATGACTGAGGGAAGCAGATGCAAAGATCCATGGCCAGGCCCCAGGTGGAGCTCTGGGAGTTCAGTTGGCGAGAAAGAGGAGCATTTGTATGAGCGAGAATTGTTGAGACCAAGACTGGAAAAAGCACAGGGGCAAATAGCCAAACGAATGGAAACACATGAACTATGAACCAATAGCTGAGGAGCCCCCAACTGGATCAGGCCCTCTGGATAAGTGAGACAGTTGATTAGCTTGAACTGTTTGGGAGGCACCCAGGCAGTAGGACCGGGACCTGTCCTTAGTGCATGAGCTGGCTGTTTGGAACCTGGGGCTTATGCAGGGACACTTTGCTCAGCCTGGGAGGAGGGGACTGGACCTGCCTGGACTGAATCTACCAGATTGAGCTGAATCCCCAGGGGAGTCTTTGCCCTGGAGGAGATGGGAAGGGGGGCCTGGGGGAAAGGCGGGGGTGGAGGGAGTAAAGGAGGAGGACAGGGGAATCCATGGCTGATATGTAAAATTAAATTAGATTATAAAATTAAAAAAATTAAAATAAAAAAAGAGTTAGAAAGATTGCTCAGCAGTTAAGAGTAATTGTTGTTCTTGCAGAGAACCTGAGTTCAGTTCCCATCACCCATCCAATATGCCTTTTCTAGCCTCTGTGGACACTCATGTGCATACTCCCCCCCCCCACACACGTATACATGTAATTCAGTCTTTTTATAAGACATTATTTTTTAAAGTAAAAATAAACATGAGCTATAGGCCATAAAAAGACCTGAGGGGGCCGTGTGGTGGTGGCACATGCCTTTAATCCCAGCACTCTGGAGGCAGAGGCAGGTGGATCTCAGTGAGTTTGAGGCCAACCTGGTCTACAATGCAAGTTGCAGGACAGCCATAGAGAAACCCTGTCTTGAAGAACTAAAAAAAAAAAAAGGGGGTGGGGGGACCCGAGGGGAATCTTAACTGAATATTAGTAGGAGAACCTGATCCAAAAAGCCCACATTCTCTGTGATTCTATGGCATTCTAGAAAAGACAGAATTGTGTAATAGTAAAAAGCAGTGGTTTTCAGGGAAAGGAAAGGATAAATAGGTAGAACACAGCATGATACTGTAATAGTGAATACAGTCAATTTGCCCAAACTCATAGAGTATGCAAGTAGACCCTGGTGTGTAAACTGCAGGGTCTATGTATTCATTCTAGCAAATGCATTGTTCTGGTGGAGGATACTCATAATTCCATAGGCATTGTATGGATAGGGACAGGATATATGAGAAACCACTGTACTATCTCCTTAATTTTGCTGTGTATCTACAGCTCTAAGATTAAGGCTGGAGTTCAATGGTAGAGTGCTTTCTTAGCATGTGTGGGTTCTGAAACCGGCACTGGCCCCATTTAAAAGCCTCACTAGTCACAGTGGTTTTCTTTCCCTACGTTCTGCAATGACAAGCAAGCAGAGGGGGAAGAGCACTTACAATCAGTTTATCCCACAACGTCTCAGCTGTTTTCTCCACTGCCTGTGGCTCCAGTATAGAGCAGCTGTGGTAGTATTGTCCAGTAGAAATAGAATGGAAGCCACATGTGTGGTTTTAAGTGTTCTAGGAGTCACACTGAAAAAGTAAAAGGAAACAGACAAAATTCATTTCAAGCATGTGTTTAATTTATTTAAAATATTATTTCACTGTGTATTCAGTATTAAGATTGTTAATAAAAATGTATAGATTAATGGAATAAAATAGCCCAGAAATTAACTGTTACACACATAGATGAACTTTGACCAATTCTTTTCAGTGGAACAAGGGAGAGTCTTTTCAACAAATGGTACTGGGAAAACTGAATATCCCTATGAAGATAGATAAAGCTGAACCCTTATGCCATATGCAAAAAATAAATGCAGTGTGGGTCAAAGACCAAAATGAAAAATTAAAACTATGAAACACTTCAAAGAGATCACATGGAAAATCTGTATGGCATTAGCTTAGGCAATAATTTCTTATCTATGATACTAAAAGAATAGACAAAAGGTGATTAAATAGACAAATTGAACTACAACAAAAATCTCGAGTTGTACTTATCAAGGACCACATTGAACAGATTGAAAAGTCAGTGCATGGAGTGATGGACTGTACCCTGTACTGTGAGCCAAAGTGAACCCCTCCTGAAGTTGCTCTTGTCAGGGATCTTGTCACAGCTGTTAGAGAATTAAATAATCTACTTCCTGAAGTTGGTTTGGTCAGCCATTTTGTCAGAAATGAGAAAACTGATGAATACAGCACGTAAGGGGAAGAAGGGAGAAGGGTGCATGATGTGGAAGTGATGTCGAGATCTCTTCTTAGACATCTGGATGGACTGTACAGTGCTCTGAATGTTTGTGTCCTTCAAATCTATGCACTGAAATTCTAACTCCCAGTGTAGGATGAGGAAGTGAAGCCTTTGGAAGGCCAGCAGGCCATGGAGACAGAAACGTAGTGAGTAGGATTGGCACCTTTTAAAAAGAGGCCTCACATACTCTTACGTCACATGAGGTCACAATGAGATGATGACTGGGTTAGAAAATAGGCTTTCACCAGATAGTGTCTGCCAACAAATTGATCTTGAAGTTTCCAGAGCTGGGAGAAATTAATTTCTATCTATATGCCACCTGTCCTATGACATGTTTGTTGCAGCAGCCCAAACTGACTACAACAGATAACAAGAGTGAAGTAAAGATCCATGGAACCTGGATGTTTTTCTTTTCTTTTCTTTTCTTTTGTTTTTTTCTTAGTGGAATAAGTACCCAGGTCAGAGAGGAACCTACCAGTGGTGGATGTAAATGGTGGAGCTGGTGTTTTTGAAGACACTCAGGTATGGAAGACTACAAGTTCTGGCATGGGTGAGATTTGCATAAATATGGGCCTTAAGCTCCTCTGGGTCCTAAGGGTCCTTAATGACTTTGGAGATTCAGATTAAAGCTGCAGAAGAGTTGTTGGGAAGAGCCGCTTGACTGGTCACCCGGAAACAAGTAGTTTGATCAGAACGGGAAGAGGGAAAGGCCTACAGTGAGCCAGAGGCTGAGCAAGGCAGTCAAATGTGGCTAGCTAGCTGGCTCTACAGGACAGAGACAGGATAGGAGAGGGCCATTTAAGGGAGTGTTTTCTGGGTTTTATGGGAGTTAAGTAGTATTTTAAGTAAAGTCAGATGATGTTTTGTTTGTTTAAGGTTATCTCAGAAACAATAACAGATCAACACACCCTTTGCTTAAAGGCAGATAAACAAATATACTTTTGCCAGATTTGTAAGGCAGACATATAAAAGAAGACATCAAAAAAGAATTTTAAAAGGTTATTTATTTATGTTTTGTGGGTTTGCCTGAATGCCTGCATGCTCACCACATGCATGCCTGATAATGAGAGAGCCAGATGCTGGAGTCAGAGCCCCTAGAACTGGAGTTACAGTACAGGTATGTGAGCTGCCGTATGGGTGCTAGGAACCAAACCTAGGTCCTCTGTAGGAGCAGCCAGTGCTCTTAACCCCTGAGCCATCTCCCCCACTCCTTACATAAAATTTTAAAGCATACAATTAAGAGAAATTCTTAGAAACTGTTTTTTTTTTTTTTTTTTTTTTTTTTTTTTTTTTTTTTTTTTTTTTTTTTTTTTCTGAGAGAGGGTATCATTGTATAGTCCAGGCTAGCCTCAAGCTCATGATTCTCCTGCCTGTCCTCCCAAGTTATGGGGTTGCAAGTGGAGCCACTGTGCCCAGTAGAAACTTGTGATTTAGGCACTTTCAATCTCAGAGAAAGGAAATAAGTGCATCCTACTTGGCTGAGAAAGTTCACTCACCCAAACACTATCCAAAGAGTCCTACTGGGTAACTGTGTATGTGAGTGTGCATGTGTGTGTATCTGTATGAACTAATCCCCAACACTGTCCCTAGATTCTTGTTGAATGAGTGTATGTGTTTGTGCATGTGCCCATATGTATATACTCATGTACTGGTTGAGATGGTAGTATGTATCTTCATTTCTGGTTTGAAAATGATGTAAGTAAACAATTGTTAGTCTTAGATTTTTGTATCTTTTTTTTTAAATTTTTTTCAAAGATTTACTTATTTATTATGTATACAGAAGAGGGTGCCAGATCTCATTACAGATGGTTGTGAGCCACCATGTGGTTGCTGGGAATTGAACTCAGGACCTCTGGAAGAGCAGTCAGTGCCCTTAACCTCTGAGCCATCTCTCTAGCCCCCAGATTTTTGTATCTTTTTTAGTAAGAATTACTATTGCTGTGATGAAATACCATGACCAAATGCTACTTGGGGAGGAAAGGGTTTGCTTGGCTCACACTTCCACATCATAGTCCATCACTGAAGGAGGTCAGGACAGGAACTCAAACAAGGCAGGGACCTGGAGCAGGAGCTGATGCAGAGGCCATGGAGGAGTGTTGTTTACTAGCTTGCTCAACCTGTTTTCTTACAGAACTCAGGACCACCACTCCAGGAATGGCACCACTCGTAATGGGCTGGACTCTCCCAATCAATTACTAATTAAAGAAATCTGCTAAAGGATTGTCCACAGCCAATCTTATGGAGATATTTTCTCAATTGAGTCTCCCTCCTCTATGATGAGTCTAGCTTTGTCTATTGACCTATAACTAGCCTGCACTATGGGTATAACAGTGTTACAATGACTATTATTATTTATCAGATGCTAGGCTATGGTCCAGCAAGATGGCTTAGCAGGTAAGGGAACTTGCTGGAAAGACTAACAAGCTCAATATCTGGAACCCACATAGTAGAACAAAACAACTCCCACAAAATGTCATTCCTGTGGCATGTGTGCCCATGCACAGGAAAATCAATAAATATAATAATAATGTTATAAAATAATAAAAAAAGAAGACAAGCTGTATTTTTTTCTTTTACATCTAATAGAAAACTGTCACAGTGGGACAAAGTGAGAAGATGACGTGAGTCAGTAGCACTCTAAAGCAAACATCACAGGTGGGAAAACATCTTCTGTCAGGAATATGTGTAGGCAGGACTGTGGCAACATAGCAGATCTGCTGGTTGGAGTGGTCGGAGTTCTGTTGAGTTTACACAAAGTTCAAATGTGTCCAACCCCTGAGTGGTAAAGAACTGCCAAGCCCAGAGCTGGGTTAGTTTTGCCCTCTGAGTGTGTCTTAGTTAGGGTTTATATTGCTATGAAGAGACACCATGACCACAGCAACTCTTAAAAAAAGAAAAGGTTTAATTGGGGGTGGCTCACTTACAATTCAGAAGTTTAGGCCATTATTGTCATGGTGGGAAGCAAAGCAGCATGCAGGCAGACATGCTACTAGAGAAGTAGCTGTGCAGGCAACAGGCAGTGGTCTGAGATACTGGGTGTGGCTTGAGCATATATGAGACCTCAAAGCCTGCCTCCACAGTGACACACTTACTCCAACAAAACCACACCTACTCCAACAAGGTCACACTTCCTAATAATGCCACTCCCTTTGGGGGCCATTTTCTTTCAAACTGCCACATTCCACTCTCTGGCCCCCATAGGCTTGTAGCCATATCATAATGCAAAAATGCATTCAGTCCAACTTTTAAAAACCTCATAGTCTATAACAGTCTCAAACTTATTTAAAAGTCTAAAGTTCAAAGTTTCTACTGAGATTCATGCAATCTCTTAACTTTAATCCCCTGCAAAAGCAAAAGCAAAAAGCAAATCACATACTTCCAACGTATAATGGCACAGGGTATACATTACCATTCCAAAACGTATGGAAGGAGCATACTGAGGAAATACTGAATACCAATTCCTCTCCAACGTGTTGACTGCAACACACTTCTTTCTCTTGGGCTAGTTCCACTTCCTGTCAGCAGCTTTCTTGGACAGGTATCCCACAACTCTGGCATCTCCAACATCTTGGGTTCTCCAAGACAATACAGGCTTCAACTTCACAGATTCATGCAGTGGCCTCTCTAGGCCTCCATTCAGGGACACCTCGACACATGGCTAGCCTCAGTGACTTTCCTTAGTCTCGGAGGCAAATTCCATAACCCCTTTCTTCTATCTTTAACTCTAAAGCCAGAACCGTGTGGCGAAAGTTGCCAAGATCTGCTGCTTGCTGGGGCTGGAACATGGCCCCCTTGTTCAGTTACATCTTTACCAGCTTTCTGTTTTCCATGGTTTCCTTCACTGCCTAAGCTTGGTTATTCTTGAACTTGCTCTGTAGACCAGGCTGGTCTCAAACTTCGAGATCTGTCAGCCTGTGCCTCTGGACTGATGGAATTAAAAGTGCCGGTTCTAAACTTTTCTTTGATTCATTTTCACAAGTTGGAAACTTGGTTGGGTGTGATTTTTCCCTGAGGTCAATAATACTTCACTATTCCATTTCTTAATCTGTTTATCTTCTTGAACACAGGACTTAGCTCCATTTCACTTTCTGGTGCTTCTTTTCTCCTCAAATTTTACATTTTGTAGTTTACCTTGCTCAGCTTTCTCATTTTCATTATAAATCTTCATTCCAGTTACCACTAATAACCACACAACAGAGTCTATACTAGGATGTTTTGAAATTTCCTCTGCCAATAGAATTAATCCAAAACTCTTCATTTAGCCTCAGACAGACTCTTTGGACAGGGACAAAAGGCAGCCACTTTCTTCACCAAAATATCACAAGGATGATCTCTAGGCCACATATTCGTCTTCTCCTCTGAAACCTCTTGATCCAGGCACCCACGGTTCATAGAACACACTCAGCACCACTGTCTTCCATCCTCCTGCTAAGATGGCCCATTAAGTAGCACTTAAAGCGTTCAACTGCTTTTCTAATCCACAGTCTCAAGGTCCATATTCCTTCAAACAAAAGCATGGTCAGGCCTATCACAGCAACACCCCAGTCCCTGGTACCAACCTCTGTCTTAGTTAGGGTTTCTGTTGCTGTGAAGAGACACCATGACCATGAACCTCTTATAAAGGAAAACATTTAATTGGGGTGTCTTACTTACAGTTCAGAGGTTCAGTCCATTATCATCATGGTGTGAAGCAAGGCAGCGTGCAGGCAGACATGGTGCTGGAAAAGTAGCTGAGAGTCCTATATCTTGTGCAGGCTACAGGAAGTGGTCTGAGATACTGGGTGTGGCTTGAGCATATATGGGACCTCAAAGCCCACCTCCACAGTGACACACTTTCTTCCAAAAAGGCCATACCAACTCTAACCAAGACACACCTCCCAATAGTGCCACTCCCTTTGGGGGCCATTTTCTTTAAAACCACCAACAGAGTGCATACAGGTCTTCTTAATACTTTCTGCATTTAAAACCTGTAATTCGGGCTGGAGAGATGGCTCAGAGGTTAAGAGCACTGACTGCTCTTCCAGAGGTCCTGAGTTCAATTCCCAGCAACCACATGGTGGCTCACAACCATCTGTAATGGGATCAAGCGCCCTCTTCTGGCCTGTAGTCATACATGCTGTATACATAATAAATAAAAAAATAAAAATAAAAAAAAACTTTAATGACTCAACTTTAAAAAAAAAAAAAAAAACCTGTAATTCATCTGGGGGCTTGAGACTAAAGCTCTCTACTTGTTTTTATCCCTCAGTTCTTGTTACTGTCAAATTACCAGCAGAAATAGCCTGCTCTAGTCAGATGTTATCACCTCTAAAGTGAATGTTAAGTTATTCTTCAGGCTCAGAAGGGTGAGCATAGTATAAATACAGAGGCCCCAGAATAAGAGTACTTGAAAGACTCAGTTCAAGCAGCCCTCTCTGTATGAGGGTCCTTCAGTGTATCACTACTTGGTAGTTAAAATAGTCTCTGTATGAGCATCTCCAGAGATAGGGAACTCAACACTTAGCAAAAATGGAAAGGTATTGTAGAATGGTGTTGTGTAGTGAACACATATAAAATTGCCTTCATTAAGGTTTGATTTGCTAAGTTTATGCCATCTCTGAACTCAAGAAACTAACAGTCTGCTGTGGTTACTAGGCTACTCATCAATATCCTGGACCTTGCTCTTCTAGATACATCAGAATTGCCTGTCTACCCAAGATTAAGGGTAACCAATGAAATGTGAGAAAATATGTCACTTCCAGGGCCACTTTCAAGAAAGTATCTGCTTTGTTTCAGTATTTACTCGTGGGCCTGGTCACTGGCACTGTCTCAGATAGTGACTCCTCATTGAGTCCTAAAAGAAGAGCTGGGAGTTGGGCATGTAGGTCAATGGTAAAGTACTTGCCTCACACATACAAGGCCTTGTGTTCTATCTCCAGCACTGGGGCATAGACTGGAACATGCAGAACTGAGCCATCTGGGTATGTGAGGAAGCCTACTCCAGGCGGAAGTACCAGCTGGCATTAGGATGTTGAAATTGTACCAGTTGTAGAGAGAGGACAGGAAGTGACCAGGTGAAAGAGCTGTGGGGTGGAGCGGTGCACTGTGATGTTCAAATTTCTCGGAGACAGGCAGTGCCAAAGGAGGACTTTAAATACAGCACTGACAGGATCTGTCTCATGTTCAGTTCAGCATGGCTCCATTGGCTGTACTGAGAATAAACTAGGAAAAGCCAGAGGAGGGGACACAGGGACATCCATCAGGGTTTGAAAGTAGTCCAGGCAGGAAATGACAGTGGCTGGCATCAGGCTGGGAGAAACAGAGGCAATGAGGGGGTAGCTGGGTTCTGGAAACACTTTTGAAAGTACAGGGTGTAGCAGGAATCTTAAAGGTTCTTATTAATAAAATCAAACCCGAGGCGAGTTATTGGGGTCGATGCTGGTAGATCAGAGAGACAGAACAAGCCATAGCTATCTCACCTCGCTGGATCCTCAGCTGGTCTTGTCTCCTCAGACTGGAGGCCTCTGAGTCCTCATCCGGAATGGGTCTCAGCTGAATTACTGCTCAAAAGCCTGAATGCTTAACCAGCCCAAACCTTAACCAGCCAAAATGCCCCTAGTTTCTGGTCCTCACGCCTTATATATCTTTCTGTTTTCTACCACCACTCCCTGGGATTAAAGGCTGGCTTTCTGGGATTAAAGGCGTGTCACCATGCTTGGCTGTTTCCAATGTGGCCTTGAACTCACAGAGATCCAGAGGGATTTCTATCTCTGGAATGCTAGGATTAAAGGTGTGAGTGCCACCATTTTCTAGCCTTTGTATCTAGTGGCTGTCTGTTCTCTGACCCCAGATAAATTTATTAAGTTACACAATATTTTGGAGAACACAATACCACCACAACAGGGTATGTGTGCTTCATCCACATGGATGGAAACCAAGACTTCAACTTAGTCTTCAACTTAGGAAGATGGTATTACTATCAACCCAAACACACTTGCAACTAGTAAGGGCAACAACACAAAATGCAAAAGGAGATTTGAGCTGCTGATAATGGGCTTCTGTTCTAGGGGGAAACTAGATTGAGCTGGTTTCCTCACAGTGTTTCAGGGAGCTAATGGGTCAGACTGCTAATGAGCAGGGAGGCTGTGAAATGCCAGTGTCCCCAGTGAAAAGATTCTAATCTTTGCCAAAAGCCTCTCAAACCCACAGAAAAAATACAGGAAGTGGGGTGAGACTTAAGGGGTTGGGTTGGGGCTAGGAGCAAGTCTAGGGTAGCAGAGAAGGCGAGTGGCCAGGACTTGTTCTGTGGAGGTGTAAGAAAGCTGCTTTCAAAGTAGATGTGTTACTGGGAAACAGACTTGAATCCTAAATTTTGTTTCAAATACAAAAGTAAATTGCTTTATTAAATTTAAGCTAAAATTTTAAAAAAGCATTATAAATGGTTCTGGATGTGGTTTTACTTCTGAAATTACATGTTTTGTTTTAATTGAATTTTTCCAGTGTAGGCCACATAGTTTACAGGGTAAATAGCTTGTAGGCTGGCATGCTTACAAGAACCTCTGAAGAACATTCATTTAGAAAAATAACCGCCCCAAACCCAGCTCACCATGTAGATCCAGTGTCCCTCCTCCTCCTTCCAGGCTTAGTCTCATTGATGACTCTCTTCATTGACCTTATTACAAAGTCCACACAATCAGTCACACAGTGCTTCAGTTTGTCACCGTGTGCAGAAAACAGAATTGTCTGCTTCTCTTGCTTATTTGAGGAAAACCTAAGACATCTGAAGTTGTGTTCAGTGGGTAAGGGCTTCAAAAATAGGCCTTCTCACCCACTATTTATAAGATCCACTGAAAACAAAAATGGAGTTCTCTCCTTTATTCAGCTCAGCCACTCTGCATTTAGGAACACATCCTATTGATAAGCCCACACATATGTCAAGTATGTAGTACACGATCAGCACTGAGACAGCAATGAATGAGAAACAGCCTACACACTCACCAGTTAAATCAACATAGCATATCTAGATAGTGGAATAATATGCACTTGTGAAGAACAACAAGGGAGTACTTTTTATACTACTGTAAGCTAACCTTCAAGAGATAACCTGATATATTTTTAAAATACAAATACAGAATAAAACTCTGTGTGTCTGTGTGTGTGTGCATGTGTGTATACACTTAAAATCACTATAGAAAATACATGAGAAATAAGTCAGTGTTTGCTCCTGGGTTGAAGATGAAATAGTGAGACTCAGAGAAGCTTGCCCCATGAACCCTCTTAACTTTTGAACAATATGAATATTCTTTGCATTCAAAATAAAAAAGTTAAGTTTAACTAAATGCTAAAATAACATATTTCCCAGAAACTATAAGTTGTTACATATAACAAGTAAGAAATAATAGACTAGAGGGGTCAAGGCCAAGACCATTCCAGATATGTGACAGAGATGGGAAAATAGATGGGGCTCCTTTACACCCCAAATGACAACTATGATAGCCTCTGTAGTACTTTACATGGGCACTGCCCATCAGGATGCAATCCCCAAACATAACCTGTGTTTGCCTCCAAGTTAAAGCCATAGCTCTAAGGGGACTTGGGAGTACCCAATGTGGAGGAAGAGGCAATGTGTGAAGCCTGGCTGCCTTCTGAGCTATATTTCCACATGACCTGTTCTGCAGTCTCTTTTGAGTGTCACCAGGGCTCAGAGCTTACCACAGCTGTGGTATTTGCTGTTTTAGTTGATCTCCCCTTGTAGGTGCAGAGTAAGTTATCTATTTACTACCTGACCAACAAGCTCTTTCTGTATTTGACTTGTCTTAGGGTTAAAGGTCATCGTCTCACCCTTTAGTAACTGCCTGTACAGTGTAAGCACCCTCAATTCATTCTGCAGTCTATGTGGGGACCAGTTCTTTGAGCACATTCAAATTCGTGCACATCTTTCAGAATGTGGCGATTAGAAATGAAAGAAGCACTCAAGATGCAGCCCAACCAGAACAGGATTCAGTGAAAACTGTGTTTACCATTTTGCAACTGCTATGACTACTCCCGACATCTATGTCAAAGTCCTGTTTCATTTTTCCCCTCCCAGAGGAGAAATCTGGGGTGAAGTGATCCAGCAAGCTAAGGAAGCCCCACTGGACTGAGTAGACTGGGATTATCTCATCACAAGGCCACTAGGGCTTTCAGGCAGATATTTCTAACACTTCTGGACTTTCTGCCCTTTTCCCTCTTCGAATTCTGCCATGTTCACAATGCCTGACATATAATGATAGCTTCTAGTTATTAAATACATGGATAAATGGGATCTAGGAATGGGGTTAAGAATTCTAATAACTATAGTGCTATCTGTATTGGCTCATACTATAGCTCCTATGAGTTAAAATCCTATTTCAGAGTGTAGTGCAAGCAGATGAGAATTATATGCTGTCTATACCTTGATCATCTTACTGACACTACTAACCAGGAAATTACTTAGGTACGAAAACTATTGACCTTCTTGAGTCTGGCTCATTTCACTCAACTATCTCAAGGTTCCTCTATGTTGTAGTACTATATTACAATACCCTTCCTTTTAAAGACTAAATAATATTCCACCCTCTATTTACATCACATTCTCTTTTATTCCTTTGTCTGTCAGTGGACATTAGGTTGTGTCCACCTCTTGGCTCTTGTGAATAATGCAAATGTAAGAGTTCATCAGGGAGCAAACCTAGGCTTCTCCTTAGTCCTCCCTCCCCAGTGCTGTGATGCTGGTGGGTCAGCAGCTGCAAGTGTTGTCAGTTGGTCTTATCTTTTAGTTTTTGTCATTAAACTAGCTCCCTCTTGAGCTTGCTTCCTAGTCCTTCCTAATGCCATCTGGGTTCTCTTCTTTTTAGGTGAACTCAACAAGTCAAATTTTAAATTTATTCTACAGTCCTCGGGGGTGGCCTTGATCTGGAGGTGGTGGGAAAGGGGGGTGGGCTGGGGGGAAGGGGAGGGGGGCAGGAAGGGGGAGAACAAGGGAATCTGTGGCTGTTATGTAGAACTGAATAGTATTGTAAAATAAAAGAAAAAAATAAATAAAAGGGAAGGAAGCTATTAGGCCTTTTCTTGTCTTCTCTATTGAAAAAGCTCTAGGTCCTTCATCCAGAAGAGAGCACTGCCCCAGGCCTGAGCACAGAGAAGAGTTGTAGGAGCCCAGGGTTCAGCCCCCTGGAAATGAAGGCCCAAGACAAGCATTCACTTCTGGGGTAGTACTTTGAATACTGTTAGTGTCTTATCAGGAAGTTACTGTTGTCTCTTGATAGCCAATATTAAATGCCACTCAGTGGATTGATCAGCCTTATGACTTAAGAGCCAGGTAAGTGTACAAAATCCACTTCTGATTTTATGCTAAACTATTGGGACCAACTGTACTTCATCAGTAAGGTTACACATTTTCCCAGAACTCTTTAGGATCATGGTCATGTTCAGTGAACTGTCATGAGAGGTAGTAGAACAAGGCACAGAGAGTCAAACAAGGCATTTCAGGTCTGCTGTGTGCACTTGACTCTGTCTTTGAGGAACCTTAGAGCACTGAAGTGGCTTGAGGAGAGGAGAAGAAAGAAGCCTCAGCACCTAAGCCTTCTTTAGGCTACAAAGCAATAAAACCAGTCAAAACCCATGAAAGTAAGTTTGGCTATATAGATACTGTGCTGGACTAGTTTTCTATGGATTTGTCATAGGCTAGAGTCATCAGTGAGAAGGGAGCCTCAATTGAGAACTTGACTCTGTAAGAGTGGGTTATAGGTAAGCCTGTAGAGCACTTTCTTAATTCGTGATTGATGGGAGGGCCCAGCCCATTGTGGGTGCTATCCCTGGGCTAGTGGTCCTGGGTTCTATAAGAAAGCAGGCTGAGCAAGCCATGAGGAGCAAAGCAGTAAGCAGCACCCCTCCATAGCCTTTACATCAGCTCCTGCTTCAGGTTCCTGCCCAGTCTGACTTTCTGTTCTGTTTGAGTTTCCTCCTTCAGTGATGGACTATGATGTGGAAGTGTGAGCCAAGCAAACCCTTTCCTCCCCAAGTAGCATTTGGTCATGGTGTTTCATCACAGCAATAGTAACCCTAAGGTATCTTCTAATGATTTTTTAAAAAGAAAAGTAGAAGAAAGAAAAAGTAAAAGATGACAAGAAGAAGAAAAAGAAGAATGATCACTAACCCACCAAACCCACTGGAATAATTCAGTTTGTAAAATCTTTGAGCCACTTGGAAGGAAATGTGAAAATAAAGGGACTATATTTGCTGTTTAGTAGATATCCAGGGTAAATGTAGCTTAAACGGAAAATGGACTTAGAATGAGGATCTGCTGTGATGGGTATATCCTGTCCCTCTTCTTGCTCAGTATCGTCTCAGTGTTAAAAGAGGGTAAGAGCAGTAATAATCCCCTGGAGGCATCAAGGATGGAGCAGGAGACACAGAGTATCATGTCTTTTGAATGGTGGAATTGTCATTAACTTGTTTTTTTTTTTATGGTGTGGAAAATTCCAAGAAAGATAGTCAATTTATGTAGGCTTGGGCAGTGGGAAGGTGGGTGGTGATATCTGGTTGTCTTGGCCAAAGTTAGTAATTTCCAAGAAAGGAAAGATAAACATTTAAAACAAAACTGTTTTTAGAAGTTGATATAAAGACTTTGCTTATCATGCCAATTTTTATATGTCAGTTTTTCTTTTTATTATGAAAATATGAAATATATGCTCATAACTATTTCTGTGTGTCATACTAGCTAATTTGGAACTTTTGTTTTGACATAATGAAATTCCAATGTTACATACAAAGAGATTAGAAGTAATTCTTTAATGCCATATAATGTCCAATTTTGGTAGATGGGCTAAAAAAAAGTATTACCTTTGCTCCCTGTATGAGCATTTAGCTCCTCTCTCCAAACAGGGGGTGGAATCTGTTTCTGCTCCCCTTTAATTGGAACTGGCCTTATAACTTGTTTTTGACCAGTGGAGTGTGCCAAAGGTGACACTGGCAGGTCCAGCTCCAGTTTGTAAGATGACTGGCAGCTTCCTCTCTTGGAAGTCATCCGTAACACAAGAAAGCTGACTACTCTAGACTGCTATCCTATGAGAAGGCCCAAGCTGCCATCGAAGAAGAATGAGTCCTGTCCTAACCATCTCAGTCAGGGAATGGCTCATGTGAGAGAGGACGCCATGTCCTGGTCTCTAGCTTCCCTTTCATGCACAAAAAAATCTCCCAGCTAAGCCTACTCAGAATCATGAGAAAGACATTGTTTTCTTTAAACCATTGGATTTTGAGGGGTTTTTTAAAAAATTGTTTTTAATGTGATAATAAGCTAAAATGCAAACACATGTTCATGTTCCTCTGATTGTTTAAAAAAATAGCTTGGGGGGGGGGTGCTGCTGGAGTGGTAGCTCAGCAGATAAGTAAGTGCATTGGCTGATCTTCCAGAGGACCCAGGTTCAATTCCCAGCACCTACATAGCAGTTTACAGCTGTCTGTAACTCCAGGTCCAGAGGATCTGACACCCTCATAAAGACATATATGCAGGCAAAACACAAATCAATGCACATAAATAAAAATAAATAAATAATTTTTTAAAAATAGCTTTTTGTTCTTAGTTTATTAGAATCAGGGTCCAGATAAGATGCAGCTCATTTGAAAATGAAATTTTTATTTTGAATTTACTCTAAAAGCCTGAATTCTGTGCCCTTTTTAGTGTTCTCTTGGTTTCCATTAAAAAACAAAAATAACATTTGGATTGGGACTGGAGAGATGACTCAGAAGTTTAGAGTACTGGCTGCTCTTGCAGAGGACCCAGATTTGAGTCCCAGCATCCACACAGTGGCTCACAACCATACTTAAATCTTGTCTTTGGGGATCTGATGCCCTTTTCTAACCTCTGTGGACACCAAGCATGCACATAGTGCACATACATACAAGCAGGCAAAACATTCATATGAAAAGTAAATAAATCTAAAAAAAACAAAAACAAAAAAACTGAATTTTATTTTATTGCGAGTATGGGTGTGCATGCATGCACGCGTGCATGAGTGTGTGTGTGTGTGTGTGTGTGTGTGTATGTGTGAGCATTCATGTATCATGGCTTACATGTGGAGGTCAGAGGACAATTTGCAGAAATCAGTATCTTTCCATCTGAGTCCTAGGAATTGGACTCAGGTTGTCAAGCTTGGTCACAAATGCTTTTACTCGCTGAACCATCTCATTGGCTATATAAGAATATTTTAAAGCACTATGATTTTCTTTTTAAAAAATATTTTTATTCTTTTTAACTTTTCTTATAATCTACTTTGGTCATATTATTTCCCTCCCTCAGTTCCTCCCAGAACTTTTCCAACTCCCTATGCTCCCAGCTTCATGTTCTTTCTCACTCTCTTAAAAAAAAAAAAAAACTAAAAAAAATATTCAAAGGACAAAAAATAGTAAAACATAACAAAAAGCATACAAAACCATGGATTCCATTTTATTTTGGCCAGCTACTCTTGCCTCTAGTATGGCTGATATATCCAGCATCACTCTGTTAGAGAGTGCTGAATTTTCCTTCTTCCAGCAGGTATCAATTGCAGATAGCTTCTTGGTTAAGGATGAGACTTTGTGTCCACTTCCCCTTCTCTGTGCTAGGATTTTGTCTGGCTTGAACTTGTGCAGATCTTGTAAGTAGCACCCTCCCCTACCTCTCTGTTCTTGGAGACAGGGTCTCTATGTGTACTCCTGGCTGTCTTGGAACTCCGTGTGTAGAGACCAAGCTGGCTTCAAACTCATAGAAATCCACCTGCCTCTGTCTCTTAAGTGCGGAGGTTAAAGGTATGTACCACCACACCCAGCCAATACTGTCATTTTGTTGGGCTAATTGTTTGGCTAAGAAGGAAGGATCATCTTCTCTAAGGTAAGGAAAAGTATATGGTCTATAGAGGTTTCTACAGACGAAAGTGCAGGAAGCAGGACTCAAGAGCAAGCCCTCTGGTAGCTTACAGCTCCCACAGACACCTGCAGCTGCTGTCTTCTCTATGTAAGGCAGGTAAAGGAGGCTCATGATAGCCTAGAAGACAGTGAAGGATCTTGACTTAAGGAATAGGATTGTTTCCTTACACAAACAATTGGATTTCTTTTTCTTTTACTTTCTCTTATGTTTCATAAGTCTCTTGAGGTGGAACCGTGAATTTTGTCCAGTATTTATGGCTGTAGTTTACAGTGGTAGCTATTACTACCAATGGCTACCAACTGGGATCCTTTGATTCTGTCCCACAGTCATGCTCTGAAGTACTTATTCACCCTGTAATTTAGGGCCTGAAGAGATGGCTTAGTGGTTAAGAGTGCTTGCTGCTCTTTAAGAGGACCCAACATTGGTTCTCAGCATTCATATCAGATGGTTTACAACCTCCTCTAAGTCCAGCTCCAGGTATCCAGTGCCCTCTTCTGTTCTCTTTGGGCACCCCCACACATAGTGCATACACATAGAGACATACAGATACATAAATAAGTTAAACAAAAGAATAAAAACCCACTGCATAAAATATATCTTTTAGCCTTTCGGTTGCTGTGACAAACGTCTGAAATAAACAGCTTAAAAGAAAGGAAGCATTGGCTCCTTTGACTCATGCGTTCAGAGGGGTTAGTCCACTTCAAGAAGATACGGTGGAACACAGAAACTCATGTCCTGTGGCCAAGCGTCCGAAGAGACTGTCTACTGCAGCCTGGTTTCTCTGCCTGTGGGATGGCACATTTGCGGAGGTATTACCTGGCTAGTTAATCCTCTCTGGAAATGCCATCAGACACTCAGGAATTTGCTTGTTTATTAATCTCTTAGGTACTTTAGTCCCTTGAAAGTATCTAGCAAGATTGACCATTATAGTAACTTAATGATTCCCTCATCTGTCTTAACATGCTTATAACATACCTCTTTAATCATTCAGTTTTGTTTTTTGTGGGTGTTTTTTGTTGTTTTTTTTTTTTTGTTTTTTTTTTTTGGTTTTGTTTTGTTTTGGAGACAGGATTTCTCTGTGTAGCTCTGACTGTCCTGAATCTCGCTTTGTAGACCAGGCTGGCCTCAAACTCACAGAGATCCACCTGCCTCTGCCTCCTGAGTGCTGGGATTAAAGGCATGTGCCACCACCACCCAGCCTAATCATTCAATTTTAAAGTTCAGTTTCTGGTTAAAAAAAAAAAAAAAGCCCCTTTTACTGTTCTTTCTAAAAAAATGTAAAGCTGTTTTTTACCTTTTCCCTTGAAAGGACAATTCGGATTCAGTTTGCCAAATTCCATGAAAAATTCTTAGGGCATTTCTTTCCAACAATCTTAAAAACAAAGTATCAAAGAGGAAAAATTGAAAGACCTAGAGAGAGCATCCACATACTTCTCACCTAGATTATACCATCAACATCTCCCTTTGTCTGGTGGCATCTTGACTGTTATCTGGTGGCATCTTAACTGTGATTATAGTCTCACTGAAATCCAACATCTCTCTGGAAAATCCTGCTATCACTAGAGTTCTGAGTCTTTACTTTCAGGTATAAGCTTTGGCTCTGCCTAGGTTTTCTTTTTTCTTTATTAAAGCTTTGTGCTTATTGTTAAAGACTTTAGAGCTTTTACTGCTAATGTAAATGGGCTTTCCCTCCTTCATTTCTCTAATCAGTCATTTCTATCATATGGGAAAGTTTATAATTTATGTATATTGCTAATATAGCCAATCATTTTACTCAAATTTCTTATTGGGTAAAACGTTTGTCATGTAAGGATGAAGACCAGAGTTCAAGTCCCCAGAGTCCACACGAAAGCTGTGTTGCTGTAGCAGCTGCCTGTAATCACATCATACAGGAGGTGGAGACAGTGTTCCTAGAGCAAACTGGGCTAGCCAGACTAGCCAAAACAGCAATCTCCAGGTTCAGCAAGGGATCCTGCCTCAGTATATAAAGATAGAGGGTGACCAAAGAAGACACCTGATGTCAACCTTGGGCGTGTGTACACACACACACACACACACACACACACACACACACACCCAAACACACATGCACCTTCTTGTACTTGTGCCACTTCTCAGCTTTTGTAAATAAAGCACTGGAAACATTATTTACCTGCTGCTCAGTGAAACCCAGCAGTCCCCATCACAAATAGCAGCACTGGCCCTGTGCCTTTGCATTTGTGCCATAGAGGCAAGGTCCTGCATTACCTGCTACTAAGTTCTGCTGGCTGTCTGAGCTTGTGGTGAGCCCAAGCTCTCTTCTAGCTGGTGGTGCATCTTCCAGTTAATGGGTCTCCATCTTTCTTTTCTCTCCCTGCCAAGCATGATGCTTGCAAACATTATCATTCACCCTTATTCTGGGTAGGCATAAATAACACAATGTGTCACCAAACTGTCACTTGAATTATAACCTTAAAAGTATGGGTGATGGCCCTTTTCTGTAGAACTAAAGGCTGTGACTTTCTGGCCTCTATCTTCCCTCCCTTCCTCCCTCCTCCCTCCTTCTCTCCTTCTCTCTCTCTCTCTCTCTCTCTTTCTTTTGTCTGTCTGACTGTCTTTCTCTCTGTCTCTCTCTCTCTCTGACACACCACACACACACACACACACACACACACACACACACACACACACACACACACACACCCCTTGTTATCCCCACAAGATAGAGTTTCTCACTGTCTTTCAGCTGGGCTGTCTAACCAGCAATCTCCAGTGATTTTCTTGTCTCTGTCCTCTCCAGTGCATGGTTTAAAGATGTCCTCATGCTTGGTCAGTAGGCGCTCATAGCACTGAGCAATCTCCCCAGTACCACTTTACCTTTCTTGTTTTTCTAGTTAGTGTATGTTTAGTACTTTCATCCCAGGAGACTTCATACCATTCTCCCTGCCCATCAGCCCCTGGCAACTAATCTACTTTCTGTCTCTGTGCATTTACTCTTCTAGATGTCATATATAGATGAGATAATGCATCGTGGGGCATTTTGTGGATGCTTTCTTTCACTTAGCATAATCTTTTCAGTTTTATCATGTTTCAGTATTTATTAAACCTCTCCCCTGCCAGATGTTATGGCAAATACATAGGAGGATGAGGCAGAATCATGAGCTTGATGCCATCCCAAGGTACATGACAAAGTTATACTTCAAAGGAGTAAAACAAAACAAAAACCAGAAAAATGCTATCCAGCTTTATGGTAGAAGAATATTCTACTAGATAGATGTTTCACATACTTACCCATTCATCAGTTTCTATTGTGAATGATACCATGGTGAGCTGATAGTAAAGCTGTATATGCTTTTGTGTAAGCACATGTTCATTCTCTTTTGCATATGGCCAGGAGTGGAGTGGCTAGATAAATTTGGCAACTATGTATGTAGCTTTTTGAAGAACCACCAAAATCTTTTGTTCAAAGTAGCTACACCATTTTACATCCTACCAGTAACAGAAAGCTCCAATTTCTTCACATTCTCACCAGTATTTGTTCTCTGCCATGTGATTGTAGTTGTCCTGGTGGGGTGCAGAGGGATTTCATTGTAGTTTGATTTATGTTTCTTTAGCTACCAATGGTGATGAGCACTTTTATATTATTATTATTATTATTTGTTTTTGTTTTTTGAGACAGGGTCTCACTATGTAGCTCTGGCTGTCCTGAAACTCACTATGTAGACCAGGCTGGCCTTGAATTCATAGAGATCTGCCTGCCTCTGCTTCCCAATTGCTGCGATTAAAGATGTGTGCCATCATGTCTGGCAATGTTGAGCACTTTTAAATGTACTTATTACTCATTTGTATGTCCTTGGGCAAAAGTGTGACCAAATCTTTTGCTCATTTTTAACTAGATTGTCTTTTTCTTAAGTTGTAAAATATCTTCATATATATTCCAGGTATACCTTATCAGATATATGATTTTCAAAGCCCCCTTTTATGCTGAGTCTTAAACTAAGCTCCTCATGAATGTCAAGAAAGCATTCTAAGATCTCCAGCACCATCTTGTAATTTACTGACAGTGACCTTTGAAGTCCATTTTTACTTTTGGTGACTCTCAGTTGATCTGCCGTTTTCTTCTTTCACTTGTGCTGGGATTCTGTCTGAGGCCTTTCATGACTCATCCAAAAATATGAAGTGCTCACTAGAGAAGGATAATTGTGTGTCATTCTTATGTTTGGAATTATGTAAAGCACTTATGATATTTGAATCTTAGATGGTTTTTTTAATTAAAAAAAAATCCAGAGCCAGATATCAGGGTGAAAGCTGAAAGATCAGAGAAGTTGAACAGCCAGCCACTAGTTCTTACCTTTATGAAATCCTCAGCCTAAAGAGAGAAAGAGTTCCTGTCTTCTCACGCCTTAGATACCTTTCTCTACCCAGACATCACTTCCTGGAATTAAAGGTGTGTGTGCTTCCCAGTGCTGGGATTAAAGGTTTGTGCCACCACTGCCTGGCTTTGTTTCCGGTGTGGCCTTGAACTCATAGATTCAGAGGATCTCTGCCTTCCGAGTGATAGGGACTAAGGGTGTGTGCCACCACTGCCTGACCTCTGTGTATAATCTAGTGGCTGGCTCTGTCCTCTGATCCTCAGGCAAGTTTATTAAGGTACACAATATATCACCACACACTTACTTCGAAGCATTTGCTAATTATATTTAAAGGAACTTAGAAATTAAGTACTTTAGGCTAATAAACCTATTTATGGGCACTTACCCTCAGGAAATAACTTTTGGAAGAAAAAATATCCTATATGGGCAGTTGTTCCTGTACTGTGACCCCTAAGAGTGAGCAATTGAAGTTCATATGACACGGAGCAGGATTCATTAGAGTTAAGTCCACTGCAGTACATTATTAGACTGTTAGTAGACATTTTAATTATGAAAGCCATACAATGAGAATATGTACGATAGTGTGAGGAAAAGAAAATATATGTTTGTTATGATTGAAAATATGTATATTTAGACACAGAAGAGTATTGAATTATTACTAGGTAGTTTTATTTTCTTAAACTTCACATACTATAATTATCTTTGTAATTAAATTCAGTAAATTTGTTCCTGACATTGGTAAGTTGGTAGTAGAAATAGTAACAAGCGGTTAGCTCTGGATGTGTGTTTATCTTATTATCATAGCCTTTTTAATAGCCGTTACTTTTATCACCATGATCATCAGGCTAGATTTAGAAGCCAAAAAATATAGTTTATTCTTTTTGTTTACTAAGAATTTGAATCAAGATGTTTAAATTTTCTTTACCTTTTTATCAAATCTAAACACTGATACTAATTTTATTTTAATATTAGAATCACTATATTCAGTCATTATAGCTTGGACATTTGCTAAAAAGAAAGTTAATGATGGTGATGTATATTTTTTTAAAGGCCAGAGTTTTAGAAAGAAAATGTAATACAGATGTAAGCTAGGGGTCAGTAGGAAGAGAAGGCACTTGGGAACAAGAGAGCGCACACCAGAGACAGGAGTGTGGCTCCTCAAGAGGCGGCCTTGATGGCAACTCTTAACAAACAGGGCAGGGTCACAGGACAAAACACCTTCTCAGGGTGTCCCATGAAGTAGCCACTACAGTTATTTTACATATAAGTAAATCCCTCAGTTTAATTTCAAGCAGATCAAAGATTCAATAGTAGTTTTGTTTGTTTGTTTGTTTTTTGTTTTAAGAACAAAAAAAACCCCAGCCTGATCTACAAAGTGAGTTCCAGGACAGCCAAGGCTACACAGAAAATTCCTGTCTTGGAAAACCAAACCAAACAACCAAACAAAGAACACAAGAAATAAAAATGAAAAAATACAAAAGAAATAAAAATGAAAAATATAAAACAAGGAAATACATGCTTGTGAGTAGTTCCATGAATCCAAGATGAGGCCTCACTTTGAGTTGCTCCACCCAAACTGAGTATGTGGGGGTCCTAACCTTCTGATGCTTGGCTTCACCTAAGTGACTGTGTCCTAGGAACATGGAGGGACCACAACTTTGGTTGGGAATACAGGTGGTAGGCCAAAAGGAAAGGCCAGGCCTGACTAAAATGGACTTTGTCTCTGGGCCTGGCTTGAAGGAGACAGAGGCATTTTCATGTTCTTATATGTGGGAGGACTGTGAAAAGAAAGCACTTGTTGGCTCAAATGTTTAAACAGGAATTACACTGGGTCTTTTGTTCTCAGTCCAAAATGGTCAGATTTTTAGGTCCAAAGAGGGTGGCTTTCCTTTCCTCCCTCTTTCTTTTTTATAAGCGGAGTTACTGAATGCAAAGATAAGGGGGATAAAAGAAACAAAAAGAAACTGTATAATTTAAGCTTATCAAATGGTACAGAACATCCCAGCTCATTTCTTAGCACAGCTACCAAGGAGCTCCTGCTTTAGAACTCATAGCTAAGAAGCACATGAGCTTCTTGTGAAAAGACCTACAAGATAGAAAACCAGCAGTGGGTATTTGATTGGTGACCTAGAAACACAGATTTGGAGATTGCAAGATCGTCATCATAGTTTTTCTCTTTCTCCTCAGGCTTAACAAGGAAAAGTGGCTTTCTGCAAATGACTGATAAAGCCACCCTTAGAAGCACTTCTCAGGCCCTCATGGAGTAGCTGAAATTTGTCCTGCAAGGCCCTCTCGCCTGCTGATCACCCAGAGTGATTGTCACCATGGCCAGCAAGAGGAAGTCCACCACCCCATGCATGATCCCGGTTAAGACTGTGGTGCTGCAGGGGGCCAGCACAGAGGCTCAGCCTGTGGCAACTTTGCCTGAAGGTCCCCAGCAGGATCTGCCCTCAGAAGCACCTGATGCCAGCAGTGAGGCAACCCCAAACCCCAGCAGCACTGAGGGCTCTGCCCTGGCAAACGGGCACCGGAGCACTTTGGATGGCTATGTGTATTCCTGTAAAGACTGTGATTTCAGGTCCCAGGACATGACTCAGTTTGTAGGGCATATGAACTCAGAGCACACAGACTTTAATAAAGACCCAAATTTTGTATGTACAGGATGCAGTTTCCTGGCAAAAACCCCCGAGGGGCTTTCCCTGCACAATGCCAAGTGTCACTCAGGGGAAGCCAGCTTTTTGTGGAATGTGACCAAGCCAGACAATCATGTAGTGGTAGAACAGAGTGTCCCTGAGAGTACTAGCACATCTGACCTAGCAGGTGAATCTGCCGCTGACGGGACTGATGGACAGGCTGAAATCATTATTACCAAGACACCAATCATGAAGATAATGAAAGGCAAAGGCGAAGCCAAGAAAATCCATATGCTTAAAGAAAATGCTCCCAATCAGCCTGTGGGTGAAGCTTTGCCAAAGCCATTGGCTGGGGAGGCAGAGATTAAAGAGGGGGACCACACTTTCGCCAACGGGGCAACTCCAGTCAGTCAGGCATCTGCTAGCACCTCAAAGCCCCCTCATGCTGCCAATGGGCCCCTGATAGGAACAGTGCCAGTACTACCAGCTGGTATAGCACAGTTCCTCTCCCTCCAGCAGCAGCCCCCAGTGCAAGCCCAGCACCATACCCACCAGCCCCTGCCCACATCCAAGGCCCTTCCAAAAGTCATGATCCCCCTGAGCAGCATCCCAACATACAATGCAGCTATGGACTCCAACAGCTTTCTGAAGAACTCCTTCCACAAATTCCCCTACCCAACCAAAGCTGAACTCTGCTATTTGACTGTGGTGACCAAGTATCCAGAAGAACAGCTTAAGATCTGGTTCACAGCCCAGAGGCTGAAGCAGGGAATCAGCTGGTCTCCTGAGGAGATTGAAGATGCCCGGAAAAAGATGTTCAATACAGTCATCCAATCTGTGCCTCAGCCCACCATCACAGTTCTAAACACACCCCTTGTTGCCAGTACTGGCAATGTACAGCATCTCATCCAGGCCGCTCTCCCAGGCCATGTTGTGGGACAGCCAGAGGGCACAGCAGGGGGCCTCCTGGTCACTCAGCCATTGATGGCCAACGGGTTACAAGCGTCAAGCTCATCTCTCCCCCTGACAACTGCATCTGTTCCCAAGCCAACTGTGGCACCCATCAACACTGTGTGTTCAAATACAACATCAGCTGTGAAGGTAGTCAATGCAGCCCAGTCACTCCTCACAGCATGCCCCAGCATAACTTCCCAAGCCTTCCTTGATGCAAGCATCTACAAAAACAAGAAGTCTCATGAACAGCTGTCAGCCCTGAAAGGAAGCTTCTGTCGGAACCAGTTCCCTGGGCAGAGTGAAGTAGAGCACCTGACCAAAGTGACAGGCCTCAGTACCAGAGAGGTGCGGAAGTGGTTCAGTGACCGGCGGTACCACTGCCGGAACCTGAAGGGCTCCAGGGCCATGATGCCTGGAGAGCATGGCTCTGTTCTCATTGACTCTGTGCCAGAGGTGCCCTTTCCTCTGTCCTCCAAAGTTCCGGAGGTGACCTGTATCCCAACAGCAACCTCACTAGCAAGCCACCCTGCCACAAAACGACAATCTTGGCACCAGACCCCAGACTTCACACCAACCAAATACAAAGAGAGAGCCCCAGAGCAGCTTCGAGTTCTGGAGAGCAGCTTTGCACAAAACCCGCTTCCCCCTGAGGAGGAGCTAGATCGCCTGAGAAGTGAAACCAAAATGACCCGAAGGGAAATCGATGGCTGGTTCTCAGAGAGACGGAAAAAGGTGAATGCTGAGGAGCCCAGGAAGGCTGATGGGCAGGTACCTCAGGAGGAGGAGGGTGCTGAGGAGGAGGGTGGAGATGAAGAGTTGGCCAGTGAGCTGAGGGTTCCTGGAGAAAATGGCTCTCCTGAAATGTTTCTTAGCCATACCTTGGCAGAGCGGAAGGTCAGCCCCATAAAAATCAACCTCAAGAACCTGCGGGTCACTGAAGCCAGCGGCAAGAGTGAGCTTCCAGGGCCGGGTGTCTGCGAGCCTGAGGAGGAGGGTTTGCACAAGCTGGTAGAGCAGCCACTGGGCAAAGTGAGCTACAAGAAGACGGCACAGCAGCGTCACTTGCTACGGCAGCTCTTCGTCCAGACACAGTGGCCGAGCAACCAGGACTATGACTCCATCATGGCCCAAACAGGGCTGCCCCGGCCAGAGGTGGTACGCTGGTTCGGAGACAGCAGGTACGCCCTGAAGAATGGCCAGCTCAAGTGGTATGAAGACTATAAGAGGGGCAACTTCCCACCAGGTCTGCTCGTCATTGCCCCTGGCAACCGAGAGCTGCTGCAAGATTACTACATGACACACAAGATGCTGTGTGAGGAAGATTTGCAGACCCTCTGTGACAAAACCCAAATGAGTGCCCAGCAGGTCAAGCAGTGGTTTGCTGAGAAAATGGGTGAAGAGACCCGGGCGGTGGCAGACACAAGCAGTGAGGACAAGGGCCCTGGGACTGGAGAGTCTGTGGCAGTGCACAGAGTGCTGGGTGATGCCTATTCAGAGATGTCTGAGAACAGTGAATCATGGGAGCCAAGTGCTCCTGAGGCCAGCTCAGAGCTCTTTGACACTTCGAGTCCCCAGTCTGGACGTCAGCTCGGTAAGGGGCTCATGGGATCCATGCATGGCCTTCCTCTGAATCTGAGGGAGGGTGCTGTCACAGTGGGTATGGGTGGCAGGTTTTATTGTCTCTAAGGCTACCTGGCAACCAGACTAATTGCTGAGGAGTAAATTCCAGGGAACAACTAGCAATAGAAGTCACAGAAGTAAAAGGCTGAGAATTGGACTTTTGTTTTGGTTCCTGTGTTTATTTGTGGTGGTGGTTTTGGTTTAAATCCATGCAGGGAAGAGAAATAGTAAACTTAGAGGGACTCATGCTTTCCTAGCCATTTCTTAGTATTGATTAAGATGTCATCTGAGTCACAAAAATCTCAGGCACTATGTGGAAGACAGGGTTAGGAGTTCAGAGGAAATTTAACTCAAATTGACAAGCAGGAGAGATTCTTTAATGGTCTCATTTATATGTGTGTGCCTGGTGCCCACAAAGGTCAGAAGAGGGCGTCAGATCCCCTGGAACTGGGGTTACAGGCAGTTCTGACTTGCCATGTAGGTTCTGGGACTCAACCCTGGGTCTTTTGGAATAGCAGCAAGTGCTCTTAACCGATGATCCATCTCTCCAGCCTCACAGGGTGCTTTTTTCCCCCTAATGAAAATCTTATCTTAGGTTTGTATTGTTTTTCCTGATGTGGAAGAAATGTTTTTCATAATGGAAAAATCACCTCTGTTTTAAGAAATATGAAATCCAAAGTTTGAATTTTGCCCTTGGGTTTCCCTGGGTGGTGGTATTTTAGTATTCAGAAGTAACATTAGATTTTTAAGACACAGTTGTGAAGCCATCGACACGTCACATCCTCAGGTTTGTTTTTCTGTGTTTTGGGTTCCTGAGCTCCAGACTCTTCCTTCAATGTCCCTTTGCATTTGTCTCCTGATGGAATGCCCCAGCCCCGAGCAGCTAGACCAAGGGAGCCTGGAGAGAAGAGTGTTGCAGAAGCTCAAGTACTGGTCCTCCAAAATGGTAGCCTGGCCAGCTGGGTCAGGAAGGGGCAGAGGAGACCAGAAAGTGTCTGTGGGATTGGACAGCTGTGCAGGTCCTCCCTGGAGACTGCTGCTTCTGTGGGAGGCCCTAATCCATCCCAGTGCTGCCCCTGAGATCCTGTGCATTTCCTGGACAGTGGTGCACTGTGTGCATACAATGCCTGGACATTTTGTTTGCTTTGACCTAGTTCTCCTGCCCTATTTATTTCCTACTTAAGCCACAAAATTCTTACCCTCTCGCTGAATATTCTCCTTTATTTCGATATCTTTTTAAAAAGGAAAAGGAGATTTCTAAGTAATGGTTGTTGGGGGGAGGGTTGCCACCAGTGAGCACTTGCAGAAAGTGCTCTCACTGCCTCCTCTTCTTTCTTCTTCCCCCACTCTCCCTCCTGCTTCTTTCTGTGTGTTTGTGTATGTGTGTGTATACATCTAAGTGTGGAAGCCAGAGGTCCACATTGGATGTTTCTCCTTTATTGCTCTCTACCTTTTAATTTTTTAAGAAAAAGTTCTTCACTAAACCTGAAGCTCATTGACTAGGCTGGCTGGCCAGTGAGTTTCAGGGATCTACCTTTCTTTGCATACCCCTACCCTCATCCTCCAGAGTGTGCCTCTATACTTTTTTTTAAAGCAACTTTTATTGAATTTGTTCTTTGATAATTTTATACATGTATAAAGTGTATTGGTTACTGTAACCCCAACCCTTTCTACTTCTCAGTCACTTTCACAAATTCATGCCCCTCTGTTTTGGTGATCCACTGAGTTTAACCAGGATCGTCTGTGTGACCATGGGCTTGGAACTGTCCATTCGAGCCTAGTGGCTCTTCAGTGGGCACACAACTGAAGGCAATAGCTACCTCTCCTCTAGATTCCATCAGTAGCCAGTACTTCAATGGCCCTGTGAGCCCCTCCGCAATCCATGATTGTTGGTAGAACCAGTCTCCGCCCCCCACTTAAAAAATAATTTTAATCGTATGTGTCTGGGTGTTTTGCCTGCATGTATGTCTGTGTACCACATGCATGCCTGGTGCTCTTGGATGACAGAAGAGGACATTGGATCCTCTGGAACTAGAGTTACAGATAGTTGTGTAGGTACTGGGAACTGAACCCAGGTCCTCTGCAAAAGCATCATGTGTTTTTAACCACTGAGCCATCTCTCCAGCCTCCTAGGAATTGAAGGTAGCTGCTGTAAAGTTATTACTGCATTGACTGTGCCAAGCCCAGAAGATAGCATTTCACAGCCCTTTTCCTTTTCCCCGTGCCCTGACTCTTCCATTCTCTCCATTCTCTCTTCTGCGATGATCCCTGAGCCTTAGAGTGGGTAGTATAAACATCCTGTTTAGGGCTGAGCACTCAACCATCACTTATTCTTAGCACCTTGAGCAGCCATTTTATCAGGCAGCTCAGCGCCATGATAGTTTAGCTAAACAATACTAGTAAGTTTTCCCTATGACCTGAGACTTCCTTAGCCGTCAGTGTTTATCAGACACAAGTTAGTTCCCTTTTCTGGAGTGGGCCAGAAGTCCAATCAGAACGTGTTGTTTATCCATCTAATAGTTGTCCACTGTTAGACACATCTTGCCTTACAGATTGGTATTGTAGTTTGTAGGGTTCCTAGCTACTAAAGACTGTTGGTGCCTTTTCCTCCTCAACAGCATACACACACACACACACACACACACACACACACACACACACACACACACACATGTATGTATGTATGTATGTATGTATAATCTTCCAGCACTAAGGAAGCTAGCCAGCGTGGAGGAAGCTTCCAGCTCAGTTCCAATTTGACCTCTATCCTTGCAACCAAGGTATATGGGGTCTTCAGTTGTAGGGTCTTATAAATTAGTTCTGATGGGCAACCAAGAGAAATGGCAATGACTTGTATTATTTGGGGGTACCCTAGCTCCATGACCAACAACTCATAAGTTGGTATCTCACATTTGGCACTGGGGGTTTTGTTTAATAGACTTTCAGGAGTAGCATTATCTAAACATGCATATTTCCCTTATAACTGTCTCAGAGCGGAGGTTAGAGGAGTATGACACAATGCCTGTCTTTCTACATGGTTTCTGGGGATCTGAACTAAAGTCCTCATGCTGGTGTGGTAGGTCCTTTACCAACTGAGCCATTTCCTCAGTCCTCACAGTGCTTCTTGGGGTGACTTGTGACATCATGGAGTGACAATAGTGTCAGACATCGTTTTAAATGTTTGGGTTGACCCTTTTCCAGTGCAGAACAGATTGTCTCTCCCCTTTACCTGGAAGGTTTTGAATATATTAGTCTAAGTGTCCATACACTGTTCCCACTTCTGTGCTTGTGTGATGACCAGTAGGCTGGGATGTCATATCCAAGAGATGATGTTGATCAGAGAGTGATGTTATAAAGATGGTAGAGCAGGACACAGAGCCCATCCCTTCACCAAAACAACAAACAAACAACAACCACAACATACCCTAGCAAAAGACCGTTAAAACTTGCTTTGGAACTCTTTAGTTTTGCTGAACATTCATAATATCCAGGGCTGAGTGTGGAGAGGCTTGTCTAGTTTGGTAAATTTCTGTTTCCTGTGCAGGAGTCTTCTTTCCACACCCCTACAGCAGGCAGTCATGGGAACTGTGGCCCAGGTTTCTGATACTTGTTTTTACCAGTAAGCAGTAATGACTTTTGTCCTCCAAAACATAGAGCTTGTTTTGAGTTTTTGCCATTATAGAGGCCAGTCATTATTTAAAAAGAGTCTTTCCCCCTTGTAGTAAGCCAGATATTTGAAGTATCTTAGGTTCCCACAGAGACAACAGCAGAAACTCCAATGACCCTACAGCAGGAGGAGTACCCACTTGACTGGAAGTCTGGAAAAATCTCAGATGGCTCCAGCCCTCAGTGAACAAAAATCACCAATTCTGGAGGCTGAGAGAATTAAATTTTGAGTTACCACACACTATACATAGAAGGTCCAGTTTGCAATAGAAAATTACAAAACATAAAAAGAAATAGGAAAGTATGTCCTTTAACAAGAAAAGAATTTGACATTTACTGCCCTTGAGGAAGTCTAGGCAGTGGAATTACTGGTTAAAGATGTGTGTTCAACTACTCTCTGTCCAGTGAAATACAGGAAACCATGGGGGAAAGCAGAGAGAAAATGGATGAACACAATGACATTGGTAGCTAAAGAGGAACAAATGATAAAAACAAATCACACTCCAAAGCAAAACAGTATAATCACTGAAATGAAGTCTACTAAAGATACTGAGCAACAAATTTGAACAAGAAGGAAGGGATCAGAGGATGTGAAGAGATGATGAAATTACCCAGAAGTACAGAAAACAAAAAGGACAGTAGAGACTAAAGAGGCCTGTGTGACATAGATAAACATGAACCTGTGTGTTATGGGACTTCTAGAGGAGAGAAAGAGGCAGAAAGAATATCTAAAGAAGTAATAGCAGAAAACTTTAAAAATAAGATGAAAGACAAGAGCATACGCATCCAAGGAATTTAGTGAACTCAAAACAGGGTAAATTTAGTGAAAAGTAACTCATCACATAAGGGATCCTCAATAAGGTTAAAGGTTGAAGAGGGATACAGCTGAAGTCCTGAAAGAGGAAATCAGTTGAATCATTTCAAGATGAACAAAGGCTAAAATTCATTACTGACAAGATTGTCCTACTGGAGATGCTACCAAGAGTCCTTCAGGCTGAAATGAATGACATGGAATAGCAATTTGAAGCCACAAGAAAAAATAACCATAATAAAAAATAGTTTTATAGGTAAATGTAATGCCAGTACTATTATACTTGTAGTTGGTTTGCATTTTTCTATTTTCCCTGTATGATTTAAAATGCAAACTTCAGGTGAAGTATAAATCTGTGTTAGTAACAGGAAGATGAAGCCCGAGTCACTAATAATAATGCAGTAAAGAGCAAGGGAGGAGATACTCAGGGTTAGGGTCTAAATAACATGGAAACTGAGTGGTGTCAGGTTGCTTCAAGTCTAAAGTGTTAATTATGATCCCCAAGTTAAGCAAGAAAATAACAAAAATATAAAAAGGTGGGTCAAACTGAGCACCCTGAGAAAAACAAGTCACTATCCAAAAAGCAGTAAGGGAGGGTTGAAAAAGAAAACTAAGAAAGATCCAAACAAGTAGCCGAATGTCAGGAGTAATCTTTCTTTATCAATAATCATATACAATATCAATGGATTAATTTGTTCTAAAGACACAGATTGGTAGATTGGATCAAACCAAGCAGGAATCATCTATATACTATCAATAAGAGATTCACTTAAGCCGGGCGGTGGTGGCGCACGCCTTTAATCCTAGCACTTGGGAGGCAGAGCCAGGCGGATCTCTGTGAGTTCGAGGCCAGCCTGGGCTACCAAGTGAGCTCCAGGAAAGGCGCAAAGCTACACAGAGAAACCCTGTCTCGAAAAACAAAAAAACAAAAAAACAAAAAAACAAAAAAAAAAAAAAAAAGAGAGAGATTCACTTAAAATACAGGGACACAAAAGAAATGGAGGGTAAAGGATGGAGAAGAATTACCAGTGATTGGGGTCCTTGCCAAGGTTTCCAGTCTCTTGGTCTTTTATCCAAAGAACTGAAAATCAAGGATCACACAGATGTGCAGAAGCAGCAAGATAACTTCATTTGAAACAAAGCGATAGTGCAGGGTATCCAGGGAGACACTGTCATGATTGACAGCCGGCCACCCGAGTGAAAGCAGTCAAGAGCCCCTATTACTGTCCCAGGCTTCCTTTATGGGGTTCAAGAGGAGAAGCTGGTTACTAACAGGTATACTTGGGTGGTTCTCTGTTTTGATTGGTATATTAGGCTATATAATCATTACTCTGCATGTCCTTTCCCATAATGCATTTGTTTTAGTCATATGCCCACCCAATTATGCAGAGACATGAGATGGTAAGTAGGGGACTCTCCATAAGATATTACTAGAGGACAGTGTTTTATCTTAATTCACACGTACTCAAAACCAATTCAAGCCAGACTGGCCCTTCTACTCTCATACCCAGATAAGTTGAGAATGGGCTTGGATAGAAACTGTCAACATTTGATTGTTACTAGGGGCAGGGATACCATGGTTCAAATGGGAGTACATGTAGCCTGATATAGGTGGGATATTGAGATTTCTGAGGTCGTAAGGTGCTGTTTAGAGAAGGGTACATGTGTAGAGCACATGCAGATGAAGGAACTAGGCTGCCAAGTGCATTGCTACAAGAGGGGTATGTATTTGTGTACATAATCAAAACCAAATGGGGTCCCAAACTAAACTGTCTCCTATACTTTCCTGCCTCAATATGTCATACAGCAAGTAAGTACATGGAAAGCCAATGTGGCTGTATTATGGTGAGGCCAAATACTTTGAATGAAACATTTATGACAGACAGGATATTATATTTTGGTAAAGGTCTAGTACAAGACTTAGCAGTTATTAATATACACACTTGTGTCCAAAAGTATATAAAATAGAAATGGGCAGAATTAAAGGGGAAATGAGCAAAACTCTTTGGAGACTTTAATACTATGTTTTCAGTAGTGGACAGAAAGCCCACAAAGAAGCCAGATGAGATAGCATATGCCGAGAGGAGGCCTAAGGCAGGAGGATCCCTTGTTTAAGACCAGACCTGACAATATAGTGAGAAATTCTTCAACACTAAACAAAAGAAGCAGAAATCAAACAGAAGATCAACAGGGAAATGGAAGACTTAAAAAAAAAATCTAAACTTAACAAGGTGTGGTAGCTCATGCCTGTAATCCTAGCACTCGGGAGATGGAGGCAGGAAGACTACTACAGATTGGAGGCTTGGCTTGGATACGTAAGTTAGTTCTAGGCCAGCTTAGGAAAAAGGAAAATATTACAAATAATTAGAATTATTAGATACAAATGGATCTGCCAAGCAAAAGTGATAAAACACTTAGAAAAAAAATACAGGTAAAAACCTTCCAGACTTTGGATTAGGCAGAGGTTTCTTCTTTTTCTTCTCTCCTCTCTCTCTCCCTCTCCCTCTCTTCCCCTCTTTCCTCCTCCCCCTCTCCCCCTCTCCTCCCCGTCTCTCAACAGGGTTTCTCTGTGTAACAGCTCTGGCTGTCCTGGAACTTGCTTTGTAGACTAGACTAGCCTTGAACTCACAGAGATCTGCTTGCCTCTGGGCCTGTCTCAGCTTCCTGGGTGCTGGGGTTAAAGGTGTATGCCACCACTGCCCAGCAGCCAGAGGTTTCTTGAATATGATATGAAAATCATTGGCAACAAAAAATAAATAAATTGGGCTACATCAATATTTAAAGACCTTGAGCTAGGTGGTACACACCTCTAAATCAGCATTTAGGAAACAGAAATGGTTATGAGTTCCAGGCCAGCCTGGGATACATAGCAAGACCCTATCTCAAAACAGCAAAACAAAGTTTTAAGAAGATTTTCAAATCTTTTTAAAAGTATGGTGGCACATTCCTGTAATCTCACCATTACAGAAGCTGAAGTAGGAGAACTGAAAATTTGAAGCCAGTCTGGTCTACATAATGAGGCCCTGTCTCAAAAAGAAATAAAATAAAAAGCTTTTGTGCATTAAATGGTAGCCTCTAGAGCAGCATTTTTCAACCTGTGGGTTGTGAACCCTTTGGGAGTCACATACCAGATATCCTGCATATCATATACTTACATTACAATTTATAACAGTAACAAAATTATAAATATGAAGTAGCAACAAAAGAATTTTATGGTTGGGGATCACCACAACATGAGCTGTATTAAAGGGTCACAGCATTAGGAAGGTTGGAAACCACTGAGCTGGAGAGTGAAAAGGCAACTGACAGATGAGTGAAGACACCTAAAGATCATGCATCTAATAAGGAATTAATATTCAGAATACATAGAAGTACAATTCAACAAGCCATTAAAATGGGTAAATTTATTTAAATAGATATTTCTCTTAAGGAGAGAGCTACAAGCTCATGAAAAGATGGGCAACATCTTATGCTCGAGAGATGCCTCAGTGGTTAAGAGCACTGGCTACTCTTAAAGAGGACCTGGGTTCAGATTCCAGCACCCACATAGCAGCTTACAACCACTTTCAATTCCAGTCTCAGGAGATCCAATGCTCTCTTCTGGTCTCCATGGGGACCAAGCACCACATGTAGTACACAGACATAGATGCAGGCAAAACACCCATAGACATAAAAGTAATTTTTAAAAGACAAAAATGTTGAAAAAGGTGACTAAGATGTTTAGTTTTTAAGGAAATGCATATGAAACCTAGAGTGAGAGTCCAGCTCACACTTAAATATACTATTGCTAACATGTATACAAACAGAAAATCACAGGCATTGGTGAGGATGTGGGGAAATTGGCTTATAGTATATTGCTATGAATGGAAAGTGATTGATTAAACCTTGGAAAACTCTTCAGCAAGTCTCAAGAAGCTGAATAGAGGCTTCTCATCCAACCCAGAAAAGAGGGCCTGAGCTGACATTGTGCACGAATGTTCAAAGCAGCAATATTCATTCACAAGTTCCAAAAGAAGGAAACAACCTGTGCCCATTGCCACAGGAATGGATAAACAAATGTGCTATAAACATTCAATGGAGTATTATTCAACTATAAAAAAGGAATAAAATGCCGATACATTGCACAACATGGATGGAACTTGAAAACATGCTAAGTGAAATAAACCAGTCACAAAAGACAAATATTGTATAATTCTATTATATGCAGTCTTTAGAATAGCCAACTTTATGAAAATTGAAGGTAGAATGTAGGCTACTTCTGAGAGAAGAATTGGTAGTTATATAATGGACACCGAACTTCTATTTATGGTGCTGAAAACTTTCTGGAAACAGGGTGATGGTTCATAACAGAAATGTACATAATACTGAGTCATATACTTAGTATGGCTGTAATGAGAAATTTAGTGTTAGGTGTATTGAACCAAGATTTTTTTTTTAAGCTGGAGAGGGGATGAGTGGGTGGAAATAACAAGCATGGCAGAACAGAGCAGAGGTGGCAGGGGTAGCCATACTCTTGTGGTAGCATTGCCTCCACAAGCACCCTGGCTTCTTCTACTCCCCTGTCAACCTCAGTGGATCTAGTGTACCTAGGAGATGAGACTCGTGATCAGCTGCCCTGACTTTTATAAATGAAGACATGAGGAGGGGGCACAGTAACTGCCAAGATGCCATAACTCAGGGCTCTTATGGGCCAGGAGGCAGGACTAGCTGTTAGAATACAGGGGTAGCATCAGGGGTCAGTGATTGCAGTGATGATGGTTGCAGTGAGTGCCAGGAAGCCAAGAAGTCTGAAGGCCTTGTCAGATTCGGCCAGCATCCTGTCCTTAACCCACACTCTGCTCTTCTCTCAGACTGGAGGGGACAGTGGCATGGCATTACTTATGGAATTAAGGAATCCCCAACACCACTGATACCACCCAGGATAGTGAGGACTGGGCATACCTGGGAGGTATACAAGTTGTATATGACAGGTATGTGTTTTCTCCTCAGAAACAGACTGAATTTGATCTGATTACTGTGAAGGACCGGCCAGTCTGGGATGCTGTCTACCACGTGGAAGGACCAAACCTGCCATGCATCATCTTGATGGCCAGCTTTGCCAGGCGCCCAAGAGAGCCTCTGGAGGCCTCACTGAGCCCAGAACCTGCCGCCACCCTAACAACCCTCTGCCTGATACTTCTAAGCAAGTAGCAAGGGGTTCGCATCAGCCCACCCTCCCACTATGCAGGACCTCTCCTTTGCCTCCCAGGGACAAGCAGTTCAGATTGCATAGACATAGACCCAGAATCAAGTTTTTAGCATATACAGTTGCCCATATACATTTAATAAAGCATCCAACTACAGACATTCTCAATACATAGGAGCTCGGGTTAGCAAAGCAGTACAGCTCTGACAATGCCATGTCTGTTCTCTGGGAAGCTGAGACCACAAGGGCCCTCATCCTCTGCAGCAGCAGGAGTCACAGGTGTGCTCAGAACTGCTTCAGGCCCAGCCCCACTTGCCTTCTCAAGGGAACAGAACTGTTGAAGAGCGCTCTGCATCACTGAGTGGAAGCAAGCCACATTTGTGCCAGGCTTGCCTTTGTTCTGACTGATAGAGCCCACTGTTATCCTAAGTTCTGAACACAACCCAGCTATGAGATTACCACTGGATGCTTCCCAGTTTCTTTAGTTAACTGTAATTCTGATTTTTCATGGAGCTTGAATCATGGACCAACTTCTCCATTATCAGATCAGCTAAAGAAACCATTGTTGTAGAGTCCAGTGTACTGACCTATATGCTCCCTTCAGCCCTTCAATTCAGACTCCTTTAGAGCAAAAGGAAGGAGGGCAAGGTAGAGCCAGTTGCTGTGGCTTTGGCCACCATGGTGCTCTCAATGCCTCCTGCGGGTCAGAAAAAGTACACCATGGCTGGTAGAAAGAGTGAGGCTGAAGAGCTTGGGAGTTTTTTTAATGACCTGCACTGGTCTTGAACACAAAGACCTTCGGGTAGGAGTCCCTGGCAGAATGCCCTTGCCGCACACCAAGGACCTGACCAACTACTGGTTTCATGATCCAGAGGTGCTGGACATCACTGGATAGATTCCTGTGAGATGTTTTTAAAGTTTGAATTTTATATTCCCAACCTGGGAAACAAGAACTCTATTTGCTTTTGCCTAAGCCTTGTGTCCTTTGAATTAAAATCACAAGAAAAGGTGCCTTTGAAACAATGGACAACTTGCTTATGGAGCTGTACTAAATATTAAAGCCTCAGTATCTCCAAGGCTGGCTTCTCTGAGAGCAGTGGATAAAGCAGGGTAAGGGAGGGACAAAGATGACAAACAGGATGTATCATTCATGACCCCTTACCTCTTGGAAACTCCACCAGGAGACCCACAGGCGGGGCAAGCATTTTGACCAAGAAGTAGTGGTCAACTTGTAGATGTCATCTTCGCTCCCCTCACAGGGGTGGGGACAGTCTGAGGATGAGCATGGCGGCCTTCAGCCTTCTAGGAAAGAGGGCTTTCTTTGTAACCCAGAGCCCTGGAACCATTATAAGATGTTTCTCTTGCCTTTCCTGTCCCCATAGGGATGACCTCACATTTGTCTCAGATTGGGGGTTTTTGACTACTTGGCAAGTTTTACAGCCTATTTTTGTATCCTTTCTCTTTGGGGAGGGAAGTTATTTGGCCCCAAACTTGGAGGAATTGGAAAGAATGGTGAGTGACTGCTTTCCTTCAGAGAACAGACATCTGAAAGTTTTCCTTTAGTGTTTGTGTACGTGCAGATTTACATATCCACATATACTGTACACATACTTATTTGATACTTATAAAAACATACATCTAATGTACACGTGAGCTTCATGTGAATGCCCTAGGGGGAAGTAGCCTGTGTGTGAAGAGATGAAAGTACACTGGGCAGCTGGAGCAGCAAAGGAAGCCATCTACTGTCCAAGAAAGCGCCTGTGTCTCACCTGAGCCCAGATGCCTGCTGGCTTTACTTCTAGAGCCCTGCTGCACTAGCTGAATGGTAGACCCTATAAAAGGTCTGAACAATTTACACGGAATGGAAAAATCAAGTTACTTGGTGGACACTATGCTGGACGCAGATAGCAGCCTGGTCTTGGGCACCGGGCAGTCTTCTGGATGGGAAGTTGCAGTAACACTGGCCCCAGCACACCTTTCTCAGAGCTGGTAATGGCAAGACTGCCCAGGTAAGGAATCCAACAGACTAAATGGACCTTGTTTTGGACCTTCCTTGGCTTTGGGATGGGGGAGGGAAATTGTGGCTTGGACCTTATGTTTGACAGGTAATGAGGGAGGTGGTCATGGAGCAGGCAGGCACTTCAGGGAAGAGCTCTGGGTGCCAAGCATGAGTGCACTGACAGAGGAGTAGGTGTGTAAGTCGGCAGCTACCATGTCTATGGCTACTACGTGACAGATCACAGCTGTCTCGTCCAGTTGGAGGGTCAGCTGTTCTGTGTGCCTTCAGCAGAAGGCTGGCTGAGGGCTGCAGAGGTGGGATGGAATGTGCCTCTCCTAACAGCTTGCTTTGTAAGATGAGTCTTGCCCCATCCTCTGCACTTACTTGGACTTACCGGAGGCAGTAAACTCTAAGTGTTCTTTGTTGCCTGTATTGTTTGATTTTTTTTCCTACTTACATAGGGTTGTAAGTTTGTTCTAAACCAGACCCCATTCTAACAGAAATCTGAACTTATACATAGGTTTTGCATATTACTTGTAATTTTTTGATCGTATTTTTCTTTTGAGAGTTGGGTGTGTCAGTTTCAGGAGGCCTTCTCTGGATGGCTTGCCAGCACTTTGAGGTCTACTAGTGACTGCTCTTGTACTTTTCTCTTGGCTGAGTGACAGCAGCTGTCAGGTGGATAAAATACCTTCACCTGAGGACCCTTCCCTCTGGAAGCAGAAGAATTGGGTCAGACCCAGTAGATTTCTGCCTGTATCCTCCAATCTCTCCCCAGCTGGCCTTGAGTGGCTCCTACCAGGAAGCTTAGCAGCACTCTCTAGGCCCAGATGGTGCTCAGAGAGTTTGCGTATTCTGTCAGTAGCTAAGCCATACCTGTGCCCCTTCCTCCCTGTTGGCCCTAGGACACCTGTCACACAGCTGCCTGTGTGGAGAATGAGAGGCAGCCTTTCTGGTTAGAGTCTCTTGTGTTTCCCGCAGGTGACTGTTGAGCTGTCCCTGCCTTGAGCCTTTTGTCTTCCTAGTCTCTGTATGGACCAAAATCCTCAGATTGGAACAGCTCAGTAAGTTCCACTGACATCCCAAGTGCATATAGACACTTTCTGGGAAACCAAGCAAAAAGGAATCCTAAAACAAAACTTGGAACTTACAGTTTTTCCTAAAGTCCCTGCCCTTTACCTGCTGTTCCCCAGGGAAGAATGTTGGGTCCATCCACTTTTGCAGATGAATTTGTATCACATTCATTTGCAAGGCTCAATTGTCTGCAGGAGTCTTCTAGATGAGCTCATCCTGGCCAAGGTTTGGCAGGCTGCCTGGTTTTCCTTACTCCAGACTGGAACCCCCACTTCAGCATCCCTGACTTAGCTTCCTGTTCTTTTTCTCAAAAGCACACTGCTCACCACCATCCTGCCCAGACCTTTAGGGGTGACTTCCATGTGTTCTAGCCCTGGAGCCCACAGGTCTTCTCTAAGCACAGGCCTTCCTGAGTCTTCAGCCTTAATTATCCACACTGCAGTTTGTTCTGCCTTGGTTCAGTGGAGCAGGTAAATGACTGGGCTGTATATGCCAGGGTAATGAGACTGTTGGGGGTCTTCGGTGGAACGGCTGGGCTTGATATTGACTGAACATATGACAACTGATTATACTTGCTGTTTCCATTGCTACCTGGTTTATTAGCCAGAAATCCAAATGGAACTGAGTCCTCAGAATTCATTTCTGCTGGAGTCTGTGTTCCTAGTGCCTGGCCACTAAGGATGGCTGCATGGAGTGGCAAGCCCAGGTGCACTGAGAGCCTGGAACCTGCACTTGGTTATAAAGTTCACAGAGTGTATGGTCTTAGGACTGAGAACCTGCTTTGGGGTCTGAATGCTTGTCAACACTAGCCAGCAATCCTAAGGACCTGGTCCTCCAGACTTGAAAAACAATACAGGTTTTTCTAGCTCAGGGTCTAGCAGGAGCACCTCTTCCCAAGTCCTCTGAAGTCTGGAGCAAGGGTGGAAAACCAGGGGTTGGGAACGAGACTCAGGCAGACCCGGGTTGCCAAAGGACAGAAGTAGGTGCCTGTTTCCCTTTTCAGTCTCTTGTTATGGTTTGCAGGGCTGAATGGATTCAGGGTAGTTTCTACTCCGATGTCTCTGCCCTCCTTGGGCTAGACCCTCTCTTACTCGGGCAGGAACCAGGCAGAGCAGAGGGAGAACAGCTATTTGGCAGGGACCGTTAGATGCATGGTGTCTTCCTACTGTTTACAAGGGTGGGCGGATGGCAAGTTAGGACACCTGAGAGGGACCTGCACAGTGACCTGCTATCATTGCTTCTTTTGTCAAGAGATTGGTGGACTGTGCACATTTACAGGCACCTGTGTGTTAACAGCTTTTCTTGGTCAATGCCTTTTGACATGTATTCCCTTCTATGGAAGGTGGACGATGCTGCCGTACTCTGTACAACTGGAGTTGAAGGTAAAATGTCTATGGTAATGCCTGCTCAGACACTGAAGATAGAAAGTTGCCAGTGCTTGGTCCTTCCCAAGCAAGTCCCAGAAGAGACCCTGTCCATCTGGGGAAAGTCCATTATAATGTGGTCTCTGTTAACCTGCAGTTTGCGCTTAGAGATTGTCCTTAGCTCCTGCCCTCACAGTTTGGTCTTGTTCTTGTAGCTTCTTGGGCTCAGGTCAGGGCCCCATGTGAGGAGGTTGGCTGCAATGAGAGCCAGCACCCATTCCTCAGCAGGGTTCCAGCATGAGTTGGGTTGCTCCTTGTGAAATTGGGTGGGCCAAGGGCAGCAGTGGTCACTAGGGCAGTGATCTCTCTCCCATGCTTCTGAGTGGCCTGCTTTGTTCAGCTTTGCCAGGGAGGTCAGACTGTGTCACAATGTTATTAAACAGAGAGAACAGGCCAACCTTTCTCTGGCCCCTGCTGACTATTGTTCTTTCAGTTGTCCTGACACAGCCCTTGGGGAAGTTGGGGAGGCTGCCAAGGGCCTGCAGAGTCCTTGCTGACAATGTCCTGGTTCCTGGTCCTCCGGCACTTGCTTCATGTTCTGATCTCAGTGTGGATGGCTTTATTCTCGGGGGCCAGACTGCTGAGAAGTGTGACTGGTGAATGACTTGAACAGTCTGCCTTTGGTGTGCTTCCTGTCTCCCAGGAACAGCTGAAGTGACTGTCCTGGTGCTAAGTGGGGGGCAGCTGTCCTGTTTAATGGCAGGAGGGTCACCTGCTACTGTGACCAGCTATGAGAGCAAACTGAGAAATAGCTTATTCTGTCACATAGGCCTTTGTGGGGTGGGAATTTTCTGTGGCCCCGGCTGGCCTGAAACTCACTTTGTAGACCAGGCTGGCCTCAGACTTGGACACTCTTCCTGCCTCTGCCTCCCAGGCACTGAGTTACAGGCAGGCATGGGCCACACCTGCTGGAGTGTGGGAACCCTTTACCCTGGGAAACATTTGAATAGAAAGACAGCCTTTGCCTTTGGTGTGGGCTGTGTCTGGTAGGAGGTGCAGGGCTGACCTCCTTGGGCTGAGTCTCTGGGCCTCTTAAGGTCCCCCATGGGGATGCTGCTATTTCTAAGATGCAAATTGCACATTTCCTAGATTTTGTATCTGCAGAGTTGGATAAGGGATGGGATGAGGGACAAAACTGCTTATGTAGTTTGAGTGGGCCTCAGTGGTACTTCCAACCTTTTGACTGTTCCTAAATAAAAATGTACAGACATTTCTTATCTGCTGACTGTGTGTGTGTGTATGTGGTGGGGAAATTAATAAAAAGCTAAAAACCCCTCTATTGATTTATTTTTGCAAACCTGACCTTAAAATCAACAGCTATTAGGGCTCCCCTCAGTGCCCAGGGAAAACATTCCAATTCACTTGTCTTCTGCCTTACTGAGTTAACTCTGATGGCTTCCATGTGAAACAACTGTGGAATTTTAAAATTGTGCAGAGCCAACCAAGTCTGATCTTAGAGACATAGGACACAGGCAAGCTTTCTTGTTCCTTTTTCTGATGAGAAGAGTCGCCAGTAGAACATGCTGTTTGCTAAGGAGAGCTTATCACTATACAGGAGACTCGGGAGCCTTCTAGAGGACCAGGGTCAAACCCACACCTCCAAGACTCAAAGCAACTTAATTTTGTTGGGATGACCACACTGGCCTATCACACAAGGAAAGGGGCTCCTGAAGAAAACCCACCTGGGAAAGAACAAGCATCAGGGGCTGCTCTTTCCCAAGGCCAGCTTGGGTCCTAAAGGAGTTGCTTTGTGTTGGATCTAAAGGGCCAGGTCACTGGACTGACTAAACTAGTTAATACCATGGAGCTATCTCTTGAGTCCTTGGTGGGCAGATCCAGAACACACTGGGTGTGGAGATGGCAGCAGCAGCCAGCAGGGAGCTACCTGCACATGATTACTAGTAAGAACAGCCTGGCCATGGCCATACATCCTCTGGGGAAGCCTCTAAGGGCCAGATCTACTTCATTAAAATAAAGGCAGGTCTGGGCTTGTTTTGGTCACTAAGTTTGGTAAAGTAACCTCACACTCATCACCCTTCAATAAATCTGACTTGGTCAGAGATAATGGATAAGTTGAATGATAAGTGGCTGTCAAGTCCCAGTCCTCAGCTGAAGTTCAAGGTTGAGTCTGGCTCCAGTTTTTTTTACTAAAGGCACAGCTACCTGGTAAATGAATTTTCTTAGTAAAGGCCACAAACTGTTTCTGCCTTCTGACCCCAGGGCTTTCAGTCTGTGGCAAGAGGCAGAATATTCCTGAAGTTGTAAGCAATGCTCTCTTGGTAAGTGTTCACTAGTGATCCCTCTTTACTTGTTCCTGGCCCGGTAGCCAAACACAAGGACACTTCTTTTGGCTTGTGTTCCCGGTACCACTGACTTCCTTTCCAACCCCACTCTTTTGGTTTCTTTTGCCAAAGTCAGTGGTTTTCAACTTGACCACTCATTTTCATGACCCAAGGAGCTTGAATTCAAGGCTCCAGTATCCGTATTTCTCAGATGCACCTGTGTTTAGGCACTACATGGCTGAGGCTCTACAGGTCATAACCCACTAGATGGAAGGCAATGTTACACCCAAGCTGTCGAATGTAGGGACACAGTGCATGCATCGGGCAAGATAGCCAGGAGGTGCCAAGACATTAAGACCCAGGTCATTTCTCCTTCCCCAACATTTGTCCCCTTTGCTGGGTATTCTGGGTCAGTCAACAGCAGTCAGGATCACCTAAACGATTTAAGAGATGAAACTGGTCCTTAAGTCTGCTCACCGAGAGAAGGATCAAGACTCAACTGGAAAGGAAATGGGATAAGATGTAATGACAAGTGAACCACAGGGTGTGAAGCTGCATAAGGAAAGCAGAGCTGAGCTGCTCCTGGAAGACTTGCTCAGGAAATGGAGCTATCAGTTGAAAATTTAAGTGCTCAGCACCAAGCAAAGATGTCACACATCAACACTGAGGACCAGCACACATGGCTCCTACCTTCTCCTAGGCCAGACTCGAATGTGAACTCAGAGCTCCTGATGAATCCCACCCACTGTTTCCCGTGTGGGGGAGGATCCTTCCTTTCTGTGATAGGATAAGAAAACTTCACAGTTCCTCATGTTGTGGGACCCCAACCATAAAATTATTCCTTGCTATTTCATAACTAATTCTGATACTGTTATTGGAATGTATCTGATATGCAACCTCAAAGGGGTCACGACCCACAGGTTAAGAACTACTGGTTTAGATGACCACTATAAACCAGCCAGCACTCAAGTACTTGGTGCTATGTGACCTGAGTCAGCAGCTAGTTCAACACAGGTACACACTGCTTCACTGTGCCATAGTTTTGTCCTGCTCCAGCAAAGTGCTGCAGGAGAGCCTCGGGGAGAGCCAGGCCTTCCGCAGCATGGTGTAGGCACAGAAGCTGGCAGTTAGAGAGGCAAGCGGTGTAGCAACAGGCAGCACGTAGCCAAACACTACTTGTTTGAAATAGGTTTCTGTGCAGTGAAGACTGAACTTGCTCCTAGGTGGGGTGAGCTTCAGCTATACCATTAACAGATGAAGTGGCAGAGGCAGCCTCACATTTCAGAGCCACGGGGAAGAGCTGCGTGTCTTCAGAAGTCTCCAGGGATGCCATACCACACTTGCTTCTATTCCCAATCAATCACCATGCTTTCCTGAGCCCTCAAGAAACGAACGAGTTAAAAGAAAAGGACATGAGGATGATTTATTTGGCAGTCAGATCTTAAGAGGGCAGCAGAACTAGCAAATGGCCAACCCTGAGCCCAAACGTGGGCAGTGGGTTTGCGTGTGCTGAATGCTGGCTATGCTGAGGCACCTTTGCGCCCACGGGCCTGGACCCCAGCCTCTGTTCTCAGAGGTGAGGCTGCCTTCCCAACATTCCCATCTCCTTTGCATCTTTTTTACCAGCTACACAGAAGCTGCGTGGAGCAGCAGCTTCATTCGGTACCTACTGCCTGACTCCACCTACCTATTCTCCATTTCATTCCTAAGGGAAAGCATACTGAGTCTTCCTTGCCATAAAACAAAAAAGCTCACCAGGGTAGTCATTGCTCTTCTCTCTTCCTGCACCCCCAATACAGCCACCCCACAGAGCGGCTGTTCCCAAAGGCTCTATGCTGAGGCTTTCCTTCCAGGGTGAGGGGCAAGACTGAATAACTTAGTTACATTCCCACTGAGAAGAAGAAAAAATAATACTGCTATTTTTATCATGATCCCCTGTATCTTTCAGGCTGAGTGGCATCCCCAGCCATGGGCAGCGTGCCCTTGTGCTGTGTCTTCCTCCTCGGGCAGGGCAGAGCCTTCTCCTTAGGCCCTGCATTCTTCCGTCCTGGCTCCAGGGCCAAACTGCAGGGCATCTACTCTTTCACCCTGACCAGCTGTGGTTTTAAAGCTACAGGACAATGTAAACTTTGTTTCCCTAGCCCAGCAAGGCTCTTCCTCCTCTTCCACTCTCAGGAATGTCAGCAGCTCCTTGAAGCCTCCTATGCCACCAACTGAGGCAACTTCTCTCTCCAAGGGGCTTCCGCCCTGGTCCTGGCCCAAGATGGAAGGACCCACCTCCACATTCAGGGCCAGATATGTGTGCTTAATGCGAGACACAGTACAGTTTTTTGCCTTCACCCAGAGCTGGGCATAGAGGCCCAAAACAATACATCTCATTAATGGCTTGGTTTTGTCTAGCCTTCACCGCTGGAATCCAGGCTCCAGGCTGCGAGACCAGGAAGGCTTTACAGTGGGCCGCTCCCAGAGAACCTAGTTCATGGCATTCCACAAGGCGGGCAGCACCTGCTGCTCTCCATCAAGGTGGGGGCATGACTAGAGGCGGTTGTCTCCATTGACCCGAGTCCTTCGTGGGGCCCTGAACAGAAGTAAAGTGTCCTTACTGGCCTTGTTGCCAGACAGGACAACCCAAAGTCACACAGTTACTGCTTTCCTCAAAGGAGAAAACTGCCAAAGGACTGACCTAACACAGAGTGCTGTTCTTTCTGGCTCCAGCACCCCTCCTCCGAGTTCCCACACTGGCCAATTTCCCCTTCACCTCCCTCACCTTCGTTCCCGACTGTCAAAATGGTCTGCGAGATGCTCCTGGGAGATGCGGAAGTCTTCAAATGGCTGCTGGTATCGGGCTTCAAAGGAGCCTTCCCGGGCCCGGACATGGAACAGCTGGCTCGAGGCATCTGAGGCCCGTTCCCTTAGGGATGTACCACTGAAGGGACTGAGGTCACCGTTCTCCTATTCAGTGAGGGGAAGTGCTCAGAAGTTGAGGTCTCTTCTGCACCTCGGGGGGTGTGGGGTGGGGGTGGGGTGGGTTCTCTGCTCACTCTGCTGCAGTTACCTTAGCAGGGAAAACTTCAATCTTGATGAGCAGGGAGGCTAACTCCAGGTCTTCACTGTAGTTGTTCTTCAAAGGCACTGCTCTGTATCCTAGGAGAAAAGCCTGGCTCTCAGCTTACCTACCAGGTGTCAAGCAAGTGGCTCAGTTCCACCCAGACAGCAAGACCAAAGAACACCATGTCAAGGAAGATGCCTCACCTGTCTTCAGGCCTTTCACTGGGAAGGTAGCCTGAGCTAAGAAGTTCTGGTCACTAAACATGTCTTCCTCGTACACCACAAAGCGTAGAAAGGCAAACTCGGGGTTACTGATCTGGAAGTGGAAGGGCTTAGCCGGCCACACGGGGTTCAGTCCATTGTCCACTGTGGAAACAAGGGCAGAAGCTCAGGCCACATCAAGAGGCTGGGGATGACTGGTAGAGAGAGATCTTTGTCACCCCAGGAGAATGACTTGGTAATGGGGGAAGGCTGACTGACCTACAAACTCGGTCTTTTGCTTGGTGCTGTCGTATTCCGCTCCAGCCACCTCAATCTCCACAAAAGGACACACAATACCTCGGCCATTCTTCGGCAAATGCCTGGCCCCCAAGACCTGTGAGGCAGGCAGGCAGGCAAAGATGGGGTAATGACTGTCTTCCTGCTCCCAACATCCTCACAGCAGAGGCGTGGGGAGCAAATGTGCCGTGGAGGCAGTATGCCCCCTGCTGGGCCCCGAAGGTGCTGCCCATTAGGCTCATCACTGTTCCAATCCAGAGCAAGCTGTTGGCTCTAAAAATCTGAGATTTAGCCAAGTGTCGTGTGCATTTTGCACTCCATTTCATGTTAAGTGCATGTCTGTTCCAACGTGGGAATCTTTTCAATTGTTTCCCTTCAGGGGAAACATTCTGGGAAGTAGCAGTCATGTCATCTATGGCTCTGTACACTCCCAGGTGTGTCCAGCGGGCCATAGGCTGTCCCTGTTCTTCCCAGACTCTGTTCAGGCCACCCCTGCTGATTCCCATGGCAGGGGTGGGGCTGAGCCTTGTCAGAGCTTTTCACCGGACATGCTGGGGAGCTCTATTCTAGGGACCGGGAAAGGTGGCCAGGCAGCTGGTTATGCTCTAGAAAGCTCAGGTTTTGCTTGCTCCTGCAGACAGGAGCCTAGCTCAGCACATGCCCCCTCCAGCCTGCTTTTTGCCACTCTGACCAGACTCTTCCTACCAGGTAGTTTACTTATGGCTAATAAGTAGACAGCCTGACTCTTTGTGCAAAAACTGGCCAGGGTCAGCCTGGCCTAACTGAGGACCTGTAGCTAGCTTTCCACTTAAGATAGTTCTGCTACAAGCTCAAGAATAGTCCAAGATAAGTTCCCTTCCCCAACTCAAGGCAGAAAATGCTGCTTACCTCTGGCTCTATGCCCTTCCCCACTTATGCTGACCCACCTGGTCCCCAACTTCTTATCAAGTTTAGTATCACTATTCCTCATACACCTTCCCCCACCCTGAAGCACCCAGATGAATACACCCACCTCAATGCAGATGACACAGGGCTCCAGACCTCGGAGGCTGCTCTTGTCAAAGGGGTCAAAGGCTTCGTCTCTCATGGTGCTTGGCTGCAGCACATAGCCACAATGCCCACCGGCCATGAAGAGGGCCTGGTTCATCTGCATAGGCTTGTCTGGAAGAGTGGATTACAGTGTGTCCAATGAAACTGCCCTAAGTGTCTCTCCCCACCCACTGAGGACCTCCTCACCTGGGGTCTGAAAATTGAGTGCTACAAGCTGGCTGCCACAGATCCACATGGGCAGAGGATCATAATTGGAGGAGTCCAGCCGCTGACCCTTGGGGTAGATTCTGGAGAGTTGCAGCCGATTGTACTGAAGGAATTTCTTGCCTTTGGCCTTGTTCACATATTTCTCAGCCTTGGTTTCCGGAAAGGAGGACATGTCCCGGTAACAAGCACGTTCTGTGCCAATCTCTGAGCAAACAGCGAGAACATGTACAGAGCAGGCTCCTTGGGCAGTGTGTGTATGAGAGGGTATAAACACCCCTCTCATACCACCAGTCCCTTAGGCGCCTGCACACCACACCTGGCCCCGCCTTACTCTCTTCATCAAAGGGAACAGGCCGGCAGTAGACCACAAGCTCAGAAAGCTCCAAGGCAATCTTCTTCCTCCTCTCCATCATCTTCCCCTCAGTAAGCTGGTGAGACACACAAGGCCCAGGCTAGAGCCCTGCCCAGGAGAAGGAAGCTCCTGCCAGCTTGGGCACACCCACACCAGGTATTCTGGGGCCCTCCCTTCCCCTTGCACCTTTCAAATACCAGCAGACAGAACTACTGGTTCCCAGTTTCAGCACAAAATTGTTCTTTTTCTTTGTCTCCAAGGACACACTTGTTCCCCAACCCTTGGGATGGAAGCCTCACCATAACTTATGTCCTAAATGACCTCACAGGAAGCTCAAGGTGGGCAAGGCCTTCCCAGTAAGGCTTTCTGATCATTCTTTACCCAGCCTCATCCTTCAGCAAGAACACTGCTTCCTGATTCCCTGAAGTGCTCAGGCCTTAAGCCCACTTGGCAATGACTCTGCCTAAGATGATCTTTACCACCTCAGTTCCCCATGACAACACAGTCTTCCTCCTCCCATACCTATCTCAGCGGCAGCCTACTCAGACCCTCGACTCTGCTCCTCTATATTTTTATACTCTACCTTCTCTTTCTAGCCTAGACTCAGGATCTAGCCCTTCAGCCACTGGTTCTTTCGGTGCCTTGCCCTCCAGGACACACTGACAAAATCCTCCACATCTCAACCCCTCCCTGCTTGGCTCAAGGTATCTGTTCTCCAAATCAGGCACAGATCTGCTCACCAAATGCACTAGAACAGCAAAGCATAAGTTCCTGTACATCTGTAAATGCTTCACCAGGCTCACTGGAAGAGGCCAGGCTCCCTCCAGAAAGCGGTTCCTTCCAAACAAATGCAAGCTACCCACTATCCACAAACTCCAACTCCCAGCTCTTCATGGTTAGCCACTCCAGACTCCCTACCACCCACTGCCATTCAACCTAGTCATGCCACTAACAGACCTCCATAGTGTCCCTAGGAGTATCTGTGGCTGCTAAAGCCAACGGATACCTACAGATGGTTACTGCACCTATGAAGCCATCAGCACAGCCGAGTCCCACTACCGTGGGTAACTGCAACTTCTCTGCCTGCTGTTCCAGGCACACACTCTGTACAAATGTTTACCTAAGCCCTCTTCCTACCTTCACCACCTCATCTCTTCTAAGCCTGATTCTATTGCCGCTGCCAGCCCAGGACCTCTCTTACCTCTTGCCTTATAAAGACTCACTCAGGTGGTCCAGAGTACCTCCTGTTCAACACTTCCTACGTACATCACACTTCTGTCTTGAGTCTGTTCTTCTGGGTCCCTCATCCTAAGGCCAGACCACATCAGCAACCAGCAGTATGCTGCCTTCTGCAGAGGAGCTAGTTGAGGAGCTAGAGGCCTTGGCTCCCTGGCAGGCCCACATGCTGCCCTCACAGGCCCCAGCAGCACCTTCCAAACTGTGGCAGTTCTCACCCTGGCATCTGCAGTCTGGGCCACTTCCCGGATCTTTTTCACCCAGTCTTGCAGCTCTTCCTGTGAGTCAGCTGCAACATCCAGGGACCAGTGAGCCAGCGATGCCATGCTGATGGAGAAGACGAAGAGCCGGTTGTTCTTGCCCTCAGGACGAATGGCTGTTGAGGGTGAAATAACACAGGGCTAGGAATGCTCGCTCTTGTCCTTCGCTCCACACCTTAAGCCAGTGCTTCTCAACCTTCCTAATGCTGCAACTCTTTAGTACAGTTCTTCATGCTGTGGTGACCCCAGCCATAAAATTACTGTTGTTACTTCAAAACTGTAATGTTGCTACTGTTAGGAATTTTAGTGTAAATATATGATATGTGATCCCCAAAGGGGTCATGACCCACAGGATGAGAACTGCTGCCTTACACACTGGCTCAAAAGAATTCATTCCATTTCTTCCTGGCCAGACTTTATAAGCAAGCAAGACTAGTTTAGAGACCCAGTTTACAGAGGATACTGTAGCTCAGACATACAGTAGTTGTGGTGGAGGCAAGGCTCCAACCCAGCTGTGACTCATACCTCTTCCTTGGGGCCATGCCTTTTAACCCCTGCCCTATCCTATCTTCAAGCCTCTGTCACAACTCTGTGGCCTAAACCATTAGGACTGGATGTCAGCTTGTACTCAGCATCTCTGCCAACTTCTCAGTCTACTGTATCTGGCATAGGGTAAGCATGCAGGGTACCAGAGTGTAAGAGTAGCCTCTGGGGATTCAGCCACTGGCTTCTTCCCCAGGAGCAGGAGGAACCACAAGGGCACACCGACACTAGAGGAATCAAGAGACAGGAACTGGAGCTCACCAATCTGACAGGCTGGCACATCTAAGACCCCCCGCAGCAAGTCCCCCAGTGGGCTGTTCTCATCCAGGTGCTGTAGGAAGCAAAGCCACAGGATAGTCAGAATGGCTGCTGCATGCACCAGTGAGGGGATTTTCGCATGTGTGCGACTATCCTTTGGATATACTCATGACCAGCCAAGTGTGACAGGTACAATGGAGACTAGGAGTGTGGCCACACAGGATGTGCAACTGGCTCACATGTGACAGGAGGGTCTGGGTGTGATAGACACATGAAAGAGAACCTGGGGACGGAAACCTGTGACACTGTGTGGTTCCAGACATACCTCCCTCTCTGGCTCTAGGATTGCTGGGTTGACCATCTCTTCCACATAGTTTGAGGGAAACCACAGCTGCTTCTTCCCACCATAGTCCCCTCGCCACCTGTGGGAGCCATAGGGTACTGACTCCGGCAACCACCCCACACTCCCACAAGATCTTGGGGGTTCCCACACATAAGTCAGACATTGCTACTGAACTTGAGACAGATCCTCTCAAAGCATACTGTTACAGTATTCTCAGTGCCAGCTCCACAGAAGCCCTGGACACCTATCCCACCCACCACACCACCAGACTCGCTAGCCTGGAGGGCCTGGCTCACCAGCCACCATCTTGCTTTTCCACATTCTGTATGATGGCACTCTTGGTAAAGGTGAGCTCATCCTCTCTCTGGGCCTTGTAGTCGAAGAGGGCTTTGACTGCACACTGCAGAGGTAAGACAACGGGGCTGTGTGGAGTAAAGCAGAGGGGCACTGCCCACCGCGTCCCCAGTGTAGCACATGTACACAGATGTGCCTGGGCTTATGCCAGTGGGAGGTGTCACTGTTAGCAAGCACTGTGAGACACAGTTCTCAATGCTGCCTTATGGGAAGCTTCAGGGCAAGCAAGATAAGAAGACAGAGGGCTTTCTCCAGGGAATCTTCTGGCCACCGAGGTGGAGGCTTTGGAGTCCTGCCCTGGGTCTGCTCCTAGGAGTCCAGGCTGGTGGGCCAATAAGAGTAAGTGCAGTCCTGTGTGCCTCCCTACGTAATCAGACCCTCACTCATCTCTGATGGCACTTTGGCTGCTGAAGAGAAGGAGTAAGGGATAGGGCAATCTGCCACATTAAAGAAAAGGGCAAAACCAAGAAGATGTGTCTAATAAATAAATCTTCATGATGAAGGGAAGGACTGGCCAGTGTGCCATGTAGCCTCTGTTCTATCCATGGAAGACATGGAGGTCACTCTGAGGGAACAGTGAGTGACAAAGGGCCAGCACTAACCCAAAACACAGGGACCAGAGAGTGGTTCAACCTTGTAAGAGCTATGGTCACTTGTCAACCACAGATCTGCGTCTCAGAAAACCACAACCATTACTTACTTCTCCACACCACACGGGACCCAGAATACAGAAATACAAGCCCTAAGCAGAAGGGGCCCCTCCTTCCTCCTGGCTTCCTGTGTCAAGGACAGATATTTACCTTGAAAGTTGGCATAGGGTTGGCTTCCACATAGAAGCCAGGGTTGCGGCCCTCGTACAGTGCTCCATAATCGGGTTCCTGGAGAGAGGACACACTGTGACCTGTTAACGCCCCAGAACTGAGCTAAAAGCGGCTGCTAGCTCCCACCTGCCTGCTTTCTGAAGCACAGCCGGCCTTCTTCTATAGGCTGTCTACCCCAGTTCACTCCCGACGCCAAGGGAGTGAGAGGGTGGCCATCGGGACCTGGCCCCCTCCTTTCTACGCCCCCGGCCCCTGGAAACTCAATGCCGACTACTCCTGAGCTGCCTGCAGCCCCACATACTCAGTAAGTTGTTCAGGGAACCCAAGGTCAGGAAGAGGTCCAGCAAACCCTCTTCCTTGGAAAACCTAGGTCTGCCCTCCAGGCCTTCCTGCAGGCCTGAGGCATCGATACAATTGTACCTAGCCTGCTCTCAGCCCAACACACTCAGACCGAGCCCATGTGCGCACACCTCTCCCCAGGTAAGCTCCCAGACCTTGCTACCCACCCTTTGGCTCAAGGGGATCTGCCTGAATGTCCAGGCACGGCTCAGGTTCCACTCCCTCTAGCTATACACCATGGCTCCCAGTTACTCCCAGAACCTCCCTGTGAACCCCAAACACCCCCAGACTCGCTTTCAGCACATGCAGAGATTATTAATTATGGGTATCCTCCAGCTACACTGCTGTGCCCACCCCCCCAGGGCCCAGCCCTCTCACAGCTGTTCCAATCTTCTCCAGGGCTTCTTCGTTGATGGGGTAGCGAAGCTTCATTTTGCGGTACAGGGGGTGCTTTTCATAGTAGCTGATGAGGTCAACGAGGCTGTCAAACTCGGAGTTGCCCAGCATCACAGTCTGGCCTTCCTGCTGGACTCGGCAGTGCTTGATCTTTCCCTCAGCCCTTCACCATGACACGACAGTCAGCATGGAAGACAGTCCAGACCCCAGCAAGAGCCCACACCCATGCAGCAGGCCTCACCGGAAAGAGATGGCATATGAGTTGGGCTCATTTCGTTTCCGCACCAGGAAGGCCCCATCACGGGGTACGCGCATCAGCATATGTTCAGCCTGAGCTCTGGTCAGGCTTGCATGGTACCACCTGAAAACCAACAGAGTCAGGCCCTGACTAGAATTACCCACGTCCCCGCTCACCTCCCTGTCTCTTTCCTCACTCTTTGCTCTCGTGGGCATTGGTCTGGGGGACAGGCTCTGAAAGGCGCATCTCAAACTCATTGCAGCGCAGTGGGACTTGCTGATAGTGTGTGATGAGGTCATAGAGAGAGTCGAAGACCAGGTTATCTGTCAAGAAGAACTTTGGAGTCCCAGCGTCCTGCCGGGAGTGGATACGGCAGTGCTGGACTTTCCCATTCCGCCTGAGGAAAGACAGATGAGAGAGGGATGAAAAACAGGTCAGAGCCCCAAATAATATGTAACTAGGCAAGTATAGAGTTTCAAAAGGGGAGGCCATTCGCCAAAGAAGTTTGGATAGTGGGGAAGGCACTAGAGGAGGACATACAGATCAAACGCGCATGTTTAAGTACACACACACCCGTGAAGGAAGGAATTACGTTCCATGGGAACGCTAGACTCAAGGCTGAAGTGTCAACCAGTTATTTCTGAGTATTACATGCATGGACTAAACACAGGTACGGGGCTAGATGTGGGTTACCAGAAAGACAGCGTGTAGTCACCCACGAAGGTCTCACTTTCTCGCACTAAGAAGGAGCCATCAGGAGCCCCGGTCTCGATGCAGTACTCAGTGAGCAGGCGCTCGGCAATGTGCCGCCCATCGCGCCCAGCCCCAAGCTTCCCATGGAACCACTTCTCACTGGAGTGCAGCTCTGTGCTGCTGCTGGCCTAGACAGGAGGACAACAGCAAAGATACCCAGTGACCACCCAGTTCTCTTCCGACTGAACCCACACCCTGAACAGTTCTACCTCCTTAGGCTCCTCTTCGTCCTCATTGCCCTGGTCACTGCTCGTCTCCTCAGAGTAGTAGATCTTGCTGCTAGTCAGAACAAAGTAGTGGGGATACCATTCCTGGAACAGACCAAAGGAGACGTGTGAGCCAGAGTCTAACATATGGCCCCACCATGTCCAGGCTCAGCTAGACCTCACATGATTCACGGGGTCCTCCAAGTAGAGGATACCATTCTTGATGGAGTTACTGATGTCATTCTCAGAATACATCACAGAAGTGGGCACCTCCTCGTAGGCACTGCCTTCAGCCAGCTTCTTGTGCTGTGGAAGCAGACCAGGTCACAGCAAACCCATTCCACGCCTAGTCCCATCTCTCTCTCTCTTTTTTTGTTTTTTGTTTTTTTGGTTTTTTGAGACAGGGTTTCTCTGTGTAGTTTTGGTGCCTGTCTTGGATCTCACTCTGTATCCCAGGCTGGCCTCCAACTCACAGAGATCCACCTGGCTCTGCCTCCCATGTGCTGGGATTAAAGGCTAGCGCCACCACCGCCCGGCTAGTCCCATCTCTTAATTCAGGGTTTTTCCTACCAATTTTGCCACACCTTAATAAGGATCTTCCTCTTGAGCTGGTTGGGCGAAGGAAGTCCATCAGCAGCAATGTCCACGGGCTTGGTAAGGAGTATGTCACCAAGCACCTTTTTGAAGTACTGAGCCATGTTTCTCTGCTGGGCAATGCTGCAGTGGTCCTCGATGGATAGGATGACTGGGTACCTGAAGGGCAAGGAGGAAGTACAGTTACGCTGGGCCAAATCTCAGTCCAAATAGTTCCTTACAGAACAAAATGATGGGAGCCCAGGATCTGGGGCGCCTTCTCCACAGGACCCCTCAGAAGATAGGCACCCATGTGAAGGGCACATCAGGAAGCAGCTAGGAGGCAGCGGGAACCAGGACGTGGCTGCAGAAGGGAGCCCTAGCTGGTCTAATTATGAGGCTGCCCTGTCGAAAGACATTCCCCACTAAACATCAGGAAAGATGAGAAGCAGCCTCCAAATGTGGCTTAAGGATCCTTTGAGTACTTGGAGAGACTGGGGACTGCAGGCTTGGTGGTTGCTAGGAACTGAGAACGGCTCATAGGGAACACACTCTTCCTGGGCAATGAAGGGAAAGGAGCTGACCTGAGACCAGTTACAGAAATGTTTTTTGAGGATGAGATGAACTTGAATGCTAGCCAGAGATGCAGGAAGCAGAGGCAAGAACTCAGGAAACTGGCTTAAGCAAGAACAGAGAGTGGGGGCAAGCCATGCGAGGGGTTCCAGAAGCGAGAGGACCCTCTAGAGGCTGCCCATGTCCTCCACACCTACTTACTCTGAGGCTACGAAGGCATGCTCCTTGATGGTGTGCAGGACATCTGAGAACTTGATCTTGGTAGTGAGAGTATGCCCATGGTAGATGACTGGCATCCCATCTGGGCCATCCCAGCAGTCCACTAGGGAACATCATCATGGTCACACAGGCAAGCCTCTCACCTTCCCCCTCCAACCCCTAGCCCCAACGCACACTCAATGCAGCGACAGCCCATCCTCAGGCAGCGAGCATAGGCTTCTAGGGAGGACTCACTGGAGAACTGGTCCCCTGTCAGGTATCTGGATAAGAAAGAGGAGACACATGTGGTCTGCTGGGCCTCCCTCCCTCCCTAGAAGAGGCTGGATGAACGCAGAGAGGCATACTCACGTATTATGTGAGGAAGAGATCCAATAGTGAGAGAGGGGGTTGTTCATGGTGTCTGGGCACACGGCATCCAGCTGGGAGTTCCACACACTGTTCTCTTTGGAGAACAGAAAGGTGACAAACTACAGGGGTGAATGTGGAGGAAAAAGACAGTGTGTCCTAGCTGCCACTTGGGACGGAAGTGGGTGCACAAGAGTGCATTCACCCTCAACTGTGCTGGCAACATGGGAGTAGTTTGTGGCAACAGCTTCAAGGGCACAGGAGGGTTCTGGTCACCCCACCTGTTTCTCTAACAGAATGGTGGGAATGTGGGGCTCACCTCATCCAAGAAGAAGTATGGCTCCTCAATCTCTCGCAAGGGGTCTCGAAGGAAGCTGAGCATGAATTCCTGCACCTGGAGCCGGTCGACAGCCCACAGCTCCTGGTGGGTAGAGGAAGTCATGGAAGAAGCCTCCAATGATGAACCCACCCTTCAGCCTCACTCCCTGACCCAGCCATACCCCCTGGTACTCAAGCAGGAACTGCTGGAACTCAGAAAGGGACACCCGGCAGAGCTCCGGTCGCTCCCCACTCCTGCAGGGAAAGAACAGAAGTGCCTGCAGCTGGCTGACTTGCAGCTGGCTGACTTATGAACAGACGGGGGCCCCTTGCGACTCCCAGCTAATGGAGACACCCAATGGTTTACCATGCCTCACCCCGACCCCAACTGCTTCCCACCTGGATCTGGAACCACCCAGAGAAGAACCCCAACCAGTTGTTCCAAACCAAACCTCAAAGTGCTGGTTTCCAAGAAGGGGAGGTCCATCTGCAGGAAACAGAATCTGGTCAGGGAGAGAGCCCTGGCAGACCATGCAGGAAAGGGGCTCTTAGGAAAAAGGCTAGGGACCAGATGCCCGGGGTGGGGTGGGGGCGCTGGAGCAATGGCACCCAGAAGCCCCCAAGCAGGGCAGCAGGGCAGCAGGGCTAGGAGAGGAGGTGGGGGAGTTGGGGCAAGAGCAGGGCAGGGTAAGAGGCTCATGCACCGTCTTCTGGGCGCTGTACATGAGGCTGCGGTACAGCTGAGCAAACTGCCCGTAGGTGATGTCCCCGCTGCGCTGTTCCAGGTCCTACATAGTACAGAGCAGAACTGTCAGTCAGGCCCCTCAGGAGGAGCTGCTGGCTTCCCCTGCCCTGCCAGTAGATAGCCCCAAGTGTCCATTACCGTCAGCCGTTCTCGGAGGAAGCGCATGTTGGGGACCCGGTAGTTGACCTGTGACAGCATGTTCTTCAAGTCCTTGGCTGATATACTGAGAAAAAAGGGGTATCCTTCTGATCTGTAGGCTGAGACCACCTAAGACTGGACCAGTAAACAGCTATACTCTGGGAACCTGCAGTCCTAAGGGCACACTGGGTCAAAGTTCATGGTGTAACAGATGGAGTCCCTTCCTTTCTGAGCCTCGATTTCTGCATGTGAATAAAGAAAAGCTCAATATTCTAGAAGTGACCAAACTCAGGAAAGCAGGTCAGTCAGGCAAGAGGGGAAGGATACACCGTCTCCAGCAGCTGCCCCAGCTCTGATCTTGCCTGCCTGTCCACAACAGGGCAGTGCCCACTCACATGTCTGCCGCCTACTGGGATATCCTGAGACCCACAGCCTCTAGGCTCATCTACACCCCAGAATAAGCAGCAGGGAGCAAAGCATGGGCATGCTTAGCCACATGTAACTTCTGCTGCCTGGGCACACTCCTGAGGCAGGACAGTAACTGGCTCCAGGAAAAAATATCAGAGAGAGCTACCCTCTAGGCATGGGGGCTAGGACAAGGACCTGTCAACAGGATGAACAACAAGATGGAAAAGGATACTTTCCTGGGACTGGGTATTGGAATTCGGGGGCACGCCTCTCCTCTGGCCTAAGAGTCAGGCAGGAAGGACCAAAATTCCCTAAGGCTCAGATTTGCACCAATGGTTGAATGCTCTAGAGTAGTGGTTCTCAACTTTCCTAATGCTGTAACCCTTTAATACAGTTCCTCATGTTATGGTGACCCCCCAGCCAAAAAATTATTTTTGTTGCTATTTCGTAACTGTAATTTTGCTACTGTTATAAGTTTTAATATAAACATCTGATATGTAGATGGTCTTAAGCAATCCCTGTGAAAGGATCCTTTGACCCCAAGGGGGTCATGACTCACAGGTTGAGAACCACTACTCTAGAGTGTCTGTTCTGCATGGGGCACTGGGGCACTTGAACCTCAGTCAGCCATGGAGGTGCTGTCCAGGAGCCCCATTTTCCACCGTGCAGACAGAGCCCTAGTTCCCACCTCTCCCACCTGCATACAGACAAGCTGTTCCTTTGGTCTTTCCCTGCCTGCTTCTCGAACAGTTGCCTCCTTCTCCTCCATGGTGAAACTCTTAGACTCATCTGCACTCACTCCCTTTAGGCCCCTGAGCTGCTCACCACTGGGCTGAAGCTGTTATTCCTACAATGTTATCAAACATGAGGGTAAACATGCTCCCCCCTCCCTGGCTTCTCATGTGCTACTAGTCTGGAGTCAGCCACAGGACCTCTTCCTTTTCTTGCTATCTGGGTCCCTGTGTGACCGTCTCTGCCCCCAAGACTTTCCATTTCATCTGTACACACACCTATGTTACTGCCTCCAGCCCCATTCTACCTGCCTGGTGACTCCACATCTCTACCTGGACATCTACTATGCATCATAAAACTCACACCCTCACACCAACACTGAACCCTAAGCTCCGACAATGTGTGCCTCCCACCATCTTCTTGTCTCAGCCAATGGCAACTTCAATTTCCAGCTGCTCAAGTTGAAATCTTGAACTCGGACTCTTTGACATCCGGAAATCAAAGGATTAGGAAATTCTTTTTAATATAATTTTAAACAGTATAGCCTAAACGCAGCTATTTCCTACCAATATCACCCCACCTGAGCCCTCTCACCTTCCACCCAGAATGGTGGAACAGTGTCTTAAGAGCCCTCTACTCAGCAGTGGGATCTTGAGTACGTTGGCTAGTTTTAAGTCAACATGACACAAGCTAGAGTCCTAGGGAGAGAAGGGAGCCTTTAATTGAGAAAATGCCCCCTAAGATCCAGCTGTAGGCAAGCCTGCAGGGCATTTCCTTAATTAGTGAGTGATAGGGGAGGGCCCAGCCCACTGTGGGTGGGTAGGGGGGGCATCCCTAGGCTGGTGGTCCTGGGTTCTATAAGAAAGCAGTCTGAGCAGGCCATGGGGAGCAAGCCAATAAGCAGCACTCCTCCATGGCCTCTGCATCAGCTCCCACCTCCAGGTTCCTGCCCTGTGTGAGTTCCTGTCCTGACTTCCTTCAGTAATGAACAGTGATGTGGAAGTGTAAGCTGAATAAACCCTTTCCTTCCCAAGTTTCTTTGGTCATGGTGTATCATTATAGCAACAGAAATCATACTGAGGACACTGAGCAAACTCTAAGCCAGAGCAGGTCACTCCTCTGCACCTTCCATGACGTCCTGCCTCTGGGGACTATCAGAGAGCCTTGCAACAGTACAAGCTGCATACAGAGTGTACCATTTGGTCTTTGCTTCCTCCATCCCTTGGTCCTCCTGACTGGACTGCCTGCCACCCTCCTAGGACCCAGAGCCAGCACTGTACCCCACTCTCAGCAGTGTAAATTACTTGTGTCAGAAGCCCTAGCCCCTCTCAAGGTAGCTCAGTTCTATGGGCCCTCTGGCTCACACACACCATTACTTTGGGTACCTCTATCCACTGGCTGGGCACAAACCCCAGCTAAGCACCTACCGATCCTCACGGTTCCGGTCCACTGAATAGAACTGCTTCCGGAGCCACCTGCAGAGAAAGAAGCCTGGGGTGAGGGTCCCTCTCCAACTAAGGGAAAGCCTGGGGAGAAGAGCAGTTACTGTCTGTGGAGAGGCCGTAAGTCTCTGCCTCCTTTCCCCTGGTTCCAAGACGTCTGGTCTTACCTCTCAATCTGCAGAGGTGTGGCTGCCTGCAATGTATCCTCCATCAACCATGTTAAGCCCTTGATCCACATGTTCACTTCATCCTCAGATGTGGCTGTGAGCAGAACAGAAGCTGCGCTAATGGCACATCCTCTCACAAGAGCAAGGGCAGCCTGGCCTTCCCTTTCCCTATACCTCGCCTCCTCTAAGCCATCTCCCACCTTGCAGGCTCAGGGTCTTCAGGCGGAATTCCATTCCATAGAGGATGACAAAGCAATGTGACTGGTCTGGCCGGAATGCAGGGTCTTCTTGGTAGCGGTCAAAGTCTCGTGATGTCTTCCCTGGTCGGATCTCCTTGATCTCACGGATATCAACTGGAAAGGTAGTAAAGGTCAAGGCCAGGCTGAGATCCTCACAGCCAGTATCAAAGAAAGCACAGCATGCTTTTCTCAGTCATTTCCACACGCACCTCCCTCAGGGAATGGACCATAAAAAGGCAGACCGGACCCACTCATAGTTGTTCCAGGTGAGAGAGAGCTGGGTTTATCTAAGAGTAGGCCTTTGTTTTTTTGTTTTTTTTTTTTTAAGGACTAAGGCTCTTTGGGGACAGGAAGGTAGGTGTATGTGTTAACCCTTCCCTATCTTTGTTCCATTGCTGGGAGTACAGGCTAAACAGCTGTACCTGGAGCAGAGCTGGACTCCAGAAGGAAAAACAGAGATCCAAGGGCAGTTCCTTACAGATCACTTTCTGACACAATACACAATACACATACCCAACTGCCCAATTGTAAAGTCCCAGAGGCAAGGCAGGGCAAGTCCAGATTGGTCTCAGAATCCCAGACAGAACCTTGGAGGAAGCCCAGAAAACTGGCAAATCCTGAAATGACCCACACCCCAAAGACATGCCCAAACCAGTCTTAGCAAAGGCCTAGTTCTAGCTAAGGCCAAGGCTGTCCAAGAATGCCAAGCATCTTGCACCTGTGTGGCTTGGTATCTTTATCTCAACTACCAAGGGGTTCTCAACTGCTCACCCATTCTCACAAGCAAAGGTGAGGCAAGTACACGGGCCAGAGAGGTAAATGATCATTCTGGCTACTAACCTGAGTGACAGACAGCGCACCTGTAAGCTAGTGACACATTTAACTCCTCCCGGTTGCAGACTCGCCAACTAAAGAGCTAGGGGTCTGTCCGTTTCTCAGGAGAGTGGAGCGCTGTGCTGCATGGACTGAGGTTAACTGTGATCTTGGCAGAGAGACAACTGTCCCCATGCACTGTTCCACAGTGGATGGTAAGGGTGGTAAGAGGGCCAGAGAGGACGCTGGCAAGACCAACCGTGACACTGAAGGTGCAGGAAGAGTGTGCCACACGGAGGGAGCTGTTCCTGGGCCAGCACTTGCTTGGATGTGCACTCTGAGACTCTAGATGTGAGAGGCCCTGCCACAACTGTCCCTTGACTGAACACCTATTCATCCCTGAACGAGCTAGGAGCCTGGTCAGAGGTAAATACTCAGCCTGGGAAGAGAGATTCAGGCTTGATAGAGAGCTTTCCCTCAGCTTGGGTATGACTTAAAACGTTCTGACCAGTCCTCCTGAGTACATTCCCCTAGATTCTAGTCCTGAACACCAGCATGGCTGGAACATCCCAAAGGCCCCGGCCAGCTGCTCAGAGGCTTCCTGTCTTGTCCCTGAGCCGGCCACAGTAGCACCATCTGTCCCACCTGGAACAGAGGCATCACTTCTGGCCCCATCCCCTGCTCTGCTCCCACAAACAGCACGGGCTTTGCCTGGATCCACTTCTGTCCTCGCAGCAAAGCCCTCAGGTCCATCCTCCAGCGGGAAGCCCTGACTTTCCTGTTGGTGGCCACAATTCTCACCAACTCCACACCCTCCTGACTCTTCTGAACCATAAACATTGTTTGGACATCTGGCCCTATCAGCCCATCCGTCCCTCCGGAGGATGCCCACCGCTAACCCTCCACAAACCCAGTCCTTTTCCAGCCGCTGAGGTTCTTATGATGACAGGGCTCGGTGCTCTGTCTGGAGCCTTTGTCTCACCTTCTTTTGTGATCCTGCCGAACCAAGCTAGACCTCCAGTAAGAACAGCAACTGTCCTGCCCCATTTCATCCTGGAGCCTGGCCTGCCTGTTCTCCAACTGGATTCTCTCCTACTGAAGACCCCACACGAGAAGTTCCAGCCTGCCGTAATCATCCTCTCAACGCCTCATGCTGCTACGGAATGTGTGTTCCTCACACTCCATGGCAGGCAGAGCCCCTTCCAGTACCGAGTGACTGAATGCAAAAAACGAGAAAAACGCAGGCACATGGATTGGAGAAGTAAAAAGGCATAGGGGGATGGAGTCAATCGGAAGCACTCTACTTGGTTGTAGAACCAGAGTAGGGAGAGCTGGGTCACAAACCCACAACTTGAGAACAGTTTCTATAGGTAGGAGAAAGAGCTTCCATTGGGGGAAGTGCCTGCATCGAATACCACACAACCACCACAAACTCTGCCCTTTGAAACAGAAACTAGAATACTCTTCCAGTGCAAAGCTATCATTCCCCTCCCACACACTCGCGCCTGTGTGTGTGTGCATGCGCACACATGCCTACATGATCCACAGTTAGGGCCTTTCCTGCTGCTGCCCACCAGATCCTATACAGGCTACACACAATAAGGTGTGTACACAATAGGCAGACAGCTATAAAGTCTGTCCAAAGCTCGTGGTTAGGCCACATGTGGTTCCCCCATATATAGTGGCACACACATGCACATATGTGTTTATGTCCACAAAGCCGTGGGCCCTGGGTGAGTTCTAACCTGCTCTGTGTCACAGGCACATTGCACCAAGTCCAATCTAAAGTCAGAGTGGGCTGTGGTTACGTAGGGACCAGGACCAGGAAGCACAGAGCAGGCAGGCCCGGCACACCACCCTCCTAAGCCCACACTGGTCACACTGACCCCTTGCTCTTCCTCCTGTGAGGAGGCACCAGCATGGCCCTGAGGCCCTCTATGAAGTCTATGAAGTCAGAAGCAGACTGAAAAAGACCTGACAGCCATGAAATAGTCTAGCAGATCCTTGAAAGCACACCCTGTGTTATCTCTACCTGCCTCCCGCATCCAGAACAAACACCGCCATTCTTCTTATCTGAGAGAGCACAGGCTGGCTCCCATCACTGCCATCACAGTGAAGAGACTCTCTAATCGGACATAGCCTCGGTGTTAGCTGCCAGCACAGCCACGGTCTGGGTAAGATCTTCTGTATGTCAGGAATGACGTGCGTGCGTGCGTGCGTGTGTCACGTGTGCACTCGTATGTACAGATGCTTGAGTGTTCATTCCCTGTGTCTGGAGCCCCATGAGCCAGCATTCCTTTCCAAAAAACTATGGGAGAAGAGTGTTTAGAGGAACACTGGGGAAAAGAAAATCCAGGATCCTGAGAGGTCCCTATACCCAGGGGCTGGGGAAGTGAAAAGAAGATCTGCTCTGAAAACAAGAGCAGGTTTCCCACAACCGGGGACCTCGAAGACAACAGCCCAACTGAGCGCTCCCCTGACCTCAATGGGCACAGTCTACTGTCAGGAGCTTCCATCACAGATGCACTCCTCCAAGGACCAGAGCTCCAGGCCAAGCAAGAAGGCTTACCAGGCTCTAGGAATGGCCGGGGCTGCCTGGGAAGTAAGGGACACCCAGTCCTTCACACACTTAATCTTTGTAAACTCTCATAAAGAAATCAAGACTTGGTTTTTGTTTTGTTACTTCTGTTTCTTTCTTTTTTTGATGGCCCTGGATCTTGCAGTTCTCCAGATTCAGCTCTCGAGAGCTGAGATCACAGGTGTGAGCTGCCATGATAGGCTCTTCTCAAAGGATTTGGATTATGAGGAACCTCCCACACCTATGCCAAGGACTAGCATCACATGGTGACTCTGATGCCAGATTGTCTGGTATACCAGGCAGAATTCTGGGGGATCTGTGCTCCTCAGTGCCCCTAGTGGAGATCTACCTACTCCTATGCCCTCAAAAGCCTGCCCTGACCAGATGGTTCTGAAGCTTCTGAAGCTGCCAGGCCTAGCAAGGAAAACCAAGAACCACAGGGCCCTTCAAGGCCAGCTGAGAGGTCCTGGCAGTCCCTCACTCTTTCAGGTTCAGTTTCCCAACTGGAAAACAGTGAGTCCCTGCACTTTACAAGGTAAGGCCTAGTTGGGAAGCACATGTCTTTGTACCTGGTGTTACTGCCATGGGGCTTAAGAAAGGTGTCCATCTAGGGAAGATGGACACAGCAGCTGCCAAGGCTCTGTTCAGAGGGCCGACTCAAACCTCAAAGAGTTTGCTGAAGATAGAGGCCACCAGGAAAAGAATCCCAGCGGCTATTTCCTCGCTCACAAGCGGGCCTGACAAGATGAGAACTTTGTGGGGGTAGGACTCCTGTTCTGATTAGCACACGCTAAGATGAACTACAAGCCTGTGTCCTGAGCCTGCAGCACCCGAACCTGCACACTGCACAGCGTACATGTATACTACAATGGTACAGTCCAGAAAAAAAGGAGACCAGTAACCAGGGTATCAGTGAGGAGGCGCACATGCTACTACTCAAACACCCACCTGGGGGCATGAGCCCTGATCTGCTCCATCATTCCAATCTTTTTTTTATACTCTGGTTTTGGAAAGGGTTGAAATGTGTTTGCTGCCTGGTATCTGGAGCATCTCTAAGATCTGAGACAGATGACATAAGACTAAATTAGCAAAATCAAAATGTGTACTAAGAGGCCGAGACTCTGGAAAGGCTACCTATTGCCCTCCCTTCTCCTCCTCTCCTTTCTTTTCTGTCTCCCTCAACCCAATGTCAGACTCCTGAATTGAGACTGAAAACTAGAGTATTCAACTCACTGAGCATGCTGCTACAGGGACAAGCTAAATGGCAGATGCGTCTGAAGCCTGGGAAATGGGAAGAGGGCTCCTCTGGTGCTCGGCTCCTGACGGCAGGCCCCACTTCCCAGCCATCAGGCTCAGCACATGCCTGCCATCAGCTTTCCTGCCCATCACAGGACAACCACCCCGTGCATCCACTGCACAGATGGGCAACAGGTAAGTAGTCTATAATCTAGGACAGCAGGAGCACCAGAGAAAGGGAATAAAAAGAATGGGTCACTAAACCCTAACTTAGGGTTCTTCAGTACACAGGTCCTGGGAACCAAGCCACAAAGCCCAAAACCTTAATTTAGACCCAAGACTCTGGGCCAGAACTCATGTCCCAGCATTCCCCACCTCCGACAAAGCCAATTCCTAAGCAGCCCCACAGACAGATATCCCCCACATATAGGGTCATGGGGTCACACGGCAAAGGGAAGGTGGCACCAAGACACACTGCCCTTCCTGTGCCTGTGCGGTAAGCAACTGCTGCCACGCCAGCCACTGTGGATGAAGGAACAGTGACTCCTCCTTGGAACCCTAGCCAAACCAGGTTACACCAGAAGAGACCGCCTCCAACACCCTGACTGAGAAGAGCAGCTGGGCCTAACTGAATTTAGCCTCTTTCCTACCTTGGTAAACAGGAAACAGCCATTCAGACACCATGGGATCTCCTACCCGGGACCTTGCACTGCGGTGATGTACAAATTGCTTCAGGTTACAGCTGCAAACACACAATCCTCACCAACACCTCCACCTAGACACTAGATTCCAGATGACTCTTCTCTTTAGGTAAATGAGGAAGGGAGGGCCCAACGGGTTTCATTACATGGTGATTCGTGGCAGATGGGGCTCTGGAGTGTCCCCACGGTAGTGCCAACTCTGATACTGGGTTTACAGGGAAAAAGAAAGGAGGCCACAGAGGGCTTCACACTGCCCAGACAGGCAGCCCTCTTTCCCAAAACATAGCTTACTTCAAGTGGTGACGGCAACTGTAGGTCCCAAGGAAGGAAGGAGGGGAAAGAAGGCCCCATACAGAGCACAGAGCCTGACGAGACCTCATGGTCACTTGAGGTTCATTCACCCGCTGCATGATTGCTAGTTACCAAGCATCTATCTGCTCCACACCCGGCCTGAGTTGGATCCTGGGGAAACATGTCAATAGGCATGGAGTTCCTGCCCTTCAGAAAATCCCAGCCTAAGGGAGGAAACAGATGGGGAAGCAGATAACTATGAGGTCATGCAAAGAATGGAACAGCAGGGAGACATCTGTGGTGCTGTGTGTGCACAACCTCCCTTCTGGTTGGTGTTCTGCTATTGACTTTTTCCACACAACTTTGCCCAGACTTTCCTGCTTCTTTGTGAGCTCCAGGCCAACCCCCCACTAAACATGGACAAGAGTCCTCTCCTCTTCTGGTACTCTGCCATCTCCTCAATGACAGTCATGCCCACAGCTCCGATTCCTTCTGATTATTCACACAACATCACTAGCCTCTAAACGTCTGGCACTACACTCCAACTGCTCACTTCCTATTCCTGTCTTCCACCTAAGGAACACACACACACACACACACACACACACACACACACACACACACACCTAAACCAAAGACAAACTACAAACCAAATATTGTTTTCTCTCACCCAAAACCCTACGTTTCTTGTCATGCTCCTCCGGGTACACCAACAATATTACCATTTGAACAGATACATGAACTGAAAACTTCAGAAGACTAAGATTCCCATTTCTCACCCATTAAGATTCCCTTTTCTCAGGCTTAGCAATATGGCTCAGCAGGAAAAGGCACTTGTTGCCAAGCCTGATGACCTGAGTTCAATCCCCAGGACCCACATGGTGGAAGAAGAAACCCATAAGACATACACACGTTTTGAAGGTTTTTTGATTTCGTTGTTTCTCATCAACCTCAGTCCAATCCTTCAAGTTCAGCTGACTCTGTTATTCACAATGAGCAACTAACCGTAAGAAGGACATCATGGGAGGTGCTAGAGCTTGACTATGGGAGGAAGGATTAGGTTTGTACCATGCTAGAAAGATTATGTTAAACAGAGCCTACAGACATTTCTCAGAAACTGCAGAGCACAGAGGATGAGGTCGTTGTCTCTGCTGGGTGGGGAGGGCAGCAGCAGCAAGAGTGGCATCTGGCATCCTGTCACTAATCTGTTGCACATTTGTTGTGCATATTATATAAAGCTCTTAATTAAACTGTGCTGTTTCATCCTTACAACTAATACTTTGAAGCAAGTATTAGAGTTCCCATTTCCCAGGCAAGGACACTGAGCAGAGTGGTTAATGATCCTACCCAAGGTGACAGTTGGCGAGTGGCAGAGCCAAAGATACTTCAATGCCAAGCTGCATGTGCCCTGGGCTTGTGCTCTGTGCTGCCTTGGGATCCCTGTGGGAAGCAGCCAAGTGCGAGCAACACAGGGGGATGGCAGGACTCCAAGCTGCACCATACATGCTGCTTTGTGGCACTGTTATAATAAAAGCCTTATGTGTATTGTTTTACATTTTATGATTATGTGTGTGCACATGTGATGTGTGAGGGTGCATACATCCCATGACACTTGGGGAAACCAGAGGACAACTATGGGTTCCAGGGATTGAAGGTCATCAGGCTTGCATGGCAGGTGTGTTTCCCCACTAAGCTGTCTCTCTCTCAGTTCTCATGTGTGTTTTAAGGCTATCTGGCTGTTTTCTGTAAATTCCTTGAGGACATGAACCATGTCTATCATTTTCACTGCTCCATGCCTAGCAGGAACTTAACTAGTGTGCAAGGAAAGAAAACTATCACCAGAGTCTTTCTTGGCTGACCAACCTGCTCCTGCCCAGCAGGTAAGTAAAACGGCATAGCCTGGGATGTCTACAGGTGGCTTTGCTGCCCTCTCTCTGCAAGGCCCTCCCAAAGGGCAGAGGATAGGCAATAGGTTAGGAAGTGAAAGGAGAATCTGGGATCTCCCTCGCACAGACAAAACACGCAGCTTCAGACTGAAGAGGAGACAAGAGGGAGAGGGGCTGGGGAGGGAAGGGAGCCCTTGGCAAAACTCCTCAAATAAAGGTTTTCTCATCTTTTGCTTGTGCAGGTAGGGCCAGTCTTAAATCCAACAGAAGGTCACAGGGGTTAATTCTCAACCACAAAGGAAGTCATCAAGTTGGAGGCCTGGTGATGTCTTATGAGGCAGATGTCTTATTTCTTTATACCCCAAGAAGTTTTTCCTGCCTTAGAGCTGAGTGCCCAGCCCCTCCCCAGCACCTCCCTGGGTCCTGCCAGCCCAAGCCACTCCCCTTTTGCTTCCTAAAGAAGGAAGGCCCCAGAGAAAGACCCAGTCTGTCTTCAACCCACAGGAGAACTCACTGTCTACCCAGGAAGCCTAGCTTAGATTCTTTGAAATTCTCTCCACCCGCCAGATGAGAGAGAGAGATACCTTATGACCCCACCCCCAGTTTTAGTAATCTCTCACTCCACCCCCACCAACACACATCCTAGTACAGAACTTCATGTTTCTAGTATAGGCCACTTCTCAGAGCAGAAATCAGGACAGCCTCTTGCGAGCAGGCTGGCACCAGGCACTTTGCTCTCATGTCCCTGCTGGACTCAAGAGGACCGCCACAAACCCCTGACGAAGTGCCATTGTCCCTCTGCAAACCTCCCTGGTAGATATGCTAAGTGGTCCCAAGCAAGGACGCACTGCCAGCTGGGCCTGACAAGTGAGCACAGGCACGTTACTCTCCATTACTGCTGTAGGTGAAGAAGTAACTGGGGTGCAAAGAAAAAAGCTGCTCCAACATGGGGAGCATCAGGTGGGTCTGCAGAGCCTCAGAGAAGGGCTGCCACTGCCTGCTGGTTGATACCCTGTCAAATGAGGGAACTGTACTCCTGTGCTGACCTACAACCTCCAGAGGCTGAGAAACCTGTGGGACCTGTGGCTAACTGAGGCTTTCTCCCCTCTTTCTTAGGGTAATCACTCTGTGAACTTAGGCCCACTATCTCTGGGCCTGAGGCTAGAATCTCCCCAGCACATGCCCACATCAACCTACACAGCCAGAAATTATATTGTCAAAGCCTTATTCTTACTACAGCTATGGCCAAGCCAAGGACACTCTATCCCTCAGGTACACGTGTCCTCAAGAATCACTTCATAAGACTTCAACTCAGCAGTATCTCCTGGAAACTAGTCCCGAAGTGAATGCCCCATTTGAGCTGAAGGAAAACTAGACCCACAAACAGATGGTGTCAAACTTGCTGTGGGCTCTCCGTGGTCTCTCACTGGTCTCTCAAGTACCCTTCCTAGTGTCCATGTCCTACTTCCAAGCACCGTAAGAGCCTCTACCCAGTGCTGATGTTTCAGTCAATGGGGAAGGGACTCTACAGCAGGGTGAGCTGCCAGAGAGAGGCCAACTCCGTCTGGCCCTCTGGCTCAGCCCTCAGCACTTTACGGCAGTACTGTCTCCTGTTGGCCCTGGTTTTAAAGCTGCTGCATGTTCTGGATGGCAAACTCCCTAAGATCAAGGACTGGGCCATCTCTTTTTCTTGCTTCCCAAGTTCTCTCTGCCTAGCCTGGGTTCAGTAAAGGAGATGCCAGTCTTCTGCTGGAGAAAGCCTCACCCCATTTACTCTTGAATTTTGCTGAAGCCAGGGCCTCTGGCCAACACGGGAAGGGCCAGAGCCGGAAGGAAGCAGCAGAGCCTATACACAAAGCCTCTCTGCGGGCTATAAAAAGGAGCCCCTCCCTGCTTCCCCCAGGATGGGCCTGGTTCCTAGGAGGTGAGGGTAGAGCACTAATACTTGTGCCTGGGCACAAAGCCACTGCAGCCTCTCAAAGGCTAGCCCAGCGCCACCTCGAAACTCTTCTTGAAAGGAGAGGGAGAGAGCACCAAGGCCTGAGCCAGGAATGCAAGTAGAGACTCTTGAGATCAACTCCACTGTCCCCACCGCCTCTCCTCACAGCTCCCCAGTATTCAGCTCATGGCCCAGTACTCCTGTCTCTGCCCTCTGGGGGCTAACAAGCAGATTCTCTAGAAGCCTCCAGGAGCCTGGACTCCCAATTCTCTGGAGGCTCTACATACAGAGCAGAAGAGCCGTGGGAGCAACTACACCAAACGGCTGCCAACCCTAATCCTCCAGTTAGGGAAACACTAAGGCCACACCGGAGGAAGCTCAGGGGCAACTCTAAATGCTAAGACTCAAGGTCACACACTCTGTACCTAGCTTTACATAGAAAGCCATTCCTTCCCAGCCACAAAGCTCCAGATTCCTCTCTAGCCTAGTGTGTCCACAGTGTTCAGGTCTAGAGCACTGAGGCCACTCTCCAAAGTCAGTGACAGTGTAGACGGGCGGTACATGTAGCATAAAGGACAGATGAACCTTTCTGCCACCAGCCTGAGGTCAGGGCCTTTGTCCTTGCAGCCTGCAGTCAACCATCCTTTAGAGAGAATGGCCCAAGCTTGTTTCCTTCAAGGCACTCACCACACCCTGTAATTATTTGTCTGGCTGTATCTGCCCTAACTGTATGTTCACAAGCAGACTTAACAATGCTTGCCACAGTGAGAAGCCAGAGCACACGTGGTGCCCTGCTGGTTTATGATCCAGTGAGGCCCGAGGAAGCCAGACTTCTTTTTTTTTTTTTTTTTTTGGTTTTTCGAGACAGGGTTTCTCTGTGTAGCTTTGCGCCTTTCCTGGAGCTCACTTGGTAGCCCAGGCTGGCCTCGAACTCACAGAGATCCGCCTGGCTCTGCCTCCCGAGTGCTGGGATTAAAGGCGTGCGCCACCAACGCCCGGCTTCCAGACTTCTTTTTTATTAAGATTTTTATTTCATATATTTTACACACACACACACACACACACACACACACACACACACACACACACACACACACATTTGCCTGAATGCATGTCTGTATACCACATGCATGCCATGCCCATGGAGACCAGAAAAGGGCATCAGATTCCCTGCTGGGACAGGTTACAGATGGTTGTGAGACACCATATGGGTGCTGGGAATTATACCTGGGGCCGCTGGAAGAGCAGCCACTGCTCTAACCACTGAGCATCTCTCCGCTCTCTCCCCTCCCTTCCTTTTTAAAGAAAGTGGTTATGTTGACATGGAGAGCAACCTATTTAGTGATCTGCTGATACCATAAACTGGCAGAAGCAGGAGAAACCCCACCCAGCTCAGTGTGCCCAGCACACAGCAGCTAGGCCCGCCCAACACCTTAGGAATTGGTGTAGCAGCAGCACAGGAATGGGGGCACAGTGGAGTCTGTTGTGAGGGAAGCCTGGAAAGGTGCTTCCTGGGAGCACCTGGAACACTGTGCCTCATGACCCTTTTCTCTGCAGAAGTGCTGATGGACTGTTACCATGAACCAGTGGGAGCAAGTCCAGGGATGAGGAGCTCTGACTTCCATGTCAGATAGAACCTTCGCTGTAGGAGAGGAAGGTCTGGGAAGGCTAGGTGTCTGGTTATCTAAGTACCCATGGCCAGAACAAGAGCTGGAGGTTCCAGTAGGCAAGCAACGAGTATCTAGCTTGTCCACAGATGAAAACTGGGCTGGGTAAACACAGCTGACCAGAGTATAGAACAGAGGCCGAGTATCTATAGAATGGCCCACTTTATTGTTACTTTCCTAGAATGGGAGAATAAACAATACTATAGCAAGAATCATAAATCCCACACTTAACTATGAACTTGCTCCATGACCTCACTCTTGGGACCATTGTTTCCTTCTCTCTGTGATAGGGACAATTCCTGCTTTCCCTGGCTGCATGGAGCTATGGGTGAGAAAACCACCATGCACTCCTACAACATTATTCTAATACCAGATCCTTCTGACGCCCCATTCTCTGTACCCAAAGTCAAGGAGACAATGGGCTCCCAGCAACACTCCAGTAGAAAACAGAACTCTGCTGTTAAATAAGATGAGAGCAAATGTCGTGCTGGTCATTTTCACAAAAAAATCTCTTGTGCTTATGTACAATCTTACTTCATTAGCCTTAAGCTAATTCCATGAGGCAGAATATTTTTGTTTGTCTGCCTTTTGTGTTTTTGAGACTGGTCTTACTCTGTGGCCTAGGCTGGTCTATAACTCACTGTATAGCCAAGATGGCCTTAAACTTGCCACACCTGGCTCCAAATTATTTTATAGAATAATCTGATAAGCTAAAAAGTAACTTAACCAGGGTCACAAGAACACATCTGTTCTTTGAGTACTCACAGCTCAGTTACCAGGAGGGTAGGATTAGCTGCCTAAGGCCACCGAGGTATTCCTGTCACTATCAGAGCTTCCTCCAAGGCAATGGAGTACTCTACACGGTGCACCAACACATTCAAGTCCTCTTCCCCCACACCCCTCCGAAGACTCTCCTGAAGTACACACTGACTCTCTTCATAAGAGAGCAGAGAGGGGAAAGTTAGTCTCCCACCAGCAACACTCAATCTCAATAGCAGGCTTCTATAACCTCAGGCCTTACCACTTCCTCTGATGTATTCAGCCTAGGATACACTGTCCTTGAAACCCTGTTCCATAGGAAAGGAGACAGAGTGAAAAGAGATACTCTGAGTTAGTAGAAGCGGATGTAGCCTTACCACTCTGGGCTGTGGCAGAGCACTTCCTGGAAGACTGAGTGTCCCCTATCATTCAGATAGCGAGACCAATTCAATGTTGAACTGGCTTAGAAACAAACCAATATAATGTCTTCACCGAAAGCATCTGCTCCCAGCCAACGGTCTTCTCTCTACACAAATGCCCATGGTAGCAAAAAACCCTGATCACAGAGGCACTGCTGAGAACTGCAGCTTCTTACCCTTCATCAAAGGACTTGGTGGCCAGGCACCAGCCTTTGACCACAACAGACACATCTACTCTTGTTCTGACCTGGCCCTCCTGGGGACTTAATCCTATTTCTCTCCTGTCAGATTCCACACTAAGCATGTACACCATGCCACACTTGATGCCAAATAGTAGAGTACTCCTCTGCCTTGGAGGAAGCTCTGATAGTGACAGGAATACCTCGGTGGCCTTAGGCAGCTAATCCTACCCTCCTGGTAACTGAGCTGTGAGTACTCAAAGAACTTTACACAAATACTCCTCCACTCCTCACAGGAACCTTGAAATCAGTACTGTTTATCGATGAAAAGATCAGAAGGATAAGCACACAGTCGAGGTCACAGAGCAGGCGAGCCATGGATGGAACAACCCCTGCAGTCTGACTTTGCTGCCCAATGCAGCCAACTACTCAACTTTGCATTCAGCTCTACTCACCCCTTTTTTCTCATCCCTGCATTCCGGTCCTGTCTCCTCCATAAGTCAAGTAAGGGGTATGCAAACAATGTTTATTGAACAAATAAATGTCCATCATTCCAAGGGAACACCTGAAGCAATGCTGATAGTCAAGATCTCTAAACTCCAACTCAAGTGTATGCATCTATGTAGACCACCCCTTCCTGACACAAAGTCCTGGGAGAAGCTGGAGGAGCTGGGCTTCCTAGAACTAGGTTTGCTCAGCTTTGCTAGTCATCTGTGAAGCAGGTTCAGAGAAAACAAAGCCCCACCTGGACAGGGGACCCGGAAACTCATACCAGGCAAGCTTGGGGTGCTGAGGAAACAGTAAGAGGTCTGACTTCCCCTGGAAAAATGAGTCAAAGAGGAAACACATGGCAGGGATGGCTAGCTCTGGAGACTCAGGCACATCTCTTGGTCTTCTTTCCCTAGGAGTACCTAGCCAGCACAAAGGGACCCTTGAGGACACTCCCCTAATGTTCTCAGGTTTCATGGGTCCACCCTCAGAGCAGAGGCTTATTCCTCACCAGTCGGATGCCCACAACCACGGGGTCACATCCCAGCAATCACAGCCTACCTTTAGTCTCCACCTGGGGCTACTGTGCCAACAATGTCCTCAGCTGGACAACCTCACTAAACATGGGTCTGAACTGGCTCACTACAGAGGCACTCTATGGAAAACTAGAGCTAGAGCCTAGCAGGGCTGTCTAGATGCTCAAGAGGTCTTTGCCTGTAAATACCATCTAAACATGGAGGTTTCTCCGAACAAAGAGCAACAAAGGCCACAGAAAACATGAGGCAAAGGCCCGCCGCCGCCAACACAATCCGAGAGCACAGTCCTTGTAAAGATTGCCCATGCAGCCAGAGTGAAAGGTCTCTTTAGCGCTGGGCAGGAAGTCTATGACTGCTTTTAACTCACTGAAATTCTGCAACCTAAATGCCAAACAAGAGCCTAACTCTGGTCACACCACCACACAGAGTACCAAAGCACTTTCCACCCCTTTCAAGCCAAGCTGCTGCCGTACATCAGAAGGTGCTTACTTGTTTCACAAGTGCCTAAGTGAGAGAACACAAAAGTTAGGAAATGGCAGTCTGTGCTTCGGGTCCACAGGCACCGTGAGGGCGGCAGCAGTCTTTCTCTCTGGTCTGGCTTCAGGCAGTGCTAAGGTTATCAGCACAAAGTCAAAACACCTGAGGCATTTGGGCAAGAGATAGCTGAGCAGGTGGTAGGGCACCCAGCAGGCATCTCAATCTTTCTCACAATCTGCAGGAGGCCGCAAGGATATGACCAAGTAGTGAGGTGCAAAAGGACAGAAGTGGAGCAGGGCTTCAGCGGGAGGTTCCACTCACAAGGTGTGAACCCCACAGTCTGCCAGCCTTCAGTCTGGGCCCCCAAAAGCAAAGGGCCAGGCTCAGTCTGGGGAAATGAGGTCCTCTGCATTCCTGCCTCCAATCCTCAAAGGCCTGAGTGAGACAAAATGGACCCTCTCCAAACCCCTTCTTTCTGTCCAGGCCCCAACTTACAAAGACATCCAACGTACAAAACCCCAAAATTTTTCTCTAGAGAAACATGTTCTATGTGTATGGTGAGTGAATGGGTAAACGATGTGCGGCAAACAACACGGTTTCTTCTTTTTTAGTGAACAGTGAGTTAAGTAAATGTGACCCTCTCTCAGCCCTCCTCCCTCCGAGTTCTTTCTTTCTCTTAAGAGCCACATTAGACCTCCCTCAGGACCCCATCCCAGGGTCTAGGAGGACAGTATCATCGACCATGGCTATTGCCACCAACAACTGTTTTTTAAACATCTTCAATGTCTCAAGTCACATCTATTACAGATGTAATTGAATGCTTACTTTATCTCAACCATCTCACTTCCAAGAATGACCATTTATAGTAAATATACTAATGTACAGAGGAACCAGGGCTCAGAGAAGGAAAGCACCTGGCTGGGTGACATACAGCTAACGTACTGGCTTCAAATGCACGCCCGTCTTCAACCACTGGGCCACACTTACTGCCTACTGGTCACACACGGTTTAGAATGCGGCTTGTACCAAAGGCTACCAGGGAACTAATGCTAGCACTTTAACAAGGAAATCCTGCAAATGTAAAAGAGGCGGCCATGCCTGCAACCTGATGTCTGGGTGATGTTCAGGACCTCCTGACCTGTCTGCAGTGTCCATCCCCCCACACTGGAAACCATGGTTTCTTAAATCACTGAAATGTTCTTCCAGTGGAGGTCAGGGCTGATGAGGCCCTGATGATGGCTAGGTGCCACTTCTGTTTGGTATCTGTGTCAGACCTGAAGTTTGTAGTTGAGGGTGGCTGCCTTACCACAAAAACCTTTCTTCCTCCTCATCTCCTCACCCATTTACACACATGCACACCATACCCAGGAAGATCTGGGGGACCTTCTCTCCGTTGTTGTTTCCTGACAGCTCCCCCCCACTTCCCCCATTCGTCCCAACACAGACCTGATTCTGAGACCAGGTCTCTCTAATCATCGTCTCTTTGGGGTCCTTGCAAGAACCAGCTCAAAGCCTGCAAATCCATCATCTTCTCAGCTGGGAGGGCAGAGCTGAGTGCCCATCCAGCTTCTCACCAAGGAAAATGACTCTCAGAAGAGCTGAGGTTTCTAAAAACCTCTTCTTCACTCCTGCCACCAGAGCCTTGTGTAAACCCGCCCAACTCAGGTCTGGGAGGGCTCAGGCAGGAAACCAGGGGAGCAACTCTGGGCTCCCCTAAAGCCACTAGAACATACAACACAAAGGGTTGTCAGCTTCTGAGAGAAGGCCCTGGCCCCAAGGCCCTGGGAGCCCTTCTGAGTCCAAGCTCCTTGTTACACGCTCGCAAGGGTAGAGGAGGAGCCTGGTAGTTTGACCAAGAGTCCGGGCTATGGCTCTGGATGTCTGCTTATTAACACCGACCTCCAAACCTCAGATTTGGGACAAAAGAAGCATGGGGGGGGGCTGCCACTGTTTTCTTTCAGCTCTTCTACTCCCACCCTCCCAAAGGACCACATTCTTCCCTATCTCCGAGAGGGAGATGAGTAGGCCCCGCTCGGCTCCAAAACCAGCCCTACCCCAACATCTGCCTAAGTTCTACATGGGGATTCCAAAAGGTTCTTGTGCCCATCCTGGAGCTCTGAGACTTTCACAGACAGCACTCTCTGGAGAAATGGCAGTGGGCAGGAAAGTCTTGTCGGTCCCTCGGGTTCTCAGGCTGGGTGAGGGGCCCCTGCCATGGCTTTCCCTCACCGGGGCTGACAGCGGCCGGGTTCTAGGGGCCAGAATCCCGCTCCACTAGTCCAGACAGTAAGGACTTTTAGGCCTCAGGGCAAAGTGCCTGGGACACTCCCCCCTGGGGGAGGGGGTGTCCTATCAGGTGATCCAAGACCCGGATGCCCCCCGCCCAGAGTGATCACTAGGGACTAGGCGGAGACCAGGCGCGAGGCGCGAGGCCCGAAAGTTTGCCCAAGTGTTTGGGAAGCAGGCGGGCACGAGCCAGGCCGGACAGGGGCGCACTTACTGGACCCCTCGATCTTGTCGGCGCCGCGGCTCCATGTGATCTGGCGCGTCTCCAGCTTGACCTGGAAGGTCTTCCGTTCCGGCCGCTGCGACTTCTTGGAGTAGAACAAAGTCATGACGGTGCCCACCTCGAGGCTGCGGCAGAGGTGCAGCACCTCGGCTTCGGAGGGCGCGCCGGGCCCGCAGCCATTGGCGCAGGGGGTCGCGGCGCCCGCCATGCTGCAGCGACCTCGGCGACGCAGGCTGGCGGGCCCGGGGCGGCGGAGGCGGCAGCCCGGGAGGCAAGCGGGACCCGGTGGCGGCTCCTGCGGGCGGACACGGGGCGGGGACTGAGCGCGGGGGCGGGGCGGGGCGAGGCTCCGCCCCCGGCGCGCCGGGAACAAAGGCGCTCCTGGGGACGACCCCCGCCCGCCGCCGCGCCTGCGCCCCGCGACCCCGGGCAGGCCTCAGCGGGAGGACCTACGGCTCGGTCCCGCACAGCTTTCCCTGCGCGGGCCCTGACACGGTGCGGGGCACGGCTGCCCGTCACGCACGCAACCCCGCCCACAGGCTGCGGCCCGTCAGTCAGTCAGTCAGGCGCGCACACGGGCCTCCATCCCGCACGGGCCCCGCCGCAGTGGGCACGCCTCCCGGGGAGTGAGGGTGCGGCGCGACCCCCGGCCCGCCCGCCGAACCCGGTTACCTGGGCGGGCTGCCTGGCGGAGGGAGCCGCGCCAGGCTGGCCGCCTCACACCCGCGGCGGCGGCGGCGGCGGCGGCGGCGGCGGGGGCGGGCCCTCCGCGCACCCTCTCTGGGGAGGGGCGCGCCCGCGGATTGGCCAGCGGGCCGTGAGTGACAGCATGTCCGCCCCGCCCCCTCGCCACTGGCGTCTCTTAGGGTTGAGCGAACTGGTCCTGGGGTGGCCTTCGAGGAGGTCCTCGCGGGAAGTGGCCCTGCAGGCGTGGGTCGGGCCTTCGGACCCTCGGCCGCGGGCCCCGTGGTCTTCGAGGCCTGTCGTGCGTGGGCCGCTGCCCGCCTCACGCTCCGCCCGCACCCTACCTGCCGATGCTTTCCGACGCGCAGGTTTTTCCTCAGCTTTGTTTTTCTGCCCCGGCGGGCGCTGATCCTTCCTCGCCCCAGAAGCTCGCTTTCCTTGGGACTCAGTGCTTTGCCGGTTGTCGGGTCGAGCCGACCCTTCCGGTGGCTTCGCCTCTGCGCGGACACAGGTGACGCCAATCCTGGATCTCCCCTGACCTCCCGACCCTGTCATCCCGTTATCAGCACCACATCCTTGCTATCCTCATCACGTGTCTCCGTTCACTGGCTCTACCTTCTCTACGAGGCAGTAAACTCTTGAGTTGGAAAGGCCTCACACCTTGCCAGGAGCCCCTTTTCCTCTCTGCCTCACCACTAGGTAACCCACTGAGGTTCTTCCCTCCTGACGTTGGGGTTCTCTCCACTCTACCCATGATCCTGAGGCCGCGTCTTCTCTCTCCGTGCACTGTCCTCTTGGGTTTTGCCTGTATCTGTCCTTCAGGATTTACCGCTACAATGGAATGAAATCATGATCCTTTTAAATACGCATGAAAATTCCTACTGCGCTTCAAATCAGCACTGCCTTCATGGCCCAGCAGTCCTGTCTTCCCCTGCCTCTCCTGCTTCTTCTCTCACCACTGACCCTTCGTTCTGTTCTCCAGACATGACACCTCTCTGTGGCTGCTGAGTAATCTAAAAATCTGTCTTCCTAAGGCTATTCTCTGAACAGCACCCATAAACCTGAGGGTATCCCTTGATCATGTTGTCTGCCCAGTGTTGAGCAGACGGTTGGGCAGCTACCATGCAGCTCTGGACAGCTATCTGCATTTCGGAGGTGAGAAGTCCCACAGAGCATCTAGTGGATACAGAAAAACCTCCCTGGGATTTATGAGACTAGAATCTGTGAATGTATCAGTTAGTTGAGACAACCCACCCAACTGGGCCACCTCCAGCTTTGCCTTGCTGAAGTGGTAACATGTGTGCTGTTTCCCTTGAGTGTGGTCCTCAAGAAACTCAGAATTCAGTATAATACTGAGGAACTTTGCCCTAAGGGATGGGGTAGTTGAGATGGACCGACTGCCACCTACTGACAGGCCTTTAATGTGGGAAGGAGGGAACTGGAATCAACCCAATTGCTTGACCCTGGCTTGCACAACTAATGCTCATATTATCCTCAAATCAAGGTTTCAGAGCACCGCGACTCCAAGTGAGGCCACATAAGAGTGGGAACCTGAGTCCATGTGTTTCTGTTCCACAAGAGAACCACTGGCTGAGGTAAATCCTGGTGGTCAGCCACTAGCTGGTCAATCAGTGTAGGTAAGAGGAGGCATGTCTATGTCTGTAGGACTTCAAGAAAGGCCAGAGGATATAAGAAGATGACCAAGTGCATTTTAAGGGTGGGCTGGAGGAAACTACTTTGCAGACAAGAGTAATAGCATGTACAAAGACCCTAGACCAGAAAGAATCCTGGAGTTTGCTCAGTGAAGGGGAATGACCAGCCAGGATGATGATACTAAGACAGTTGGGGCTGAAGTAGGGCCTTCGTTGCCTGCCTGGTCTTGTCAATTCTCCCAGGAGACCCTTCTTAAATGTCGTATCATTGTTGAGCCTTCTGTGCAAACTCCAACATCCTATAAGACTTCAATTCACTTTTAAAATCTATCTTACCAGTGTCCAGCCCAAACCTTTTGCTCTTGTGTATGTAACAAGACCCCCAGGGGCTCCATGAATCCCTTCCAACAGCAATTTGTTTGCCAGGCTTTTAATCAGGGAACAGGGCTTCATTTCCTCTTGGGAATTATTAGCTTGCCAGGCCTTAGGTGTCTCCTTCCACCAAAGGAAGTTTGGGGAAAGTAGGGCACACACAGGGTGTGGCCAGTGTAGGCTTTCCCCAGCTCAGCATATATAAGGATGTGTAGGTGTCACTGGTAATATATGCATTTGCGCTGTTTGGGAGGAGCAACTCTGGCACCCACACAAGGCACTAGCCAGTGACATCACCCAGACTAGCCCTGCTTGGTCTTATTTCTGGAAACACTCATGCTTCAGCATGCCTTAGCTTATACCAAGCCTGTGCTTGAAGTCTGAGAAACTGCCCCACTGCCCTTCTGGTCTGTGGGCTTGATCTCACAGATACTGTAATAACCACTTAGTGCAGTGGTAAGCATATTGTGAATTATACAACTCTGTAAGATTCTCTACTAATCGCCACTTAACAAAACTGAGGCCTTTCTTGACACAATGGCACACTCCCAAGTCCTAGAACTTTGGAGGCTGATGCAGGAGGATCTCCAGTTTGAGGTCGAGGGGTTGGCACCACAGCTTACAGGTGTCTGGGATAAACACTAACCCAGGCAGCCCAGCTTCTGTCAGTGCTGTACTGCCTACATGCAATACCAATTTTTTCCTAATTCACTTCTTTCTGAACACTGCTACCAGCTGTTTTCTGTTTTGTTTCTTTTTTTCACTTATTAAGGGTGTGTGTGTGTGTGTGTGTGTGTGTGTGTGTGTGTGTCTGTGTCTGTGTGTGTGCGCGCGCGCACATATGTAGAGCGGTCAGAGGACAGTTTCTGGGAGTTGGTTCTTTGCTTCTACCATGTGGGTCCTAGGGATTGCACTCAGGTCATCAGGTTTAGCCGCAAGCACCTCTACCCACTGAGCCGTCTCACTGTCTCTATTTTCTGTTTAGTTAGTTTGTGCATGTTTGCCAAAACTGGGTTTTGTTTTGTTTGAGACAAAGTCTCTGTAGCCCAGGCTAGTCTTGAATTTAGCAATTCTCCTGCCTCAGCCTCTCAGCCTTGCTGGGATTACAAGTGTGAGCAACTAACTATGCCTGCTGGCTAGGTTGGGATTTTTTTAGGATACTGACTCTAAGCTAGAGGATAGAATGCTTATTAGGGAGCAGACCTAAGGTCAGCATTGAGGGAACAGGAAGGAAATAGGAATGGGCACAGCCTCTATCACCCTCCAGGGACTTGTGGTGTCCAGTACCAGCCTTAAATGGATGTTCATTGTTCTGGGAAAAGTTCATCCTCAGCCTGATGGATCTTTGTGATCTTAAGGACTGGCAGCTGGTTTTCTGTGGACACTTCTTCCGGAAGTAATGACAAGTCTTTATTTGAATGGGAACCAGGCACAGTGTTCACTGCATTTTTCTTGAGGCAAAGTCTTGCTGTATAACCCAGGCTGGCCTAAAGCTTGAGGTCTCCCCAACCTCCCATGAATTGAGATATTCAGTAGGCACCACCACACCAAGCTCTTAATGAAAAATAGAGTACTTAAACACAAAAGAACACAAGTACTGTGCTATTGAAATGGGAGATGTGGTTCTAAAAGAGGGATCATCATGTGGTTGATATGATGATAGAACTGCTATGATTGAGAACTAAATGTGGCTGAGCTTTCTAGTAGCTAAAGCAGTAACTCTCCATGTTTGGTAACTGGTTCCTTGGAAAGGGGGTACAATTTTCCTGGAATTAAGTTTGTTTGTTTGTTTGTTTGTTTTTTCCGAGACAGGGTTTCTCCTTGTAGTTTTGGTACCTGTCCTGGATCTTACTCTGTAGACCAGGCTGGTCTCAGAGTAAGAGAGGTCCGCCTGGCTCTTCTCCCAAGTGCTGGGATTAAAGGTTGCGCCACCGCTGTCCAGCTTGGAATTAAATTTTAAGAAAAGATTCTCACACAGATATGTATTTGATTTGAATAAGAAGGTGTTCTCAGCAGGCTAGTACCAAGTGCTAACACACTTGTAATTTGTGTTATTATAATTGTGTATTTTATAATGAATGATCTTGAGGGACTATAGAAGTCGTAATTAAAAAAGCATAGTTGAGTGATGCTCCTTTCACAAAGGGAGACAGACTTAAATAGACTTGAAATGCCTGGTTAATCCATGCATAAAGTTGGATTTTTCTTTTTCTTATCCCCTTTATTTACTGTTAGGTGTGCACATAGCAAGCACTTCCTACGTGCACACCTCAGTGAACCTTGAGCTTCACCTCAACCTGCAGTATAATAGACTCGTGTCCTCTGACTCCCACATCCATCTATGGCTCCACCTCTTCTAATAGCATAACCTCCTGGTTCTGTCCTTAAGTAGGTTGCATTCATTCTCAGTCGCTTAAAGAACTTCATGTTATTTAACTCAAGTTAAAAATTACACAGACTTCTCTGCACAACCCTAGCTGCCTCACTGCCGACTGTTCCCATTGGCTCTCCTCACCCGGGAATGGCAGGGTACAGTGACTGTTTCACGAAGTGTGGCACTGAAGATAGAGGGGAAACTGAAACCATGGGGGACTTGCTTTTCACTCTCCTACCCTTTCTTCCAGCACAGCCCCTACTGTGGCTTCTAGAAGGTCTCAGTCAGCAGGGCAGGAACAGATCAAGCCTGTTGTAGAAGTGGCATGCCAAGCTCAGTATGATAAGGGTGCTGGGAGCAAGAAGGGCCTTATTCTTTAGTGATTGTGGAGAGAGAAAAGTGAGAGTTGCTGAGTATTCATGAAGATACAGCCTTTCCAAATGATTCGAATACTCCTTTTCACTGTACGGTCACCCCAAGGTATTTCGTGGAGTGTTTCTGCAAAGGAAGTGCCAAAATTTAGAGACCCATGCCACATTTGTTTAGTGACATGTATACTTTGAATATCATTATTGAAAACCATTTATTTATGAATACTGATTCCTCACACTCACAATCCTACCAGTAAGCTTTGCATGAATCTTTTGAGTCTTTTTCACCATAAGAACATGTTAAGAATATGTAATCAAAGCATATTGCTCCCATTGCTTCTGAAAGCCTAGCTTATTGAAGAACAATTTACACATAAGTTGTACCCGCCTTCTTTTTTTAAAAATTTATTTTTTTACCTTGTGAGTGCTTTGCTTGGTGCCCATGGAAGTGAGGAGAGGTTATTGGATTACTTGGAACTGGACTTGCTTAGAAGGTTGTGAACCAACAAGTGGGTGCTAGGCATAAAACCCAGGTCCTCTGCAAGAGTAACAGTATTCTTAAACACTGAGGCATCTCTCCAGCCCTAAGATGTACCAATCATAAGCATGAAGTTTGAGTTTGAAAAATATACTCCTTGTGACTCTACCCAAACAGTAAATAGGGCAAATATGTCACTGGGAATTTTAACCTAAGCATAAATAATCACTGTGTTGTTTTACACATTATAAGGATTCTCAAATATAAGTAAAGACAAGGCAGTAAGTACAGAGAGCCTCCACCCAGCTTTGGGAGTTATGCTGAAGGTTTTTTGTTGTTGGTTTTATGGTGTTGGAGACAGATCCCAGGGCCAAGTGCCACACCTCTGAGCTATATCACTAGCCCCAGCTTCTACAATTGTGAACTGATGATCACTTGTTTTCCATAAATATTTCAGTGTTTGTCTAAAAGATTTTTAAAAAGTATTTAAGTACAGCATAATTAAGTCTAAAATATAACTATTTGGTAATTTATAAAGGCTGCTTACTTGGGGTTGTATGAAATAGTCTGTTAAATTTCTTCTGTTTACTACTTATAAGTATCCAAAACTAGCGTTACTGAGATCGTTTCAGGGTAGTATGTTCTCCTACGTGCTCTTTTGTTCAAAACAAGTTGAGAATGTCTCATTAGAGAAGGGATTTGCAAGGTCTGAAATAAAAGTCAATTCTTTCTTAGAATTAATTTTTAAAAATCCCTTTAAGAAAATGCAGCTTAAGTAGTATTTAGGAAAGAATTTCAATGTTGACAACTTATAGAAGTGAGAATGGGAGAAAGCTTAAGGCTGAGGCTACCTGGTCCAGTGAACCTATAACCTGGGGTTTAAACACAGGAACCCAGGCCCAACAGGCTTGGATAGCAAGCGCCGAGCTGTCCTCAGGAGGTCCCTGTGCTGTCCCAGTAGACAGATAGTGACAGTGCATGCAGAGCTTCAGAGCATGACTGGAATGGGCTTGGCCAAATAAGACAAGAACCCTGGCAGCTACAGACCTAACATGACAGATATCTCAGCAACAAACAGCCTGACAGAAATAGGGGTAAAACCAGTAAACATAGGAGCCGGAGAGGCATTTTTAGAAGGGGTGGTTACATGCTGTGAATCTTTTCAAATAAAATATCCAGAAAAGACATTGTTTAGAGAATGACCAGTGGAGGAGACACGTGGCAATGTAGATTAGCTGCCAATGGGTATGAGGGATCTTAATCAGATCAAAGTGGTCTTAAAAATGACCTGTGATGGACAAACCTGCCAGTAGTTACTAATCACTTTTAAATGTTGGATTTATGACATGTAAAATACACTTAATAGTAGTGCTTTTTTGAAAAAGTAATAGCACCCACTCCTGTTCACCAAGAACTTACTTTAGCAAGATGCTGAAAGTATACTTTCCTCTTGTCGCCTGGTCACTGGTGACCAGAGCTAAAATTAAGGGAGGGGCCTGGGGCAAACATGGGCTGCAGTGGGTGGGGAGTGACGAGTGGTGTGGATGACTCACAGCAGGTACTTGTGAGATCAGAGGAAGAGAGATGGTAGTTGGGAATGTTGGGGATTGGGACGGTTCTCTTTTCCCTTTTTAATGTGGTAGCTTGCCCCACTGATGTCAAGAGGAGGGGAGATGTGTAGTTTGGGTGCCACATAGAAGCCACTCCTCGTTGCCTACTACTGGACACCACAGAAGGGAATTTCTCAGATGCTGCCCATCTGGCTTCTCCTCTTGGGTTTGTGCTGGAATTGAGATGTACTGGGTTGCCAGCAGGGACATAAGTTTACTCCTATCTCCAAGCTCAAACAGTTGTCAGAGCCCTTCTACTTTATCCCCATCATCAGCCCCCTGCCCCTCCCCCCAAACCCCAACTTTGCAGCCACTTCTCAGTCCCAGTCAGAATCAGCGGAGATCCCATTCTGTGGCTTTACTCCACCCAGGCCTGCCACCACTGCCGGGAATGTCCCTATTTGCTGTTATCTTGAGCAGCACCTACTTTTGCTTTTCATCTGTTATCAGAAGACCTGGCAGGTGGGGCTTGCCAGAGGTAGGTACTACTTCCTGCTCAGGATCTGCCTAGAGTTGACAACCTAGTTAATTAGGTCCTGCTCAGGTCCCCAAAATAAGGTTCATTTCTTAATAACCACCATTCAAAGACCTTATGTTTTCACATTCTATCTGGCTAACCCAACACTACAGAATTCAAAATTCCCTGGCTATAATCTCTTGATTCCAGTGATGGTTTACTGTTTTTATTTTCTGGGGTTAAGTGCTGCCTCTTTCACTGGCCACTGAAGTTCAAGCCTCAATGAAACAAGAATTCTCTGCTGTGGGCCCAGCACCAGTAACAACTGAGATCATTAAGGAAGGTGGTTCTGAATAGACTACTTCATACCAGCAAGCTTGGGTGCAGGCCCTTTCAACTGGTGACCCATTCTGATCTTCCCATCGGCCTGAAGACTTCATCTTTTCATCCTGAATTTCAGATTCAGGATGATGGAAGGAACACTTTGTGGGGATTATGGCTACTTTTAGATACCCAGAGCTCTGGGAATGGACACAATTAACCACCTTCAACCAATCAATGCAGTCTTCATTCTACCCCAGAGGCTTCTGAGATCTGGTACTCAGTACTGACTGATCTGGTCTCAGTACTGACTGGATGCTTCACCATATAAGCAGAACTCAAGCTACCTTCTGCTTCTGTCCAGTACACATGGAAAGCTCTCTACAAGTGTAACCCAAATAAACTTGGCTCTGTCTTGCTCAATAGGCACTGCTCACACTGGGATTCTGCAGTTCTTACAGGTTTTCTGTACCTTCCCTTGCTTTCTGGGCCTGTCTTTATGTAGGGAGACTTTGATACTCTGCATTCCACATCAGGACAGATGTACTTCCATGTCAAGCTCCATAACTATCTTTCGCTGGGAGGAACCTACCTTTGCTGACCTGAATGAATAGACCATGCACTACACTAAATCCCAGCCCCGAGCCTTTACTCTGGCCTGGGGCCTCATTCACAAAGAGGCAGACGCTAAGTTTCCGTTAAGTTGTAGGAGTTTATTTTAAATAACCTACAGTTGATTAAAAGGGAATTCATGATAAAAATAGAAGATACTTGAGGAAAGATGAGGGAATGGACTCTGCACACACACTAAACTAACAATGCCTCTAAAACTAGTGATTATAGCAAAAAATGTCTTCACATTAAAATTTTGCTTTTTATGTTTTTTTTTTTCAATTTTTTACACAATTACAAAAGAAAAATAAAAGCCCTAAAATCTTGATTATTTTTCTTTTTTGTTTTTTGGGGTTTGGTTTTTAAATTTTTTTTTTTTGACCAAATGCTCATTTTCCTCTAAATTTATTGACCTGTGGAAGTTTTTATACAATAAAGTCTTTCAAATGAAAGACTGGGGTTTCCAAAGAAAAAGATGGATCTCTTAAAGGGTACAAAGAATGCTGAGAACAAAGGATGATGGGAAAATGGTTTCAGTCACTGATTATTTCATATCTTTAGACTCACTCGCCCTTCATCCCTCCCCAACCCCAAGCTACACGATCTTTAAGATCAAGAAGAAGGCTTAAATATTTTAAAATAATTAAAAAGAAATAAAAATTCACATTTAAAAAGGAACACTCAAGTCAGGAAATATTTTCCCATCATGCTTTTCTGTGAATAGGTGTCTGAACCAAAACACTGCCGATGTCACAACTGCTTCAAGTTTAATGAAAACTGATTCCCATGACGATAGAGTGACAACTCTAATAGGTGCGCTGGGTTTTTGTTTTGTTCTACTTAACTTTAAATTCCTGAAATGGGGAGAGGAGGGAATTTAGGAATCGTTTCTATTAAAATATAGAAGTTATTGCAAAACCCTAACTGTAAAAACGCACCAATATAATCAGACTTCGCATACAGTAGCTGAGAGAATCCAAACATTGCAGCAAAACTGAATTTGCCTGGCAGGATGCTGACAAATTCCCATCCACTTGCTCTCGAAAATAAAAACAAAATTCAAAACAAATCAAACAGCTAGAATTTTGATATCTGAAATATTTTTAAATAAGTTGTCCATAGGACAACTGGCTCAGCTCTCCCTTATAACATCTCCAGGTCTATCTTTTTGCAAAGATGTTGGTTTGTTAAGACTTGTGGCCTCTCCCTCAGGCATGAGGGCAAGTGAGGCTCAGTTTATCCATCTTCCTCAAACCACACTGTCCCTTTTCACAGAACCCCTGGCAAGACTGGTCAAAACTCGTAGTCCTCATCGGTCATATCAATGGCCCAAGCAAACTTCTCCCTCTGGGTTTTGTTGTAAATCTTCTCAATTGGGACCCCCCACTTCTTGCACCTGCAAAAATAAAGGTAGAGATAAGAAAGGAGATTAGTGTACCTTAATAATAGCCCACAGCAGAGGTCCAGGGTTTTCTAGTACACCAGAAATATTCAAAGAACTTTATTTCATTGCCCCATTTAATCTCAACAGAGATCTCTAAAGTAGGTGTTACTGCAGAAACACAAACCAAAAAGGTAGACTGTAAATAGCCACGCAGAGAAGGTAAGCAGCAGTAAGTGCTGCTCTTGTAGAGGACCAGAATTTGGTTCACAAAACCAACATGGTAGTTCACAACTGGAGTCCATAACTCCAGTTCCAGGTGATATGACATATTCTTCTGGCATCCTTGGGTACTAGGCACATATATTGGGCAGGCTGGGTTTGGTAGTGTATGTCTTTAGTCCCAGCAATCAGCAGGAACAGGCAGGTCTCCAAGTTCAATGCCAGCTTGGTCTACACAGCTAGTTCAAGGCTAGCCAGGACAACTTAGTGAGAACTAATCTCATAAAAAGATATTTTGCGTTTTCTTTTTCCCCCCACTGAAAAGTTCTGTTAAAATACAGGTGAACTGACCCTTCTATTTTTTCCTTCATAGAGGTCTAGGAGAGTCCATTCCTGTCATACCCACCTTCTCAGGATAACAGAAGATTGGGAGATGTACAGTAAACAGGAACACTTGTGTGAAAACAGAAGTATGTAAATTTGGGTCCCCAGTGCCCATGGGGAAAACTGGGTGTGCTGTGAGCCACTATAATCGCAGCCCTGCAGGGTGGAGACACATGGATCCCAGGGGCTACTAGAGACCCTGTCTCATGGAACCAAGGCATAGTGATAGGAGGAAGATACCAAGTGTAGTCCTCTGGCCTCTGCAGGCATGGGCTCCTACACACACACACACACACACACACACACACACACACACACACACACACACACACGCCCTTGGGATCATCTAGGCTATTCTGCTGTACCTGTGAACGGGGATACCAAGTGTAGTCCTCTGGCCTCTGCAGGCATGGGCTCCTACACACACACACACACACACACACACACACACACACACACACACACACACGCCCTTGGGATCATCTAGGCTATTCTGCTGTACCTGTGAACGGGGCTCAGCAATCAGAGCATCAGGCTCTCCCAGAAGTGTGCAGCTTAGACATGGCATGAGGACACTGGCAATACTCTGAGACTTTCTGCCTTTCCTACCTTACTTAAGCAATAGCAGGAGATTTGCATAGGCCTAATTCTTACCAAGCCACTGTGATCCTAGGGTCCAGATAATTGAGTTTGGAGGTTCCCAAGGCAATTTGTTTATTCTCCTCTCGATCTGTGGCTTGAACTTCCAGCTTCATCAGCTGCTCTTCTAGTCTCTGTACAGCCTTCTTTTTTGACTCTACTACCCTGGAAGAATGGCAGTCATTACACATTAAGACTGACCTCTGGACAAGAACAGACTACATCCTTAGATGCCACTTAGAGGAGAAAAAGCATGGAAAATTTCCCAAAGAAACTCTTGGGGGAAAAAAAAAAAACTCAGTATGGTGGTTTAGCCTGGGAAGCTAAAAGGATTGTGAGATCCAAGATAGTCATAATGAGACCCTGCCTTCAAAGAAAAGAGGTAGGTGGGCTGAGACACCCAGGCCTAAATGATGAGGCCAACTGTTCTCTGTTAACCAGCCTTTGGTACAGTATCAAATACATACTTCTTGGTCTTTGCATCCTTCATGACTTTGGCATCAGCCTTAGCACTTTTCAGGTCCCTTCGAGCATCTGCTAACTGGTCTTTCTTGGCATCAATCTAGGCAGAGAAAAACAGTAGTAAAGTTAGGAATAAAATAAGCCAGAGAGGGAAAAGAGTTCCATCTAAGAACGTAAAACCTGGGAGTTGTTAGTGTTTTCTAGGTACAAACACAGGGGTGGCTTTATGAAGATGGGGGATGGACAGTGACCACAGAAAATAATCCAACCTGTTTGCTTCTCATTCATGTTCTTCAGTGAACTTTTTCTAAAAGAGTATCTGGAAATCTGGTTGTAATCTTTCAGGGGAACACTTGGCTTTAGAGAACAGAGAAGGGCCCAGATGGCAGCTATTATCAAATGAATCCTGTGCCAGGCTTTAGTTTTCCTTTGTTGTTAGTCTGTTTGGTTTTTTTTTTTTAAAAGACAAGGTCTCACTACATAGACCAAGCTGGCCTAAACTCACAGAGATCTGCCTGATTCTGACTCTCAAATGCTGCTGGGATTATAGGTGTGGGTCACTAAGCCTGGCCTTCTGCATCTCTTTTAAGGCTGTAGGAGAAACTAAACACTAAAGCTAGACACTCAAATATCTTCTAAGGAAGTACAGATCATTTCCCACAGTCTGTCAACTTTTTTTTTTTTGGCCAGGTTTGAGGAAAAGGGTACATTAATATGTAGAAAATAAAAACATGGCAAATAGCATTAATTAGGAATGGCCTAGCCTTAGCTTTCTGTTTTAGAAAGGAAGGAAGTCTAAACTAAGAAGAAAATTAGTCATCACTCAATAAGAGATGTGAAAAAAGAATCAATTGATTTTCCACCACAAAGGTAATCCCTATCTATAAAGAAAAGACAGAGCATTTTCATCCTTTCTTGCTTTTTGGAACCCTTGAAAAGCTAAGTTCTGCTTTGGGTGTTGCTTAGAAACAGCAGTAGGCAATATTAGGATGCTGGGGTTAAAGCTGCTGAGTTTGTGCTGCTGGGTTCCCAAGAATCCCACCCCTGTGATCACCCTGATGACCTATGAGGTCAAGAGAATATCCTAGAGTAAATACATGTTGGCTTATTGTTCACTGAGCCTAAAATTTGTTAGACAAACACCCCACCCCATCCCACCCCACCCCACCCCCGGGGCAAACAAAACAAAACAACAACAACAACAAAAAAAAACCCACAGAAAATGCAGCCTAAGATTAAAAACAGTCCACCTCTGTGAAAGAATCATTAAATATGCTTTACTGTTAGTGGATTCCTTCCAATATCTATGTCGTTCAAAAACGTTACTGGAACTGACTCTGCACACAAAAAAAGCATCACAGCTACCACTAGTCAGATGCCTCTTGGGCCAGAAATGCAGCAAACCACAGTCTAAACCATTTCTGTGAATGCTACACTGGCAAGCTATGTCAAATTCTCTCAGAGCATCAAAGACACCATTGATTCACTAGGCAGTGGGGTGTGTGTTTGCTTTGTGGGCACATAGGCGAAGGTTCCTAGGCTTGGAGGGCTCATGTGGCAGACATCCTAAGCCACTCAAACAGGGGTTCCAGAGTAAAAGCAACAAATGTTCCAGGAAGGGTCTTCTAACCTAGGTAAACAGCACCCCAGTACTCATGCTTTAATCTGAGCTTGGAAATGACAACATGTGGAAAGTAAGCAGTATCAGAGGATCTCTGTTTAACAGAGGGGCAAAGCAAAGGCAAATGCTAAGATGGCAGTTTGTGAGTTTCTTGGCTTGCTGACCCTATACATGGACTAGAGAGCTCTGTGATCTGTATTCACTCACTGTGGATACAGAGATCCCTTCAGGCCAGATGCAGCAAAGCCTCTAGGTTGTATCTTTATATACATTATCCTGGGGTACTCATCTTGCAGATATCTCAATAGAAGAAAAATATTCGTTTTGTTTTGTTTTGAGACAGGGTTTCTCTGTGTAGTTTTGCGCCTTTCCTGGAACTCACTCTGTAGCCCAGGTTGGCCTCGAACTCACAGAGGTTCGCCTGCCTCTGCCTCCGGAGTGCTGGATTAAAGGCGTGTGCCACCACTACCCGGCTTGAAGAAAAATATTCTGAGCCTGAATGTGTGTTAAGTTTCACTACAAAGCAGTTTCTAAAACTCAGTTGTCTAAGTACAGAATTCCATAAACTATGGTGGAAAAAAATTGTATCTGCACTTTGGCTACTTTTTATTTATGAGTGTGGGCAAGAACCTGTCCTGTGACTATTACCAACAGATGTTGAATACTTCCCTATTATACATTACAGTGTTACAGAACTCTTGAAATATCACTTTTATTTATTACTATCTTTTTTGGGGGAGGTCATTTGATATTTCCTCCGTGGAGAGTAGCTAGTCAGCTAAATACTTTTACTTCAGTTGGAATAGCGATAATTACAGTAGCTGATGTGAAGTAAGCTCATGTATCACTATACAGTAATTATTAGGACCACCTCAAGACCTTAAATGGGGATATTTATTCCTGTGCCACAGACTCAATTTTAATATAACTGGTTTCCATTGTGCAACTGTTTTAACATGAACTATCTGCAAATTTTCACTGTGGGTTAGGGAGTTCAGATGCATAGTTAATCAGCCAATGCTAATTATGCATGGTAGTGGAACAAAATCACCTTGTTTTGATATCAGTCTCTCCCTACAGGGCACAACCCTAACACAGTCAGATCTGAATTCAACAGATGTAAAGAGTTGTGCTAGGATTAGGGGGAATTAAACACCATTGCTTGACCAGCTTTTAAAGCTGAAACAATCTGATAGGAAAGAGTTAATTTTCCCTTCCCCTGCTTCTACCCCAGGGATTAAACCCAGGGTTTCATGTATGGTAGACAAGCATAGGTAGGCTCTACCACTGAGGTGTATCTTCAGGATCTTAGCTAGAGCACTAAGACTTTACTTTTGTGGTGCTAGAGGCCTATTATACACCAGACAAGCATTCTACCACAAAGCTGCACTCTTATTTCCATTTTCCTTAAGCATATAGCAGGGATGACAATTAGCTATTCCAGGGGCATCAAAGTTAGCACTTCAAAATAGAAAGTAATTAATATAGAACTTGTGTCCCCAGCACAAATATTTTAGGAAAAAATACAATACTATCCAATTATCTCCGCTTCTTATCTATAGAACAGATCTTTCTTCAGAACAGACCCACACTAGCCTGCTGTTATCCCAGCCTACACAAGGTCAGATTCCAAACGCCTCTCATTTTCAGATGATATCATACATGACTCCCTTTGCTATCCCACCTTCGGACCCCACCATACCTTAGACTGCAAGTTCATCATTGACTTCTCAAAGGTCTTTGGTGGCGCCCTCTGGTGGTTACAAAGAATTGCAACAGCTCGATTGGCACGATTATAAGATAGAATCTTTGCTGGTACATTCTCATCAGCTGTAAAGAAATATAATAGTAACAGAGTCAATTTGTATACCAAGAATGTATACATGAAGTATCTCTAGGGACTTCATCCTTTTGTGATGTTTGTACCAGTCTTCAACTTACCATAACCAACTTTCTCTGAAGGTACAAGGTCAAATTTTGAATCAAAGGCAGGAAATTTCTACATAAGCCTGAATGAGTTCTTATCACAAGAGTTATTCTGGGCCTCTACTTTTCTTCTTCTTTCTTTCTTTTGTTTTTTTCCCTCTTTATTTTTCGAGACATGGTTTCTCTGTATAGCATTGGTGCCTGTCCTGGATATTGTTCTGTAGACCAGGCTGGCCTCAAACTGACTGGCTCTGCCTCCTGAGTGCTGGGATTAAAGGTGTGCACCACCACCACCTGGCTTTTCTTTTTTTAACTTTAGTAAGTTACTGTCTATAACTCCAGTTCCAGAGAATCCGGACACCCTCACATAGACACATATGCAGGTGAAAATCTGATGCACATAAAATAAAAATCAATTAATCCCAGCTGTGTGGGGGAGGGGGACTTAGGCAGAAGGTTTACTATTTGAGGCTAGCCTGGAGCACTAATGAATTATGGCTAGCCTTCAGGTACAGTGTGAGAACTTGATTTAAGGGGGTAGGAAAGTACTAGGAGTAATTATTACATACTATTATTAAGACAAAAAATAGCAGAGAAAAAGACTTATTCTCATATTTTTCTGGTAATTGTGACAACTTTTACCCTCCCCAATTTAATAGCATTGTCTGTTTCTTGTGAGCTTTAAGTAACACAGACAAAACACAAAAATTCTTAGAAAAAGTTTTGTTAGCATTCTATGAGATTAATCTAGAATTTGGGGCAGGACTGGGAAGAAAGGCACTGGTTTTGTTTAGACAGCGAAGCCTCTTCTAGAGATTGGAGGGAAAGAGCGAAGGTCAAGGACACTGGCACCACCTGCAGGCAGCCCTATAGTCACTACTTACGGGCTGTGAGCTCTTTAAGCTGCTGCTGTAGCGTGATGGAGGCATTGTATGTACGGAACACCTTGGCAGTCAAGCCCTCCATGAGATCCTGAAGATGCTTATTTAGAATACCAGTCTGCAGAAGACAAAGCAACACAGAGGATACTGGAACTGGGTAAAAGTCAAACTACCCTCTCCCTGGCAGCAAGTGCTAGGAGTCACAGTGCCAGTACTGTCAGCATCCTGACAAGTTATGACCCTGTCCATCAAAGAGGGAGTTAGCCAAGAGGGAAAATAATTCCAGAATACATGATTGCATGATACCTTTCTACAAAGTACTTCAATCTTGAGCAGTTCAAAACAACAAGTGTGTTCTTTCCTATAAAAATCTCTCCCAGTACAGAAATCAATGAATCTTAGCTCCCTAGCACAGGCAGCTAGGCATCTCATAAAAGGATGCAGGAAAGAGGGAAAGATACAGTAGGCCTCAACTCCCTCTGCCTTAAGGCTTTGGTACTAATCTGAAGCAGAAGGTGTCTGTTCCTGGCCCCAGTGGAGGAAGGGTATGTAGAATGTCACTGACAAGCTAGCCTAAATGGACAGCCCAAGCATCCTTTGGCAACTTTTGTCTTTAGAAGCTGGAGATTGCCTGGGACTCTAGACCAGTGTCCTGTGTCTACTCACATTAAGTCGATCAAAAAGATCATCCTCGGGCTGCTTGTTCTCCATAAATAGTTGTAAGTTCTTAAAAACCTAAAAGAAATAAATCCAATTATTATTTTTAAAATCTTTAGAATAACTTCAAACTCACAAAAACTTGCAAAACAGAGAAAAGGCACAGGGACCACCCATATATACTATACTGAAATTCTTGCTATGGATGTGTAAATTTACATAAATACCTAAGTATCTGTTCTGAGCCATTTGTGGGTTACATATTGTATCTCTTTTAGCTCTAAACATCTCAGTGTCTGTTTCCTAAAAACAGAAATACTCCTTTATAGTCAAACTATGCTTACCCCAGTTTTATATGACTTAGCTGATATGTACAGTTATCCAGTAGGCTAGAGTAGTAAAGCGCCTGTATGCCTATCTCATGGGTCTATGGAACTGCAGCACACTCTACAGTGATGGGTGCAGAGCACTGAAAACTGAAAGATTACCATTTCATTCAGTTGGGAATTGGTCTGAGGCTAAACAAAGGCATAAGGTGGCAAGTGTGCAACATGACCAGAGGATGCTGATGTGCTTAAATCACTAAAGTGGTTGGGTCCAATCTTATGCTGAGTTTGCTCTAAGGGCTAACTCTCTGCAGACTGTTACAAACTGCTTCCAGAGATGGCTACACATTCCTAGCAAGTAGCAGAGATTGCAGGATGGGGCTAAAATGAGGCACACAGCACATACACAGCATCAAGCAGTATCTCTCTTTGAGATCATTTTTGCTAAAGCCCAGCAAAATGTGGAGCATATAAAAAGCACTCAATAAGTATTTGTTGAATGAACAAGTAAAAAAGCAAGCCAGAAAGCACAGGCCACGTGAACTTACTCGTTTCTCAACTGGGACTTTGTTATAGTATCTGATTGAGTCCTTCCCAGGAAAGTCAAATTCCACCACATATTCCTGACCATCCAATTCTGGGTGTAGATTGATGTGTTCCACTCTAAGTGAACAGCAACCCACAGTGTCTGCCGTTTCTCCTTCCTCCTTCTCATTGCCTGCTCTCAGAGCAAGCTGCACAGGAAAGGGGATTGGGGTTTTAAAGAAAGAGATAAGCATCAGTGAAGAGACATGGACCATATATAATCTCTAGGTAAGAAACCCCAAACCAGAAGCCCCCAATTCTTCTGTGGATGAAGCATCAGTCAGCACAGCTTGGAAACTCAGATTCTACAATGTTATGACTCATGAAAGCCACAGGGATACTTAGAGACCAAGTTTCTCTACTCTATCCTTAGAATGGAGATAGAGGGAAGACAGGAAAAAATTTTTAAAAAAAAATTCATTTATTCATTCATTCATTCATTCATTTATTTATTTAAGGTCTGGGTGTTCTGTCTGCATGTATGCCTACATGCCAGAAGAGGGTATTGGATCCCATTGTAGATGGTGTTGACCACCATGTGGTTGCTGGGAATGGAACTCAGGACCTCTGAAAGAAGAGCCAGTGTTCTTAACTGCTAAGCCATCTCTCCAGCCCTCGAGAGAGAAAATTTTAACAAGGCAACAAATACTTTTCCTTTGGGCAGTCAGATTAAAAACTATTATCAATTTTGTGAGAATTCAGAATTTGGGCTAAAATATGAGCACTGTAAAATGGAAGAAAAAAATCACATGAGTACTAAGAAACTGAACTCTATAGCATTATCTTTCACACTGTAGTTTTAATAAATCATACTTTTTGTTTAACCAACTTTACAGGTTATAATCATCCTTTTCTAAAAGAATGAAGTGGAGAAGAAATATCAGAATTCAGGGCTAGCCGTTTAAGCAGTGGTTTGTGCAATTTCTGAATTAATTGCATACAAATAAATGTGAGTTGGATTTTGACATAAAATAAGTACTTTTCATTATGGGTTATGATTTAAAAAAGAAAAGATTTAAAAGTGTTAGTTATCCTTAATCCCTCCCCCCAAAAAAGTTCAATTTATGCAGATCCTCCTGTTACAAAATGAGTAGCACTCAACAATAAACATTGGTGAATGCCTCTTTTTAATCCACATCTACTTTTCTTACTAGGATAGATTTGATTATAAGTCACACAGCAGATATACACTCCCAACCCCTATACTTACAGAGTCGACACACCCTATACCTATAAACAGAACTGTCCAATGCAAATAAAGGAACCTGCTCCCACCTTATCAATGAAGTACAGTGCTACAGCTCTCTGTCGAACTTTCATCTCTTTGGACTTCCAGTCTTCCCGATACTGATTTCTGATCTTGTCCACACACTTCTTCAGCCGCCGAGCAGTCTCGTATTTCTGCCAGTCTTTCTCACCCTATAGAGACCCCACCCCAAAGGTGTATTATTTACAAAGAGTAAAATAACACACTGAATATTCAGAGCTCTATATCCAAGAACAGCAACTTGAGCTTAAGTGAGGCTGAAAAGCATAGAACTGAAGAGAAAGTCTGGAGTATTTAACCTGACAAAAATACATTCTGTTCTATTTTCATTCAGAACTGACTCGTGTATAATTGCTAAGAAAGCTTCCGAATCTCTAAAATGCTCATACTCTTTGGAGAAGCCCACAAACCATGCCCCCAAACTGACTTTTTTTTTTTTAAGGTTTATTATGTATACAGTATTCTGTCTACATGTATGCCTGCAGACCAGAAGAGGGCACCAGATCTCATTACAGATGGTTGTGAGCCACCATGTGATTGATGTGAATTGAACTTCAGGACCTCTGGGAGAACAAGAGTGTTCTTAACTGCTGAGCCATCTCTCCAGCCCCCCAAACTGACTTCTGTCAACATAAAGAATATAAGCATTCCCATTCCCTCACAAGTACCACAGCATTGTTCCCAAATCTCAGGTCCAATACCAGTTTTCTGCTAGCACTGAATTCTATTAAATTCAAGACAGCCATTGAGTTTCATGGAGCTATCCAAGAAACAGAACCTAAGCCTACAACATGTAATCACCAAGGAACACACTGACCTCCATGAACAGTTGCAGTTATTCACTATTTTCTAACTTCTGCATTTAAAAGCAGTGTCTGGTTAGACTGAGAAAAACAATGATTCTGGGAATACTTCCCTTCCTCTTTTTTGTTTGTTTGTTTCAGGACAAGTTTTTTTTTGTATAACCTTGGTTGTTTTAGAACTAGTTCCGTAGACCAGGCTGGCCTTGAACTCAGAGATCCACCTGTCTCTGACTCCTGAGTGATAGGATTAAAAGCGTGCGCCACCACCGCCTGTTACCACACCTTTTTTTAATGGAATTTTTGGCATAATAGTTTAAAGGTCTGACCCTAAAGCCCATAAACTGTTAGGAAAATGTTATACATGCCTGGTATTGTAAACCTAACCAAAAACCTGTGACTAGGGAGCTCATACGTCTGAGAGGTGAACGTACTGTTATGATTTTGCAAAATACTGGTATGGTATCAAACTGCCTTCTAAATACGCATCTCTACACTCACAGACTGGTGCAGCTCTTTCTTGGTCCTCATCAGCAAAGCTTGTGCAATGAATGTGGTTAATACCAAGGCTGCAACTGTTCTAAGTACAGAGAACAAATGTCTGTGGAATGCTGCTCAGACATGAATGGGACCTCCACATTATACAATACACTCTGACCTCAAGGTTCAGGAAGCATTGAAAAAGGAGATGGAAAGACTTAAGAGGCACAGGTGACAGAGGACTGGGGCCAAAGTGTCTTCTGGACATGGTAATCCCATTACACAGGAACTAGAAAACAGTTGTGGCTGCCTACACAAGATCAAACCAGTCAACATTCCTGCATGAAGTGGGGAGGGAGGGATAGCAAGCCCTAACTTGTAGCTGAGGAGTTACTGACATTTGGTGGCTGCTGGTGTGTACTTGATCAGTTTTCTTTAGAGGTGTGGTTCCTGGTAGCTTTTCCATGCCCCCAGTGGATGGCCGGACACACACACACCACTAATTCAACTGAGTAGGTTACTAAAAAGAGTTGCCATGAAACCGAGAAGGAAGGGGTGTGTGTGTATGTGAATTAGGAATTACTTAAGAATCTCTGCTCCTGATCCTTTGATCCTACAACAAATGAGAGGAGGTGGAAGTGATTTCTTTTTATAAATTATTGTTTTCCACCTGAGACATAAGGACCTGATCCATCGGACCTCATGAAATCCTTGAGACATAAGAACGATGGTCAAGATCTTTACACACAGAGGCATGGGGGTACATGGGACAAAAAGGCGAACTTCCAGATCTCAACAAGCTCAGAAAGCAATGCTTATTTGCATGTGCTAAGGAGTCATCAACATTTCCTCACAACTGTGTGTGTACTATTTGTATGTGCTGTTTGGTTTAAAACAAGAGGTTCAATAACTAATAGTTGTCTCATTTCCTGGGGAACTGAAAATTTCTCTGTAAGTACAACTTGACATTTAAGAGAATGAATTAATTCAAAAAGTACAATACAAGCTGTCCTCCTGTATAAGGCAATGATGCATTTGTTACATAAACCACTACCAACAAGACACCTGAAAGGCTCACCAAAACACAATTATCAAGCCAGGAGTGGATTCTACCTCATCACTCCAACTCACAGGCATCATCAGTCTATCTCAATGACTGCTTTGAGAAAGTCATATAAGTAAGTTACACAAGACACCTCTATAGCAGCTTTCCCTTCATACTGGGATGGAGGACAGGGTTACAAGCAAGTACTACCATGCTCAGCTTTTATTATTATTATTAATGTGAATTGCCACATCTTTTATTTTTATTTTTGAAAATGTCATACATGTGTACTGTGTGATATCGTTCTATATGCTGTGAATATGTGTTGCTCTGATTGGTTGGAAAATAAAATTCTGATTGGCCAGTAGCCAGGCAGAAAGTATAGGTGGGATAAGCAGATAAGGAGAATTCTGGGAAGAGGAGGGCTGAGTCAGGAGTCAACAGCCAGACACAGAGGAAGCAAGATGACAAGGCAGAACTGAGAAAAGGTACCAAGCCACGTAGTTAAATATAAATAAGAATTATGGGTTAATTTAAGTGTAAGAGCTAGTCAAGTAATAAGCCTGAGCTAATTGCCAAGCAGTTATAATTATTATAAGCCTCTATGTGTTTACTTGGGGGATGTGCATTGGAGAGAGTAGTCCCGACCGCCAGCTGGCCAGGACACAGGAAAACTACACATGCATACAAATATGATCTTATCTATCTCTCATTTCCCCTCAAGCCCTCCATTCCGACTACCAACTTCAAGTTTTTGGTTTTATGTTAACTAAGTACAGTTAGTGCCACCCATAGATCCATGTATACAGACAGTGGCACGGTGGCATCAACTGGAGCATGTGAAATCTATCAGAATTTAAAAGAAAAAAAAAACAATACAAACCAAGAACTTGCTACATGGCCCTGGCTAGCCTGGAACTTGTTATGAAGACTAGGAAAGCCTTAAACTCAGAGATTCCTCTGCCTCCCAAGTACTAGGATTAAAAGCTTGTGCCACCCTGTCCGGCATATCAAAATATTTTTTGTAATTAAGTGATTGAATATACTGGATTTTGTGCTAAAATATGACAATGCTAGATCTTAGGGACAAGAATTTACCATATATCTATCCTTACATATTTGAAATATTTTATTAAAAATAAAATTCAGAAATGGTCAGAGGTTAAGAGCATTTGCTGCTCTTATAGAGGAACTAGGTTTGGTTCTCAGCATCCACACAGCAATTCAACACTGTCTCTACCGCTAGTTCAGAGAATCTGATGCCTTTTTTTGGACTCCGTGGCCACTAGGCACTTAACACAGTGCACATGCATTCAAGCAGGCAAAACACTCATATGCATAAAATAAAAGTAAATCTAAAATAACAACAACCCCTCAAAACTCCCCAAGTTTGAAAAGAAAAGGAAAAAAAAATATTTAAGAACAGAATGCTTCTCTGGGTAGCAATACAAAATTTTAAAAAAACTATTCAAGGTGCTATTAAAACCCAACCTCTGAAGACATTACTGTTTTGTTAAATGGACTGAGAGCAAGTTCAAGAAGCCACAGACACTACCTCCTCACCCCTGGGCCCCAACAGTACCAGCTCTTTCCAGACCTGTAATGACTCTTTTTGGGATCTCATCATAGTTAAGTCAAGCATTCTACCTTGGGTACATGCATCTAGACAGGCCACAATTTAACTGCAGGATGTCATGGGAGAGTATGAAATTGGAGAACTAAATTACTTTCTAAGAAGAGTGACAGAGTTACCAGTTATCAGATCTAGGACAGTTTGTTTTTTTTTTTTTTTTTTTTTTTTAAATTACCACAGACTAGCTTATTCATCTACAAAGTGGAACCACAAATGAATATATATATGGTTATTAAATGCCAACTTACATGAAAAAGCCTTTTAACACTAAAATAATACTCATCATAGTTTGACAATGTTCTGCTTGTGGTGATATACATAGAATTTACCATTAGTGTGACATTTAGTATATTCACAATGTTATGGAACCAACAACACTACTTGGTAGTTGTAGTGTAGGTGGTACATGCACATTGTGGTGTGTGGTATATGCACATATGTATGTAGGTACAAATCCCTGTGCAAGTATAAGGAGACTCTCCACTTTTTTATGTGTATCAGTATTTTGCCTGTGTACCACATGCATGCAGTGCTCACAGAGGCAACAAGAGGGCATGAGATCCCCTGGAACAGAACTGGTTGTGAACTGACATGTGGGTGCTGGGAATTGAACCCCAGTAATCTTAGTGAGTGTTCTTTGATCACTAAGCCATCTCTTTAGCCCCTCCACCTGATTAAGACAGGATATCGCTAACTAAACCTGAAGCTCCCAGCTAAGCTGGCTGACCAGTGGGCTACTGGGATCAGCATGTATCTGTCCCAAACACTGGGGTTATAGGCATGCACGGCTATGCCCAGCTTTATGTGGGTGCTGGAGACATAAACTCAGTTCAGGTCTTCTTACCCATTGAGCTATTTCCCCCAGCCCTGACAGTTTCAGTGTTACTGTTCACATCCTCGAATATCTTGACATATTCTTTACTTACCCTCTTTTGTTCATAAACCCCCAACTCTTTTTAGAAGACCTCTTTAAAGATCTAATTTTAATCTGATTTCCTTTAAAAAGGGAATATTAAGGATGTTAAGAATAACTACTGTATTAATAAGAACAGTTACCTTTCTTCTAACACAACTGGATCCTTACACAATTTGCCCACCAACCTACAAGTGTGTAAAGGAATAAAACTAGGGTTTATCCACTTCTGTAGCTCTATAACCTAATTACAGGAGAGAAGAATAGCATGATTTTTAACTGTCTTTCTCTGTTCTCCTTCCTGATTCTATACTTATTTAGAACTAGAAAAACTATTTTGCAGTTTATTTGAAAAACATATTCTGATGATATTTTTCAATAAGAAAGTAGTGAAACATGTCAGGCCACAGGGTATAAGCTAGAAAGTATGTACCTACATAGCTTTTTCACCTGTAACTCTCAGATATTAACAGAAGATAAATCCTTATAAACCAGAGTTTCAAAAGCCTTTAGCTTCAGACTTGTGAAGCTACTACACAGGACTAATTCCTTGGCTGTATTTGCTCTCTTTTGGTTGTTCACATTTCCATAATGTCTGTTAAAGGAAGCTACAAGCTACTAGAACTCTCCAGAGCAGAGGATATAGCTAGCTGGCTAACAAAATACCAAGACAGTCCCTCTCAATAAGTTTAACAACTCAAAACACATGAGTGTGTAAGATAGTATATGGTGGGCTTTCAATTACAACTGGTCCTAAAGGAACTTACTCACATGAGACCTCAGAAAGCCAGTATATAAAACTCTAGGTTGTATATAGCTTGTTTCTACATCCAGATAAAGTAATTCCTACACTTCCCACATCCTGACCACCAGATAGTAAATGCTTAACTGTAAAGGCAAGAGCTGCATCTGCACAATTGCTATTACTATAAATACACTGTGGTTGGAACGTAGTGGGTTTTCAGAAAATTTCCATAGGTAAAATAACAATAGGACACAAACTGAAACATCTTTGGGAGGTTATCAAGTTAATGGTAAATGAAAGCACTTGTCTCCTTTCAGGGCAGAAGGTAGGTTTTTAACTTGTTAAATCAAGTCTACAAAGCACACTGCAACTCAGCCAAAAGAGAGGTAGAGATTATCAGGCCCACCAAGAGGTGTAGCATATAGTTATTATACTTACCTTGATTCGTGAACTGGGATTCAGCATGATGTATTTAATAGAACCTTGGATGTTCTCTGTCCAGGAGACTAGCCAAGTAACCTTGTTATCATGTCGGACTTCTTTCCATTTATGTCCTGGAGGAGGAGAAGGAACCTTGGCATCTCTGTGAAAATAACCATGTAGATGGGAAGTGAAATTAAAAATGACAAACCATGTTGCTTTTCATAACCAGAAGTGAAACTATCTCCTAAGTATGTATTTCTAATCTCCCTTTCCCCAATTCTGAACAAAAACTTAGAGACTTACCCATAGAAATAAATATTAAGCTGTCTTTACAGATGTACTCTTAAAACTATGAATAGTCCCAACCACCAGCCTTGAGGAAAGAAGCCTGCACCTCACTTCTGCCCCTAAAGGTGAACTTTTGTGCTCACTTGCTGCAATTGATGATTATATCCTCAGGCATGATTCTTCTCTTCAGCATGCCCATCTTGGGGTGGTTACCTCGGCCACGGAAAAGCCCTGGAGGCTCTATCTTGAAGTTGGCAATCCTCTCTCTATGATTATCCATAACACAAAAGCCATATTCTTTCAATAATTTTTCATTTTCTTCTTTGATTTTCTGAAATAGAGCAAGGAAGTACTCAAAATGGATTCAAACTCCTGTCTGCTAGTACTTTTTTTTTTTTTTTTTTTTTTTTTTTTTTTATCTCTTGCAGGAGAAAGGTCAAGGTTAAATCCAAAATTCACTCAGAAATGAACTCAAATAAAGGAAAATGTCTACTGGATCTTAAACTTACACATAATAAATCGCCAAAAGCAAAGGGAAGGACTTGGACTTGCCTCTATTGGATGTGCTTCCCCATAGAAGGCCTTGCCTTCTTGTGTGTATGTGTGTGTGTGTGTGGGGGGGGGGTGGATTGGGAGTGGGAGGCTGGGAGGGTGGGAGGACGGAAGAGGAGGATCTTTGATTGGTGTGTAAAATGAAAAATTTTTCTTAATCAAAATAAATAAATAAATAAATCACCAAAAGATCTGCTGAGAATAACTGACCTTATATCTAACAGATGCTCACTTTTGTCTTTTGTAGTAGTGCTGAATGAAAACCAATGTATACTAGGTAAGCACTCTACCACTGAGCTACAGCTTCAATCCTTGATCTTTTATTGTAAAGGGTATAGATTTATGAATGTCATTTATTTTTAGTTTAACTTAGTTTAATTTAAAGGATATGGTCTCATATATCCCAAGATGTCTTCAAACTCTCTATGTAACTGAAAATGACCATACATTTCTGATCTTCTTGTGCCCACTTCCCAAGGGTTGATATTACAGGCATGTACCACCACCATGCATGGTTTTATGCAGTTCTGGAAGCAGAGTCAGGGCTTCACACAAGCCTTCAGGCAAGCCCTGTACCAAATGAGTTACTGCAGCCCAAGTTCTACCGAGATATATTTAAATGTTAACCTTAAAAATTAATACTATGAAGAAGGAGAAGTAAATGTCAATAATGAGGGAGGACTGAAAACAGGTAAAGGAGACTTGAGTCACAGAAAGGATATAAAGCTAATTTTTCCCCTCTAGTTTCAACTCCTTTATGGATTTTTTTTTTTTTTTTTTTTTGGTTTTTTTTTTTGTGGTGGAAGATAAACGCCTAAAAATGTATTTGGCAGCCGGATCTTTGAGGCCAGGCTGTACTACAGAGTGAGTTCCAAGACAGCCAGGGATACAGTGATAAATTTTGTGCGTGTGTGTATGAGTGTGTATATTATGATAGTGAAAGTATAAAATTTAACCCACACCTTCAGAATGACTATTCTGTTTCATTGAGATATATAGACTTTGGGTCTCATTAACTTTGATTTGTGGTATTGCCATTTCTTTATAGTTCTTTATAATCAAATTTTACTAAAAAACAAAAATTCATACTATGGGCTGAAGATGTAGCTTGGTTATAGAATACTTGTCTAACATGCACAAACTTTCACTTCTTTGTCTCCTAAAAGAACACTAACAGACCCTCTTAACTGAACAGCATTTCCCATGGGGTTTTAAAACCTCAATGAACTTGTCTTTATTGGTATTTGGTACATAGTTTTTTGTTTGTTTTCTAGGGCTTTGTGTCTGTTAGGTAATCATTCTCCTACTGAGTTAAATCCCCAACCCCATTCTTTATACTATGTGATCCTTAGCCCATGAAAATATGGGTGTATGTGAGGAGTTCAGCCTCTTAATTTTCTAACCATTCTCCTCTACCTTATATATGGTGATTAGTGGTGGGTTTCCTCCCCTTCTTTCCTTGTTATTATTTTAGCTTTCAGACAGGGCTTCGCTATCCTTAAATTCTTGATCCTCCTGCCTTAGCTCTACCCAGTTCTGGGATTATAAGAGTGCAACATCATGGCCCATAGGTGTATGAATTCTATGTAGTGATTCAATACAAGTCTTGCTCAACTTACTGGCCACAGGTGTCCTTGCCAGGGGCCTAGACAAGGCAATGTTTATAAAAAATGTCGTTATTTGGACTAGTATTCCAAGAGCAAAGGTCCAAAGTGACCTTTATGTTTAAAAACACTGGGGCTATAGAGACAGCTCCGTGGTTAAGGCAGTTCCTAGCACCCATGCTGGGCAGCTCACAACCACATGTAATAGCTCTAGGTGACCCGACATCTTCCAGTCTCCAGCTGTACCCACACACATATGCTTGCATGCACATACAATTAAAAATTTTAAAATCCCCCTAAGTAAAAAACTGACCAAATTTCAATGACTTGGAAAACTACAAATAAAATGAACCTAAAATGAAAAAGTCTAATGCAATTTTTGTTTGTTTTATTGAGACAGCCTGGTTCTTGCTTTGCAGTTCAGAATGGAACTTAACTTGCAGTAATCCTCTTGCCTAAGCCTAAGGCATGTACCAACACACATAACTTTCAGTTAGAGTAGCTCAATACTTGTAAAAGTATGGAACAAAATAAATATTAAGTGACTTAAATTACAAGTCCTTTTAAAATGCTAAAACTACAGCATCATAAAGTACAAAAAACATTCTTTGAAATCCTTAACTTCTAGACCCTGGTTAGGAAAACAAAAAAAACCTACCTCAGATTCCTCTAAACATGGGCTTGGCAACTTTTTCTAAATAGAAATTATTTTAAGCTTGAAGGCTATACAGTTTGTTTCAACTACTCAGAGAATATGAAAATAGATACATTCATTTATGAAAGCAGGCAGTTTTACACGTTAGATACTAAAAGATCTTTTTCACAATGAGTGTGACCAACAGTGAGGAATGGAAATGGACGACAGTGGCTAGATACCAAAGTAAAACATCTCAAAAGAATGGGTAGGTACATGGCCAGTATTATTTCATGTGTCTTAAAGCTGAGTACCTGTAGCCACTGAGGACCAGGACTCCCCGTGCTTAAACACTATAGTAATAAAATTACTGATTGCTACTGAGTACTCACAAAGCTCAATCTAAATTTTTAAAAAAAAAAAAAAAATGACTTTACTAAGTGAATCTTTAACACTGAAAAATATAAAATTAATGAAGTCAGTGTTGTGTCACAAGAACCAAGATAATTAGACACGTAATTAGAATTCTTCCATCATACCAGTTTTTCTTCCTTGCTCATCTGCTTCCGAGCCTCTGACTGGGCTTTGAAATACTGGCTCATCTGTGTGAAGTCGCATTTGCTTAAGTTGGTAATCGTATTTTTCTCGTCATTAGTCATCTCCTAGTTGAATGAAAGAAATATAAAATAAAATATAATTAAAGCATTAAATAAAAGGTGTTGAGAAAGGTAGTCAATCTCTCTCAGTGAGGTATTTTTTCCTTGGGGGAGAGGGGTCGTTCTGTTATAAGCTGTATTCCTTTTTTTGTTTTGTTTTTGTTTTTTGTTTTTTTCAGAACTGAAGACGGAACCCAGGGCCTTAGCGCTCTACCACTGAGCTAAATTCCCAACCCCTATAAGTTGTATTCTTTTTGTATAAAAATATCTAAGTGATTTATGGAGAAAAATTACTCTCATTTTTTTGAGATCCTTGACAAAAATACAAACTCATGAACACAAAGCATATGAATACCAACCTGAGAAAATACATTAATCAATTTCTTTAGTAATGAAAGGAAAAACCTTTTCTTAGTCTCCTGTAGAACTACTTATTAAATCTTATTAAATCTGGCTTTAGAGATCCTTAGACGGTAAGTTTTAACTCAGCCTTTGTTTACATTATTCAAATGGAGAACAATGCAGTTTTTACCTAGGCCAACAGTATATGAATCCAATATGAATCAAAATGGAATAGGAGGTCAGATTAACCCTCTGCAAAAACAGCAGAGACAATCCCTGCAGAAACAAACTTTCCTTTGTTCAGCTGAAATTGAGATTTTCTGTTTAACCTGATTTTTCTAACCAACTCCTTCCTGCAGTCACATAAAAGCTAAGAAAAAAAAACACTCTTGTTGGACAAAACCCAATTAAAATAGTAAGAGACAAAAGACATACATCCTTTACTATAATAAAATTCAGAAAAGTTATTGATTAAACTATAATTTGCTTTAAAAAAAAAACTATCAAACCACTTCCCAGTCAGCGCTTTCATAATCTATTAAATATATGAACACATACCTTTCTCCAATCTTTAAAGAAATTTTTCCTGAATATTTCCTTAGTAGTATATTCATGGTCAAGCATTTTTGCAAAGAATGTAGCTACTTCTTCTGCTTTGGGACTCAACTTCATAACCTTACCTAAAAGGAAGAAAATGGTTCAAATCAGTGAGGCACATCATTAATATTTTATGAGTACTGAATACTGGAGACATCTTTACTGATGGCTTACCTCTCCAAAGTGTACAAAGGTCTGCTGACACATCATTATAACAACAACAGAGCAACATACTGTTATATATCTACTTAATAAGATTTCTCCTTCTCTTTAGTAGATATTTACCTGGGTCTTTTTTTGGAGACTATGCCAGTTAATTGTTCCCAGGTGCCTGCTCAGGACAGGGATGACCTGGGGAAGGCCCAGCCACTCTTCCTTTTCCTTTCAGCAAGCAGGGTCCTTTACACTTCTTCAATGGTTTTTAAAAATCAAATCCTCAGAAGGACTCCTGCCACTGCTAAGCTAAGCAGCCTCTGTTCAAGAAGGGGAGGAAAGGATAGGGGCAGGGAGTGGAAGAAAGGAATTGTGGGGAAAAGAAATAGGCATCTTTCTTCTTTAAAGTTACGTGGGTGGAATATGAATAAAATATATATTCATTGCAGGCAAGCCCAGATTTCCCACATAAAAAGCCTAAACAAGACCTTCCTTTAGAACCTTGCTACCAAAGGCATCACACGCAAGTTTGTTATAAATACCAAGTTTTGGGCCTCAACCCTAGACCTAGAATCAGAAACCGGAATGTGTATATGTGTGCGTCTGTGCATGTGGGGTTGGTTGTACATGTACAACAGTGCCCATGCATGTAGGGGTCAGAGCATTAGGTATCAGTCATTGTCTTCCATTTGTTTTGAGATAAGGTCTCTCTTGTTCACTGCTACATATCCAGGCTAGCTGGGCACAAGAGGCTCATGTCAATTCTCCTGTCTCTACCTCCCATCTCTCCATAGGGACATGCTGGAATTACAGACAAGTGTGCTACTTCATTCAACTTTGATGTGGGTTCTAAGGGAACAACCTTAGATCACTAGGCTTTCATAGCTTATCCACTGAGCCATCCTCTGCCAGAAACAGCACTTTGCAACACTAGTGTACACAAAAAGTGACACACACTGCACCTGAAACACTGGGAACAGCACCAGGAACTCACCTCTTTCAGGAAATCCCAATCAATCCACAGCACAAGGTGTGCCTGGGTCTGGGCAGCATATAAGTATATGTAAAAGCTGCTCTAAAAAAGCCCCTGTGTTCACAAGGAAAGCCAGTAAACTGATAAGGAAATTCTGGAGGAGGCATAGGTTTTGTGTACCTTAGTGAGATCATAACTGTCAGTAAAAGTAAAGTACTTAGGAATTTAACCTACCACATATTCAAAGGCAATTTGTATTCCTAGGGCTAATTTCTATCTTTTCTTTAAAAAACAAAAAACAAAACAACAAAAAACAACCAGCCAACAAACAAACAAACAAAACCCAACTTTACAATACTATAAAGAAGCAACCTATGCCATAACAACATTTGGCTGCATTCTAAATGAGATTAAATATAATCCTACTGACTTACAGTTATGTAAGTACAAATAAATCCAAAGGATTCACATTCATTACAGAAATCTAAAACTTAAGCAGAAGCCTACTCCTTGTACAATTCAGAAGATACCTTATCTTATAATGGGTGGAAGTGCTCTTCCTGGCTGTAGGAACACAGAGAATACAGGACAAACTGAAACTTGTGTGGTAGTGGAGGATCAGCTTGGAAGACATAATTTAAAGGACCAGTAGGTGGTGTAGTTCCCTCTCAGTCTTTTCAAGCTTCTGTTTTGGAAAAAGACTTTGAAGGAAGAAGTTTCCTGCTCCTCCCCACCCTCCACTCAGGTCTCAACTAGAGTTGCCATGCAAAACTACAACATGCTTAAAATATAAAGGAAAAAAAAATGAAGCCAAGGTGGCACTGGCCTACAATTATAATTATGTAGCATTCAGAAGGCTGAGACAGGAGGATTGTGAGTTTGAAGCTAGCCTAGGCTATAGAACCACCATGTCAAAACAAAACAAAAATAAACATAGAGAAGAAAAAAATGTAAATGAATGTGTTGCCTGATATGTTTCACATAAACTAGATATTCAATGTTTTTATTTTGGGGGTGAGGGTGTCTCTGGATTATTTCATTGGCTTTGTCCCAGTAAAGAAGCTACTATGACTCACTGTTCTAAATAAATGGACTGTGGAAAAATTAAACAACAGCTCCTACAGCAGAGCAGTGGGTGGAGGGCGTGTAGGTTCCCAGCAATAGCACTTTGTGGAAGAGGCTGAACTCCTGGACACAGAAACTGTTGAGTCAGCTGACAGTGAAGGTCCACAGCAGAGGCTGCAATTCCGTGCTTCAACAACCAGGTCCTGCCTACCAGAACTTACTTATCAGCTTGGACTAACAAATCAAGCAGGAGTTTTACAACCTTAGGGAGGAAATCCCAGGAGGACCAACAGATAAAACACAAGCACTCCAATAGTGGAAAGCTAGGAAAATGGAGGCAGGGACTGTAGCCAACGATGAACTGGTTCCAGGCTTTAGTTTCTTATCTATATCTAGTTTCCATCCATCACCACCTTGACTTTCACAGTGAGGCTTTTCCAGCTGAGCTTTCTAAAGCTAGTAAGCCCACAACAGGCTACAAAATACCAGCATTAATTGTCTTTTTCAAGACCTTAGACTTTGCCTCCTCATCAGGAAATTTAACATCAAGTATTTTCATGAGAGTCTCCAGGAATGACCCAGTGTCTTGTGTTTTTTGATCAAACCATGTCAGATCATGAAGTGTTTTATGATGTCAACTTTCTAAATAGTTTGAATCAGTAGTCTCCATCTATTACTAGGACCTGGGTGTCTGAAGACAAACATATTCAAAAAACACATTTTCCTGGCATACAGAATGAGCCCTCTGGTCAAAACTAGTTGAACATCTCTTATCTGAAAGATCTGGTATTTAGGCTTTCATTTCTTTCTCCCCCCTCCCCAAGTTTTTTAGAATGAGTGTGTGAGTGAGTGAGTGAGTGAGAGAGAGAATGTGTGTGTGTGTGTGTGTGTGAGAGAGAGAAGAAATGAAGTATCAGGCTGGGCATAATGGTGCACATCTTTAATTCCAGCACTCAGGAGGCAGAGACAGGTAGACCTCTGAGCTTGAGACCAGCCAAGGCTATGTAGTGAGACCCTGTCTCAAAAATAAATAAAAAATAAACAAATAAATAAATGAAAGAACAGAAAAAAAAAAGAGAGAGAAAGAAAGAAATGAGTTATCTTGAAGATGAGACCCAGGTTTATAACAAATTTGTTTCATACACAGTTTTAAATGCTAAAGTAATGTCACATAATATCTTTAATGATATGGTGCATACAAGTTTCACTTTTTTTTAAATTGCATGTATTTATTTAGTGTGTGTATTATGTGTGTAATGTGGTGGTCAAGAACAACATGACCATGGGGGCACTAGGGATTAAACTGAAGTCATCAGGCTTCGAAGCAAGTGCCCTTGCAGAGCCATCTTGTTGGCCCTTAACATTTCACTTTGTAGTGTCATGTTGTAATTTAAATTTTAAAAAAATTTTCTGAAATCCAGATTTCAATTGTTGGATGCTAATAAGCCTATCCCATCCTAAACCCACAGGCATCTATGGTCATGAAACATTGCTGGTGGTCAGAGACGTACCAAATAACTCAACTCTGAGTGCTTGCCACAGGTACTTCTCAGCAGCTTTTCTGTCCAGTGTTTCTCCATAATGGTAAATAGACTATTTGGTTCAGAAGCACCCAGTCCTAGCACTCATCTATTTAAGGGGCCCAGATCTACTTGGTGAATCTTAAGCATATGTAGGGTTTGAGAAACAAGACTCTAGCATCCCTGGACAGAACTCTTGGAATGAAGACATTCAGTTGAACATTACCACCTGATACACTGTCAATAAAAGGCTTGTGAAAGACTACTCTCAAATCTTTCAAACTCAAGGACAAAAACACAGATGATGTAACTCTCAGCCAATCTGGGAAGTTCCAAGAGATCCAAGTAGGTCAAATAGGGTAGCACATGCCTCAAGAGCAGAGGTAGGTTAATCAACTGAATTCAGGGCCAGCTGATCTACATTAGCAAGTTCTGAGCTAGGCAGGGCTACGTAGTTAGGAAGTATCTCCAAAATAAATAAATAAATAAATAAATAAAAGTAAATAAATGTAAATAAATGTAAATAAATAAATAAGAGACCTAGGCAGAGCCTATCTTTATAACTGATGCATCAAAGGCAAAGTATTGCACTATATGGAGTGAATGATACAGCTTATGATTTCTACCGACAGGCTGAATGGAAGCAGCTAATCCTTTGCCAAACATTATCTCTAGTGACAAGCAGTTTGTTGGTATATATTACCACCAAAATAAAATGCTACTATTTGAGTAAGGCTTTTCTAATGATTCCACAGAACACAACAGCTTTCTAGAAATTGAGTTCAGATAAAAACCTTCAGTGAGTAGGCCATAGCCTGGCTATGAGCTACAAAAATAAACCTTTTTAGGATTACAGATAAGATACCAACAGCCCCTTTTCTTATACTATTTTTTAAGCAGCAAATGGGCCCTTTTACCAAACCAGACAAGGTCAATAAAACAAAGTGAAGTAACTAGATAAGACTGTCCAGTAGAGGCGGCGCCTTCATTTTCTATCCCAATAGAAGCAAACTCTTCTTAGCCAAAATTCAAACCTGAAATAACTCACCATCATAGTAAAACTTGACACCCTCTGGAAGAGGCTCATATGGTGGAGCAAAGACAGGCCCTTTGTGTTCTAGGAATTTCCACTTGATGCCTTCAGGATAGCGTTCTTCTTCCCACCTTTCAAAGACAAGGCACAACCTTATTAAGGGATCACTTCACATAATAAAAACAATCCTCACCTATTAAATGCCAATAATAATTATCTAATCAATTGATGGTACTCATTCAAAGTCTGGATAAGAATAACCTGTATCTCACTGAGAAAGGCAGCAATTTCAAGTAAGATGAAAGAATGCGGTAACTATTTCATTCAACAGTTTCAGTTAAAAGACAGTAGGTATTAAAGACCATCATTCAAAGAACCCAGCACTAACTAGGGAATATGAAAATGGGGATAACTGTTCTACCATGGTACCCTAACAACATGCCACAGTGGTACTGATGACATGCAGGGAAAAGTACAAAACACAGCCAGGCAGGATGGCGCATGCCTTTAGTCCCAGCACTTGAGAGGCAGAGGCAAGCAGAACTCTTGAGTTCTAGGACAGCCTGATCTACATATCTAGTTCTATAACAGCTAAGCTACATAGTAATACCTTGTCTCAAGACAAACACAAAGCAATCAAACAAAAAAGAAGTTCAAATGTAAAAAAAAGATTGAAATATTAGTTTAACTGAGGCACACTGAGTTTAAGGCACTTCTGAAATACATCGAGCTATCTAGTAGACAGCAAAATTCTAAATAAATCTCAGGTGCCATAACTTTCTGAAACGTTTTTACTTAAAAGAAAATCAAGCATACAGAAAAAACTATGGCTAATACAATTAACTGTGGATATATACAAAGAACTATTGAAATGAATTACATTTCTATTTTGACTGATAAAGTTAGATGTGGATAAATATACAATAAATAATTTAGCAATTATCCTTATAAAAATGATCTTATAAATAACTATAACACATACTATCAGATCTAACAAAATCAATTTTCTAGTGTCATTCTAATATTTAGTTTGATTATAAATTCACCAATGAGATTCGATGTATTTTACAGGTCAAGATCTACTGGAAGATCATGCATTGCAATTGACAGATGTTTCTAATACCTCCTTTACACAGACAGATCTTACCATCCTCACAGTTTGGAAAGAATCAGCTAGATAGAATGCATCTGACATACAGATTATTTTTAAACTTCTCAGATTCCATCTTTACTGCCACTTCTAAACAAAAAGAATTTTATGTACTCCTATGGGGATTTGTTTTTGTTTTTGTTTTTGTTTGAGACAGGGTTCCTCTGTGTGTCCCTGGCTATCCTGGAACTCCCTCTGTAGACCAGGTTGGTCTCGAACATCTGGGATTAAAGGTATGTGACACCACTGCCTGGCTTATTCTGCTATTAACTAAATCCAAGTCCAATATTTTAAACAAAGTTCAGAAACAGTAAGAAACACATTAATCTTATCAAGTTGTAATAATACTGTTATATTAAAAAAACTGCAGTCAAAATATATTGTCAAGTAATTTTCAACAAGAGTTATGATGACCCAATGGTTAGAGGACAGATTCTAAACACTGGAGTTTGCAAAGAGTGACACTCAGAAAGTTCTTTATACTATATACAAAAGTTAACTAAAAAAAACAAACCAAGAGGGGTTGGGGATTTAACTCAGAAGTAGAGCACTTGCTAACAAGCACAAAGCCCTGGGGTCGGTCCTTAGCTGGGGGGTGGGAGGATGGGGCACGACAAACCAAGAAATTAAAATTCTAAATATAAGAGTTAAAACACATTTGGACATTTAGGAGAAAATAAAGGGGAACAGCTTTACAACATTGAATTTGACAGTGATTTCTTGGATATAATACCAAAAGTAACAACAAAACCACACACACATAAGTTGGGCTACAAACTTAAAAATACCTGTGGATCAAATGGCATATTCAAGAAAGTGAAAGGCAACTCACAATGAAAGAAAATACCTGAAAGCTAGAAATCTAATAAAGAGTTACTATTATGAATACACAAAGAATTCCTTTTTGGTCATAACGGCATGGGCCTATAGTTCCAATAACTTGAAATGCTGAGAAGAAATGAAAACTTGAGCCAGGAATCCAAGGCCAGCCAGAGCAACCACAACCGGCCAAAAGTTTTTGTTTATTTACTTTGTGTCTATGAATATTTTGCTCACATGCATGTATGTGCACCATGTATGCATGTTGGATCTCCTGGAAATGGGGTTACAGATGGCTGTGAATAATTCTGTGGGTGCTAGAAATCGAACCGGATCCTTTGAAAGAGCAACAAGTGCTCTTAACCATTGAGCCATCTCTCCAGCCCAAACAAACAAACAAACGAATGAATGAGTGCTGGGTAGTAGGGATACCTTCCAGTTTTCTACAATGGATACACCACTCCCTCTAGAGTATATAAGGATTCCAGTTTCTATTTCTGTTTTTTCCCCATCTTAATGGGTCTCATTATAGCTTTGTAATAGTGTAAAGTGGTATCTCATTACAGCTTTGATAATTAAGATGACAAATTTTACGTGCATTTTAAATATACATTCACATTATAAGTATTTAAATAATGCAGTTTTTAAAGTGAAGATTTTATAAAATCTTAGATCTGGAAGGAAGAATAAAAACTTCCTACAACCAATAACCACTTTACAAATAGGAAGTTACTCTACTAGAGATGATAAAAGCCTGGAGTGCAGGAAAATATCTAATCCCCAAATTTACTACTCTCCAACTCAGAGAAAATGTCTGCAAGCATCTGAAGGCTTCTGCAAGTGACTTAAATCTGTTTTAACAGTCACGGTGTTAATTGTGGAGGGGTTCAGAACACCATCATGTATCCTTTATATTCTTGTCACCAACTGCACTGTTTTGAAATTAAGATTCTAAATCATTTCTCAAATACCTTCAAATTCAACATGGTTTTTCTTCAGGATCTATATCAATTTCCTTACCATTTAAGCAAATTAAGAGATTCAATGAAAGCTGGGTGGTGGTGGCACATGCCTTTAATCCCAATACTCAGGAAGCAGAGGCAGGTGGATCTCTGAGTTCGAGGCCAGCCTGGTCTACACAGAGAGTTCTAAGACAGACAGAGCTATTACACAGAAAAATCTTCAAAGTCAAAAAAAAAAAAAGAGAGAGAGAGAGAGAGAGAGAGAGAGAGAGAGAGAGAGAGAGAGAGAAAGAGAGATTTTTAATGAATCACTGAACACAAAACTTCAGTTTAGACAGAAAAATGCAAACATATCCTCCAATATATTAGTACACTGTGATGACTCAAATGGACCTAAGAGATATCTACAAAACATTTCACCCAAAAACGAGAAAGAAAGAAAAAAAAAAAAAGAAACCATACCATCTTCTCAGCACCGCATGGAACCTTCTCCAAAATTGATCATATACTCAGTTACAAAACAAGTCTCAACAGAGACAAAAAATTGAAATAACCCCCTGTATCTTATCAGATCACTATGGAATAAAGCTGAATTTCAACAATAACAGAAAACCTACAAACTCACGGAAACTGAACAACTCTACTGAGTTACCACTGGGTGAAGGAAAAAATAAGAAATTTATGACTTCCTAGACTTCAATGAAAATGAATGTATAACATACCCAAACTTATGGGACAAGATAGATGAAAGCGGTGCTAACAAGAAAGTTCACAGCACTAAGAGCCTTCATGAAGAATTTGGAGAGATCTCATAACAGCAACTTAACAACACACCTGAAAACTCTAGAACAAAACAGAAGCAGATACTTCCAAGAGGAGTAGATGACATGAAATAACCAAATTGAGGGCTGAAATCAATAAAAAATTCTCTATAATACAAAGACAATGCAAAGAATTCTCTATAATACAAAGAATCAATGAAACAGAGTTGGTTCTTCAAGAAAAATCAACAAAATAAACCCATATCCACACTAACTAAAAGGAAGAGAGAGAATATCCTAATCAACAAAATCAGAAAAGAAAAGGACATTACAAGAGACACTGAGGAAATCCAGAGACTCATTAGATCATACTTCAAAAACCTGTACTCTACAAAACTGGAAAATCTAAAAAAAGAAATGGATAATTTTCTCCATTATATACTACTTACTAAAGTTAAATCAAGATCAGATAAACAATTTAAATAGACCTATAACCACTAAGAAAATAGAAGCAGTCATTAAAAGTCTCCCAACGAAGGAAAAAAAAAAAAAAAAAAAAAAAAAAAAAGCTTAGGGCCAGATGGTTTTAGTGCAGAATTCTACTAGACTTTCTAAGAGCTACTACACTCCTCAAACTATTCCATAAAATAGAAACAGAAGGAACATTGCCAAATTCACATGAACTGTGAACCAATGGCTGAGAAGCCCCCATGGAACTGGATCAGGCCCTCTGGATAAGTGAGACAGTTGATGAGCTTGAACTGTTTAGAAGGCCTCCAGGCAGTGGGACTGGGACCTGTCCTTGGTACATGAGCTGGCTGTTTGGAACCTGGGGCCTATGCTGAGACACTTTGCTCAGCCTTGGTGAAGGGAGGAGAGGACTGGATCTGCCTCAACTGAATCTACCAGCCTGGGCTGACTCCCCAGGGGAGACCTTGCCTTGGAGAAGGTGGGGATGGGGGGTGGATTGGGAGGGGAAGGCTGGGGGGTGGGAGAAGGGAGTGGCTGATATGTAAAATTAAATTAATTATAAAATAAAAATTTATTTAAAAAAACGGTTTGTGGGGAAATATGTGATCACATGTGTGTACATTTGTGAGACTGCAGGTGCTTGTTTGTACAAGAAGTAACTGTCAAGTGTCTTCCTCATCATTGTCTACTTATTTTTTAAACAGGCTCTCTACCTAAACACAGAGCTCTTAAATCCAGCTCTAGGCCTGCTGGCCTGCAAGTGCCAGGAATTTGCCCACTTTTGCCTCCTCAACACTGGGATTATAGAAGTGTCCTGCCATGTTCTATTTCTTACAAGGGTGCTGAGGATCTGAACTCAGGTCCTCATGCTTGTGCTTCAAGGAATTTACCAACTGGACTATTATCCAAGCCTGAAATTTTTAATTTTTGATGTGTTAAATTAATAATACCCCCTCCCCCCACACCCCCCAGAGCTGAGGACCGAACCCAGGGCCTTGTACTTGCGAGACAGGCGCTCTACCACTGAGCTAAATCCCCAACCCCTAATAATTTATTCTTTTTTTTTTTTTAAGATTTATTTATTTAATATGTATACAGCATGTATGGCTGCGTGCCAGAAGAGGGCACCAGATCTCATTACAGATGGTTGTGAGCTGGGAATTGAACCTGGGTCCTCTGGCAGAGCAGTCAGTGCTCTTAACTGCTCTCCAGCCCCCTAGTTTTCTAGTGTTAAATTAATAATTTCATTATAGCTCTGGTTATATTTTGCTTCAAAAGATCTTCACTTTTCTACAATTACACAGACATATGCCAAGATTTTCTTGAGGAAGTTTCCTAACAGGAAGTTTTCCAAACATGATTTATCACAGTAAATGCATTTCTAATAGTAATAATGATCTGAGTAAGAAAGACACAAAAAAAGTATGCTGATAATTCTCAGCATAAAGACAGATAGGCAGGTTTAGCCTACTTTAACATTATACAGGGTAAACATGCACTGAGTATTACACCTCTAATAGCTCTAATTTGTAAGGAATGAATGCATTTTTTTGCCTTCCTCCTGTGCTGAATACCTTTCTATACATAGGCTACTTCTACAGCCATTCTATTAAATGAGAAAAAAACTATTTTGAGATCCACTAGGTTTAAAGCTAGGAGATTACTTCATCGAGACCCAAAAGCTTATTTTAGCTATTGTTCTAGAGATTTGTTTTAAGTATTTCTCCCTCAGACATCACGAAATTAACCTTAGTAATTCAACTCTTGCTTAGTTAGGCTGTACAATCAAAGAGCGCTGACATCTTAACCTAATGCTAAAATGTTACCATTTCCACTTCTGTTCCTCTTCCTTTTTCGGCTTCTTTTTCTTATCTGACTCAGCAACTTTTTTATCTTTATCTTTATTCTTGGGTTTTTTCAATTTGCCATCCTACAAAGAAACAGAAAGCATTTAAGTCAGGACTAATTACACATCTGGAGGCTGTTTGGGGGAAGCCACCCAAAAGAAAAACTATAAAGAAAAAGTGCTGGAACTGGCTGGGTGGTGGAGCACACCTTTAATCCCAGCATTCAAGAGGCAGAGGCAGGCAGATCTCTGAGTTTGAGGCCAGCCTGGACTATAGTGCGAGTTCCAGGACAGCCAGGGCTACACAGAGAACCCTATTTGGGCGCGGGGGGGGGGGGGGGCCATGATAGAACTGGAAGACCTTATATCTAACCCCACCCCCAGAGATAAAAATTCATTTCCCCTATAACCTCTTGCAAATATTACTCCGGAATATCACAAGAGGAAAGCCTGGTAAACTATTCCAACAATAATCCCAGGTATTTTCCTTATTTACTTTAAAATCCTACTCATCTTTAATCTCTTCAAATCTAATGAAGTATACAAACGCTACGCAATAAAAATTTAGTATTCTGCTGATCAGTGGTGGTGCATGCCTTTAATCCCAGCACTTAGGAGGCAGAGGCAGGCAGATCTCTGTGAGTTCGAGGCCAGTCTGGTCTACAGAGGGAGTTCCAAGACAGATAAGACTACACAGAGAATCTCTATCTCAAAAAACACCAAAAAATAAATGCATAAAATTTAGTATTCTATTTAAGGGAATTCTGAGACTCAGTTACTACTGCTCATACACACAAAGACTAAGTACTCTCAACTGTGAACTGCTCACAGTGGTACAACAAAAGAACATCAGTCAGGCATGGTGGTGAACACCTGTTGATCCTAGCCCTAACCCTCACTTGGATCTACATTTTCAATATCATATAAGACTTTACTTGGTAAGTATTATATAGCAATGAAAGACGATTTATGGGATGGCCCAGCTAGAAACTATTTGGTTTGCTCTCCCCCAATCATAACCAAGGTAGTTCAGAAAATCAGTTTGCCATTTTATTAAGGTTATGTAGCTGTTGCTGAGCATAACGAGACCCTATTTTATTTTAAAACAAACAACAAAATCAAAACAAGCAAACAAACAAAAACCAGAGAGACTAATGGAGATGGCTAGAGAACATCCTATAACTCCATAAAAGGAAGTCAATCAAAGTAGGAATAAATTTAGGTCTCTAAGCAGATATTTTGAAGACAAATAGCAAATGCTATAGTGTTTCTCTCTAAGTAGGTATGAGGAATACAAGTGTGTAGAAGTAAAAGAACAGCATCAAAATATCCTGTTAGGCCGGGCAGTGGTGGCGCACACCTTTAATCCCAGCACTCGGGAGGCAGAGGCAGGCGGATCTCTGTGAGTTTGAGGCCAGCCTGGGCTACAGAGTGAGTTCCAGGACAGGCTCCAAAGCTACACAGAGAAACCCTATCTCGAAAAACCAAAAAAAAAACAAAAAACAAAAAACAAACAAACAAACAAAAATCCTGTTAGTGGAGAGTGAGCTCATGTCTAAAAATCCCCTGTAGTCAAGAGGCTGAGGTAGAAAGACAGGAGTTCAAGGAGAACCTGGGTGGCAGAATGAGACTCCATCTTAAAAATACAAAATAGGCTGCGGGTATAGCATATACTTTTAATCTTAGTATTTATTTGGGAGACAGAAGCAGAGGGATCTTTTTGAGTTTGAGGTCAACCTAGTCTACACAGAGAGCTCTAGATAAGCCAGAACTACAAAGTAAGACTCTGTCTCAATAACACAAACAAAAATGGGGGCTGGAAAGGTGGCTCAGCATTTAAGAGCAATAGCTCCTCTTGCAAAGGATATTGAATTCAGTTAACAGCACACATAGTAGTTCACAATATTCTGACACTCCAATTCCAGGGATCTGACACCTTCTTCTAACCTCTGCAGGCACTGAACATATAGGTGGTACACAAACATACACGTAAGCAAACTCTCATACACATAAAATTTAAAAATCTATATAAAAACAAAAAAGGGGGGAGGGGTGGGGGGTTGTTAAGAGTGATAGCCCAGATGTTAAAAGCACTTGCTGTTCTTGCCGAGGACTGCATTTGGTTCCCAGAACCCTACAGTGGCTTACAACCAACTAATTTCAATTCCAAGGGATCTGATGCCCTCTACTGGTTTCTGTGGGCACATGCATATGGTGAACATACATTTTCATGGAAAATGAAATAAATAAATATATAAAAAATAAATAAATAAAATTATAAAAAAAATAAAAATAAATCTGTAATAATAAATTAAAAAGTAAACAAAAATGTATCATATGTTTTGATGATTAATCTTCATAGTCAACTTGACAGGATTTGGAATCACAGAAACACAGCTCTGGGCCATCATGGTAGAGTGGGTTTTGCCAGAAATGCTTAACTGAAGATGGAAGACCCACTCTGAATGTGGGTCCACTATTTTAGGGTCTCAAGTCCTAGACTTATGGGCAGACAGGGAGAAAAAGTGAGTAGAATAAGACCAATTCACCTCTCTGTTCCCTGAGTGCAGATACAATGTGACCATCTAACCTTATATCCTGCTACTAACATGTATGCCCTAAAATGATGGATTATACTCTCAAACCATGAATCTTTTTTCCTGTAAGTTGATTTTGTTAAAAAATTTATCACAACAATAGTAATACAAAAAATTTGTAGAGAAGTGAGGCTGTTGCTCTATCCAGCCAGGTGGTTTGTAGAACTTTTGAATTGGTTTATCTCAACACTTACAACACTTTAAAGTTCAGTCTCTTCTGAGATTCACCTCCTAATTCTGAATCACCATGAAATAAAAAATAAATTACACACATTCAATATACAGGGGCACAGAGTAAACATTACCATTTCAAAACAGGAAAATGAGACAGAGCAAGGAAAAATCAAATCAAAGCAAGATTGAAATATGGAAAGCAAACACTAAATCCTCTATAGCTCCATGTCTATCATCTGGGGCCTTTGGTACACTTCTTTAATAATCTATACTGATTATCTAAATGAGAGTAGAGTGGCTGGCTACTAACAGCTACTCAACATTACACTATCAATTCCATACACTGGTTCTCATTAACTTGAACTTCTTTCTACTAAGCAGACACTAATGATCTGAAAAGCTATAACCTAACTGCAAGACCTGATTATTTCTTTAGCTCACTATACCCATGGTTTTTTTTTTTTGTTTGTTTGTTTGTTTTTTGAGACAGGTTTTCTACTGTGTAGTTTTGGTGCCTGTCCTGGATCTAGCTCTGTAGACCAGGCTGGCCTTGAATTCACAGAGATCCACCTGCCTCTGCCTCCCAGTGCTGGGATTAAAGGCATGCACAGCACTGCCGCCCGAAACCCATGAATATTTTAGACATGACCTTTCTTCTCCTTCTTGTGAAGTGCAAGGACCAGCACACTCTCACAAAGGAGGCAAGATAACAAGATAGCTAGTGTGTTGGCTCTAGACACACAATGTATGAGAACAAATTCTGGTTATACAATTCAGTAAACTTACAACCTCTAACATGATCAACCTCTCTAAACCTCAATTTTACACATCTGCCAATAAGGATGGAGATACTCATCTCTTGTGGGTGCCACAAGAATTAAAAGACACATATGTACAAAGCTGTCTGGGATGAAATAAGTATCTATTACATTTAAATATGCATATCAAGTTCTTAGTAATGTGATAAGTGGCATTTTTAATTGTTAGTTTACAGCTCAGGCTAAACTTTCATCTCATAACCCCTCTACCTCAGTCCTCCAAGTGCTGAGATTGCAAGTTTGTAGTCACCATAACTGATCAAATTATTTTTCCCCCACTTCAAGACAAGGTCTCACTATGTATCCCTGGGTAGCCTCAAACTCACAGATCCTCCTGTCTCTGCCTCCTGAGTGCTGGGATTAAAGGTGTGGGCCACCACATCCAGCCTTAAATTACATCCTTAAAAACTCCTGCCCCACTATCAATATCATTATTGGTAGTACTTTAAGTTATCCACTTTTAGCCCATTTTGTCCATAGCATTGACTAACCTCAAAAGGAACATAAAAGTTAAAAATTCTACTCAAAAGACCAAGTTTAAGAGCCTTAGGAATTGCTGACATCTTTTTTAAAAAATTCCTGGCTAACATCTTTTTAGTACAAAAAAAATCAAAAATAAAAAAAAAAATGTATTATTCTATTTAAAATACTATACTACAAGCACCAAATTTAAAATCCTTAGAAAAGCACTTAAAGATTTTTAAGGACGATTATAAGCTAGCAGAAGAAAGGGTGATGATAATGTGTATTCCAGACAGAAAAAACAGCAGGTACTATACACAAAGCTTGGAAGCACAGAATCTGGTATGAAAAACAAACAGGCAGCCAATATGGCCAGAGCAAGGTGAGCTCGGGAAGAACAAAATGAAGCAGGCACAAGATACAGAGGCCAGACTGAGGAGTGGTGCTCAAGACCATACTATGTCCAATAGGGCATTCATTAAGGGACTTTAAATTAGGACAGTTATTTAAAGTGAGGGAAGAGCATGCTTTATTGGATATAAAAGTTTATACGAATCTTCAGAGTTATAACCCAAAATGTTTCTTATGAACACTTTTCTGCATACCTGCAGGTGGCATAATTTCTTATGTATCATAATAACACAAACTATGATCAGACGAAGAGTAAACTCAATGGTAGCTGAGGATAACTTAAAGATACTCTGGGGTCACTTCAAGATCTTGGCATACTCAGTTCCACAGCCACAACTGGCCTGTAAAACTTTTCTCCACTATTACTATTAGAACAAACCAATACATTCCCAAAAGTCATTTGGCCTCAAGAGTTGTTTGAAGAAAAATGAGATGGCTCAGCAGTTAAAAGGCCTGATAACCTGAGTTTCCAGGAGAACCAAATTCTCAAAGCTATCTCCTGATTTCCATTTGTGCACCATTATGTGCGTGCACATACACAAAATTTTTTAAAGTTTCATGTTAAGGCTGTTTCATAAAAGCTTAAAGCTCAAAAACCTTTACTAACCTCTTCTTCTTCTAGTTTTCTTTTCTTCTCCTTCTTGATATCTTCTGTCTTAATTTTCTTAGGTTTATAATCAGCACTAGAAAGGGGAACATGAATAGGCAGTTAATGCAACTATGACTTAAGAGTTCTCACCACAGGATTAGGCTTTCCCAACTCTTGGTAGTTTCCATGGCAGGTGTGACTGCTGTTACTCTTGATTGGGCCTTCTACAGTAACCAAATTGTAACAAGTAAAGACCAGACCAAGGATTGGAGAGATGCTCAGCTACTAAAGCACAGAATGCTCTTTCAGAGGATCTAGGCTTAATTTCCAGCACTTACATGGGATAGCTCACAATTGTCTGTAACTCCAGTTCTGGGAGATCTAATGCCCTCTTTAGGCCTCTGTGGGCACCAGGCATGCATATGGTACACAAACAAATGTTCAAGCTCATAGACATAAAATAAAAAAAAAAAAAAAAAAAAAAAAAAAAAAAAAAGCGAACAGAAAGACAGACAGAAACAGACTAGAGACCAATAGATGTGACTCTATGAAGACATGCCTGATGTGGATGCTGGGAACCAAACTTGGGTCCTCCAGAAGAGCAACCACTAAGCCATTGCTGTAGCCAATATATTTGATTTTTAATTGTTGGATGTATATATGACTGAGTGTTCATATTCACGTGTAGGCCAATGAACATCCTCTGCTATACTCCTGAGGAACATTCTCAATCTCCTTTGAAACATGGTTTTTCCAAGAGTCTGGAGTTCACCAATTAAGATAGACAAGGGAGTCTTAGGAATTCTCCTGGCTCTGCCTTCCCAGTTCTAGGATTATATGCATGCTCTACCATACCTGGAATTTATATGTGGACTCCGGATCAAATTCAGATCCTCATGCTTGCAAGGTAAGCACTTCAACTGTGCTACAGCCTAAAAACTTTTTATCAAAAATCTTTTGATTATCCATAGAGTATATATAATAAGGTACATAACTCACACTAATAAATAGAATGTATTATCACAGGGTAAATCTAGGAAAGAGCCTTGAATAACAAGAGCAATTTCATTATCTCTGTACTGAAGGGTCCCTCATATATCAAAAGGCATAGATTCTATAAAAAGAAGAAAAGAAAAATTGAAGTAGAGTCAGGTAGAGTCTCATGTAGCCCAAGCTAGTCACTATGTATTCATTATGACTGAGTTTCTGATCCTCTTGTCTCCACTTCCCAAATGCTAGTATTACAGGCATACACTACATCCAATTTTATACAGTCCTGGAACCAATCTATGGCTTTCTGTGTGGTAAGCAAGCACTCTACCAATTGAGCTATATCCCTAACCCAATTTCTTAATTTATTTGTGGTATAAAACTGATGATGAATTCTAAGAGACTAAAATAAATATCCTTCATTAACTTTGTATTATTGAAATTTCTATACTAAATATGCCTATCTTTTTAATAAGAAAAAAACCTTACACATAACTAACATAAATTAATTTGTTCAGCAAACCCAATTTTCATAAATCAAGTCTATTAATCACAAAATGCCAATTAATGTAATTTTGGGGGATTTGTTATTGTTGTTTAATTTTTATTTTTTGAGACAGGATTTCTCTGTGTAGTTTTGGTGCCTATTCTGGATCTCACTCTGTAGACCAGGCTGTCCTTGACCTCACAGAGATCCGCCTGGCTCTGCCTCCCAACTGCTGTGATTAAAGGCGTGCACCACCACTGCTCAACCAATTAATGTAATTTTTGTTCATTAGAGATACATATGTACTCTTTAAACAGTCTTCTTTTAAAAAATTGAGTATCCTCTCTTCTAACTTATTTTTTAAACTTTATAAATCACACACACAAAAACAAACAAACAAACAAATAGATAAATAAATAGAAATATCTCACACCAAAACTGATCAGACCCAAAACTCAATGTCTATACTTGAATGAGCATTCAGAATGGAAGTTCTGGAGCTTCATAATCAATTTTACATTTTCAGTACTGAATATATTTTATGCATTTATCAATGCACCAAAAACAAACAAACAAACAAATCCATGACAAGTGAGTAGAAAAACAATTAGCTTTATACACTTTCATAACTAATTTCGATCACCAGCATTCCGTCTTTTGTCACTCCTTTCTATTTACCCTTTCCCATTCCCTTTCTTTCTTGTATACAGTATTTACAATTGTTTACACATATATACAGAGATTTCATAAGAGACTGTGGGTTTTTTTTCTTTCTGAAATTATGTGCGGTGGCCATGACACACGCCTTTAATCCCAGTAGTTGGGAGGCAGAGGCAGGTGAATCTCTTGAGTTCGAAGCCAGCCTGTTCTATAAAGTGAGTTCCAGGACAGGCTCCAAAAGCTACAGAGAAACCCTGTCTCAAAAAACTAAAAAGAAAAAAGAAATTATGTGACCATGCTTAGTATTATACACATTAAGTCCATCCATATTCCTACATAAATTTTAACTTCATTTTTCTTTAGAGCTGAGTAGTGTATTCTATTATCCACACACATACGAAATTTTTCATATCCATTCATCTGTTGATGAACATGGCTGATTCCAATTTTTTTTTGCTATAGTTAATAAGGCAGCAACAAGTATTTTTTAAAACTGAAATTTCATTAAATGTTCTTCTTCAGTCTGTTTGAAAGAAATAACATACTCATCCTCATCTCGAGGTCTCTTCAGTGGCTTTATGTCCTCTTTTGGAGGAACAAAATAGCCATCATCTTCAGGTTCATCTTTAATTCGTGGTGGACTAAAGAGAGAAAAAAATAAAACAAAACAGCTAGTTATTGATTCTCATTACTAGAATGTTTACATTATATTAAATAACACAAAATAGGTGTCCTGGCTAGTTTTATGTCAACTTGACACAAGCTAGAATCTCATTTTAAAGGAATGAAGGTGCCTCAATTGAGAAAATGCTTCCCTAAGATTCAGTTATAGGGCATTTTTGTAATTAGTGACTGATGTGGGATGGCCCAGCCCATTGTGGATGATAATACATTGGGTCCTAGGTTCTATAAGAAAACGGGCTGAGCAAGCCATAGGGAGCAAGCCAATAGCAGTACTCCTCCATGGTCCCTAAATCAGCCTCTGCCTCCAGGTTCCTGCCCAGTTTGAGTCCCTATCCTGACTTCCTTCAGTGATGAACAGTGTGAGGTGGAAGCATAAGCCAAATAAACCTTTTCCTCCTCAAGTTGCATTTATTCATGGTGTTTCATTATAGCAATAGTAACCCTAACCAAGACAGTAGGCATATTTCACTTACCAAAGAAAGACCAATGTGCACATGTATTTTCTACAATCACTTTTATATTCCATTACAAGCTTATAAAAACCTTACTTAGGTAATACTGTCTTCATTTTACAGGTAAAAGGAGTCTTCATTTTACAGGTAAATGGATAACGTCAGGATTCAGGAAAAAGGACCTTACTCCAAATTAAGCATTCTTTTCCTCACTAAAGTTTAGCTGCCTTTGTCAGTAGGGCTCAAATCAAAAGAATAAATTTAAATTATTTTAACTTACATGATAGATCTACTATGTATGTGACCCATGTCCCACAAATGACCCTAACTGTTTTAACAATCCAAAATTAAATAAAGGCTCTACAAGGAAAGAAAGAAAACCAGACTGTCTAAGCATGGTATGCTAAAATGGTGATGTGGCAATGACATATGTATTTTCTGCAGTAGTACAGAAAAATGACCGGTCACACAAAATTACAACAAAAAGCTAGGTGTTAAACAAGTACCAGAACAAAATAAAGTTATTCACATTAAGTCAAACCTTCCACTGTTCCAACTTGCTAGTTAGGTTTCTTATTTCACACAAAACATGTCTAAATCTTTTGCTAAGACTCTGCTCTCTGAAAATAAAGATGATACAGATTTTAGGACAGTAGATCAGAAACTGCCTGTCTGTGATATGATGAAGGATAAGAGCCACAATAATAAAGAATATTATTTGGAGGCTGGGGCAAAAGGACTATGAATTGGGGGGGGGAGAAAAGGGAAAAATAAACCCTTACATTCTAAAAATAAACTAGAAAAAAGTAGATAAATACAAGGTCTGGAGGGAACACTCAGTGGTTAAGAGCACATACTGCTCTTTCAGAAAATCAGAGTTTGATTCGTAACACTTTTATCAAGTGACCCACAACTGCTCCAACATAGGGCAAACAACACCCTTGTCTGGTCTCCACAGGCACAATTACACATGGCACATGTGCATGCACCCACACCTACAGTCTTTAAGCAGTATTAGAGAAATAGCTCATCAATTAAAAGTACTGGCTATTCTAGAGTACCCAGGATCAATTCCAAACATGGCAGCACATATCTCCAGTTCCAAAGGATCTGTTGTCCTCATATGGACTCTGTGAGCAGCAGTCATGTACACAGTCAAAATACCCATACACTTAAAATGAAAGTAAATCCTAATAAAATAACAGATAAAAGCTGAGCATCGAGCTAGAAAGATGGCTCAGTGGTTAAGAACATTGGCAGTTCTTCTAGGGGTCCTGAGTTCAATTCCCAGCAGCCACATATTAGGTCACAGCCATCTATAATGGGATCTGATGCCCTCTTCTGTAGGTGTGCATGCAGATAGAGCACCATTTACATATAATAAATAAATCTTAAATTTTTTTTTAAAAAGACATGAAAATTGGGGTTGGGGATTTAGCTCAGTGGTAGAGCGCTTGCCTAGCACGTGCAATTGGGTTTGATCCTCAGCTGGGGGAGGGGGCGGGCAGAGCATGGTAGCATATTCCTTTTATCCTAACACTCAGGAGGCAGAGGCAGGTGAATCTCTGAGTTCGAGGCCAGCCTGGTCTACAGAGTGAGTTCCAGGGCAGCCAGGGCTATACAGAGAAATCCTGTCTCAAAAAAACGAAAACCAAATAAAACAAACCAAAACACAACTAAGGTCGTCAAGATGTATCAATAGATGAAGATGCTTTGCTACCAATCCTGATAATGAATTCATTACTACCTGGGACCCACATGGTGGAGAGAGAATTGATTCTTAGAAGCTATGCTTTAACTCCACATTTTTGTGTATTGTATCGTATGCTTGTACACACACACCAAACCACACAAATAGACAAATGTAATAAAAATAAAAACAAAGTTCACCAGGTATGGGGGTACCCATCTTTAATCCCAGCTCTCAAGAGCAAGAGGCAGGAGACCTCTGTGAACTCTATGATAACTTGGCCTACATAGCAAGTTCCAGGCCAGCAAGGGCTACATAGTAAGACCTGTGTCTGAATGAAAAGCAAACAAATACACTAGTAGAAATAAAACTAAACAACAGTCACAAAAGAAAGACTTATACAATGAACATTAAGATTCTCTGAATAGATTTAAGACATTAGAAAATGCAAAGACTATCCATGATTGCACATTGGTAAAATTAGTACTGTGAACCAAACTATATTATTAAGTTATCTACAGATTCAATGTGATCATCAAAATTCCAATGACATTCTTCACAGAACTAGAGGGGAAGAATACCCAAAAAATGTCTATGTTCATACAAGAGATCCCATACAGACAAAGTAATCCTAAGCAGAAAGAACACTGGAGGCATAACAGAGTACCTGATCTCAAACTCTATTATAGAGACCATGATAACAAAAATAGCATAAAACAAGCATGTAGACCAATGGAATAAAAGAGGATCCAGAACAAACTCACAAAGCTACAGCCACCTAATTTTCATCAAAAGCATTTGGACAAAAGACAGTCTCTTCAGCAAATGGTGCTACAAAACTAGATACTTATCTATTATACTGCACAAAAATTAATTCAAAACAGATTAAAGGCCTTAATGTAATATCTGAAATACTAAAACTGATTGAGGGAAACACTTCCAAAATAGAGATAGGAATGAGCGACAAATTTCTGGAAAGAATCCCCAGAGTTTATGAAGTAATTGCCAAGAACAGACAACTAAAGTTGCACAAGATTAAAAAGCACCTGTATACAAAGGAAACAGTTATCAGAGAAGTGACAGTTTACAATAGCATTTGCCAACTATGTATCTGACAATAATGTACAAAAAAACTCTAAAAAACATCCATCAATAAATGAGCACGTGAAGAAGTCTCAAAATAAAATGAGCAATAAATACTTGAAAAAAATAACATTCTGTTTTTGTTTGCTTGTTTGTTTTTCAAGACAGAGTTTCTCTGTGTAGTTTTCATGTCTGTTCTGGATCTCACTTTGTAGACAGGCTGGCCTCAAACTCACAGAGATCTGCCTGACTCTGTCTCCCAAGTGCTGGAGGCCTTAAAGGCCTGCGCCACCACCGCCCAGCCAAAAATAACATTCTTAGCCATTAGGGAAATGAAAAATTAAAACTACCCCAGTCAGAACAGCTATCAAAAAGAAAAAGAAAAGCCCCCCCAAAAAAATGCTGGTGAAGATGTAAACTGGTAGTAGGGCCACTATGGAAATCCTTCTGAGGACTATGTCTAAGAACAAATACCACTTCTACAGCTGCTGTGTAATAATCATCTTGTACACTGTCATTCAAATTGGTTTAATAAAATGTTGATTGGCCAGTAGCCAAACAGGAAGTATAGGCAGGGCGACCAAACTAAGAATGCTGGGTGAAGAAGTCGCCAGCCAGTTGCAGAGGAAGCAAGATGAGAATGTCGTACTGAGAAAAGGAACCAAGCCATGTGGTTAAATATAGACAAGAATTATGGGTTAATTTAAGTGTAAGAGCCAGTTAGTAATAAGCCTGAGCTACCGGCCAAGCATTTATAAGTAATATTAAGCCTCCAAGTCAATTTGGGAAGCAGCTGCTGGATATTTGGAAGCTGCTGGCGGGACAGAGACTTCTGTTTACATACAGCTGTTCCTCTTTCTCCTCCCAAATCAATTACAAAGCATTGGAGATCCAGAAGAAACACTGCAACACCCAACTGGTTCAAAGCAAATGCTCCATCTTAAGACAGTCATGTGTGACTTTTAAAGCACATGGTGAGGGTTTACTATACTTCAAGAAGTACTAAAATAATTTACCAAAAAGAAAAAAGTTTTAGTGGTGAAGCATCTAGATTCTCTACAAGACTCACTGCTAGCAAGTGCCTGCAGCAAAGTGAATCAGAGGTAATGCCTAGGAGAAGCACATGTTCCCAACCCTTCTAACCTTCCAAAAACCTGTGAATGAACTCAGGACAACACAGCAAGTCCAAAGAATCTATTCAGATCTTAGTTTAACAAAAGTTTTGCACGGTCTCTGGGCAGAGATTAAGATATCATAATCCTCACTCAATTTATGTAAGACATAGAACCCCAAGGGTAGCTTGTAGAATACTTCGACTTTTTCTATATTCTTAAACCAATTATGAAACATCCCTGCAGAAGGCTGCTTCTCTTTCTCTGAAGTACCTGAATACATGCATGGCATAGTCTGAAAATCTTTATCAAATAAAACAAAGTCCAAAGACTCAAGGAAGCAAACCACCCGAGTCATTGTCTCAGTCAGTAAGATAAATGCTTTGAACAATCCCCTAACAAAACCATTCTATTTTCTGTGGAAGGTATGAGAATATAATGTGATTCTAAAAGGTCTTCTGAATCTAGAGAGGACTTGGGAGCTTACTTGAGGGTACTGAAAATGAGGAAAAAGACAAGAAGGAGTGCAGACAGTAAAAACGGGCTATAGTTAGTATACATTTTTATACATCTATCTAAATATATACTTATTCCTAAACTTAAGTCCAATAAGGATCTATATATATATAAGCCTTACAGTATTAAAAAGGAGTAATTCATAGTGACTAAGAAATTCCATACCAAGGAGTTTCTTTTGAAATATTGGGGAATAATAAGGTTACACTGTGGATACACTAAAAACTCATAAACTATATACACTCTAAAATGGCAAATTTTGTGGTATGCATATACCTCAACTTTAAAAAAATCTTATCCTACTAGCCTTCTCCATTTCTAAACTATCTGGATAAGTGCTGTTCAATCTCACTAACTAGAACGGTAAAACACAAGCTGGTCTAGGTCAAGTTCTCTTACTACTTACTGACTTTGTTTTGAACCATTAAGATGGCTAAGTCAGTACATCTTGGAAAAGTATAGGCACCACCAGGTGGAGTCACCCAGAAAAAAATAAGCTACCATAGCAGAAGATCTTACCTAGAGAAGCCATTTTCCTTCTCCTTCTTTATTTTTGCATCCCCAGCTGCTCTAATCTGCAAGGTAAAAACCACAGCAACTCAGTAAGTGCTTTGCAAAGTATTAAATACTTAAAACAAATCTCTTATTCAAGGCTATTACCATCAACTGGGGAGGTTAAAAATTGTTATTAGCATATATTAATTATACATAAAACAGGTTTCATTATGACATCTATACAAGTATATCAGGTATTCTGATCTATGCATAGCTTGTCCTCCCAGTCCCACTGATCCCCTTCCCAATAAGTCCTTTCAACTGCCATGTCTTGTTTTGTCTTCTTTCTTTTTGAGTGACTGAGTTGAATGAAGGTTGCTTACAGGAGTATAAGCACCTTACCAGTGACAACACTAGAGAGAATGTCTCTCTTTCTTCTAATAACCTTTAATGGGTGGTAAGTCTTGAAGGAGTGAAGCCTTGTGAGTCCCTACCCTTCTCTAAGACAAAATGTTGATGGGGACAATATTGTTGTACATGTCTTGTGCGGATAATCACAACAGTTGACTGTTCAAGAAGGCCAAGGGCATGCCAGGCCATTTTGGAGCATCTTGATCCTGGATTGACTCTTGTCATCGAAACTAAGGTGGGTCAACTAAAGACCTTGACTTTTTCCCAAATTAGTTTTTGACAATTCTAGGGAAAACTGACTGAGAAAGGTCTTACTCAAAACAGCAACTTTGAAATTTTAAGATAATAGTAATTTCACTTCCCCAGTAAGTATATTCCCTGCTCAAAATTTGGTGCTCATGGTGCAGAGAAAAAAACAAATACCAAAATCAAGAGAATGGACTAGTCTATCTCCTACTCTCTCTGGTTTAGGCATAGTGTATCTATTTTTCCAATCTCCTTCAACGTTCTTTTTTGCACTTGTCATTAAAAAATAAATCGTTCAAAAATCTTAACACATATACACAAAGGGATGACCCTCAGCTTCCTTCACAAAACCATCAGTACACTGGCTATCTTGGAGAAAGATGGGGACAGCAAGTCAGGAATGACAAGGTGTCTTTTTCCACAATCTCTACTTTACCGTGTCTGAGTTTTTTCATTCAAGAATCTTCAATCTTTCTTTTTTTAGACAGGGTATATATCCCAGGTTAGAAATTACCTTGAACTCACTTTATAACCCAAGACGATTTTGAATTTCTACTCCTCCTGTCTCCACCTCTCAAATGCTGGGATTATAGGCATGTACCAATACACCTGGTTTAGGTAGTGCTGGGGATCAAACTAAAGTGTTCCTGAATTCTAGTCACTCTACTAACTAGGCACATACCCAACCCCAGAATCTTCAATCTTCACCAAAAAGAGACCTGATAAAGCTTTAGGCCGCCGGGCGGTGGTGGCGCACGCCTATAATTCCAGCACTCGGGAGGCAGAGGCAGGCGGATCTCTGTGAGTTCGAGGCCAGCCTGGGCTACCAAGTGAGTTCCAGGTAAGGCGCAAAGCTACACAGAAAAACCCTGTCTCGAAAAACCAAAAAAAAAAAAAGCTTTAGGCCTTCTTCCAAAAACAGAACCTTCCTTAATAATGTTTCCAGAAATTTTATATCCTCATTGTAGTAATTGTAGTATAAAATAAACAGGTTTACTGTATTGTGAGAGACCCAGTGGTAAATGATTTAGTTTTCATAGTTTCAACAGGTTGACTCTAAAGTGTTTTGGGGAGGGAGGTGGGGAATTCAGTGAAACACTGCAAAGAAGCGGTGGGCTAGGCAGTAACTACAGTATTGCCTGCTAACTCCGAAGTCTTCCTACAGACCGTTTTACTCCCAATACCAGGGGTATATACAACAAAGGTACTTTCATTACCTGCTTCCAAACTGATCAAAATAAAAGCACATCTTAAGTCCCTTTTTTCCCCCTAAAGGAATTATGTACCTTTTCCTCCTTTCGTTTTTCCTTGTCTCTGTCTTTATGTTTGTCTTTATGTTTTTCTGAGCTTCCATCTTTGTGTTTGGTTTTCTCTTTCTCTTTATGCTTCTTTTCAGAATCTTTATGTTCACTGTTAAAAATAAGACAAAGTGTTAGCCTAGAGTTAGGAAAACAAGATTAACTTAAAAGACATAAATTATGAAAACTTGCAATGCTTACTTAGATAGTCCCAACAAAAGGTTCAAAGACTGCTGGCTGTATCAGTGGTCCCTCCTGGGTTAGTTCACCAAGAGTAACCATAAACACCAAAATAAATCATCTCTGGATTTTGTTGTGATCTCCCCTCAGCTCCTAGGTACAAGCTGCCACTGAGACAGAAACCAATAATGAACCAGAGGTACAGAGAAGTATACTCAGTATACTCAGTGTGTGCTGTATTAGGCGCACAGGGAACAACTGGGAAGGAGAAAACATTCCATGGCACAACCTTGTTTCATGACTCTTTGTGAGAATGGCACGGGCCAAATGAGACCTGAGAGATGGTGCCCCTTTACGTGTTGACTCAGCAGTCAATCAAGTTCCTTAGAAATAAGGTTGCCAAAGCCAGGCGGATCTCTTTGAGTTCGAGGCCAGCCTGGGCTACCAAGTGAGTTCCAGGAAAGGTGCAAAGCTACACAGAGAAACCCTGTCTCAAAAAAACCAAAAAAAAAAAAAAAAAAAAAAAAAAAAAAAAAAATAATAATAATAATAATAATAATAATAATAATAATAAGGTTGCTAAAGTCCTGAACGTAGTCACTTGTTTCCTGTCCTCACAGAAGCTTCTTTAGGACTCCTTCATAGTTGTCACATATAGCCTGGGAGTTCCCCGCTTTTGGGTTCTTGCTCTAATTAATAAAAGAACTTAGACTCAGAAGGAAGATTAGGGCACACAACTAGAAAATCTTGGTTCCTGCCAGAGGAAGATAGAGAAGAAGACAACAGAAAGCCATGCTGTTGAATTAAGCCATTATGTTCAGCAATGGAGGTCCCCAAATAGTCACATGGCAAATAAGCAGCTCCATGGCAGAAGGGGTATGGGAAGTGAGTATCTTAGAGAACAAGTGAGAAAGCCCAGAGTTGTCAGAGCAAGCATGTCCAGACTTTTGGCCGGTTTATCAATGAAAAACAGATTTAAAATTAAAAGAAAAAGCTTTTCTACACTAGGTCCCACAGAAGCAAGTAGATAAACTCTAAAGCACTACATAATGCAAGCTCTGCAAATGACTAAATCCAAAACATTCTTTAAAAGTGACAGAATATACAATATACAAGTCTAGTGTTATTTATATAACTTTCTAACAGCAAAAAAATGCAATGAAAGTTTTATCTGTAACAGTCACATCTAATATATGAGGACTCAATCCAACTTACTGAAAATGTATCTGGTGACTATGCCAGCCTCAAGACAAAATGTTGTAAAGTGAATGGACCAGCATACTGAAAGTTCCACTATTAGCTTTAACTAGGAAGAACTAGTTACTTCTAGATGAAGTTTATAAATTCTGCTTGCCTCTTCCTCACAACAAGAAAAGACACATCTGAAATCAAGGACAAGTATGGTGATACTTCATTTGTATTAAAATGTTATTTGTATGTTAATAAATAAAGTTGCCCAGGGGTCAGAGCTATTAGCAAGCCATAGGAAAGCAGGGCAGTGGTGGGGTACGCTTGTAATCCCAGCACTTGGTAGGCAGAGCTAAGTAAGTCTCTGTGTGTTCAGGGATACAGCCAGTATTGGATACACATGCCTTTAATCTCAATACCAATCATACAAAACCTGGAGGTCTATACAGACAGGCCGTGATGAGGCAGTCATGTGGTTGGGTTTACAACCAATGAGAAGGCAGAACAGAAACACTATAAAAAGACAGACACACAGGAAGTAGCTCTGGTTCGGAGAGGTAGGACCACTGCAGGAGGAAGGGTAAGGTTTTAGCTCTTATCTCTGACCTCTTGACTTTCTTCTTTGCATTGGTTCTGTGTTTCTTATTTAATAAGACGGTTGGTTACATCTACAAATGGCACCCAATATGTTGGCAAGAGTTTCCACCTAAAACCTGAGAAAAGATACTAAAACAGAGCTAAAAACAGCTTCCTAATTGTCTCTCTCAAATGAGCGGGCAGCTGCCGGTTTGAGATACTTGTGGGTTCCTGGTGTGCACGCTCAACCTGCAGTATGGCGGGAATGAGCCCTCTGCAAGTAGCACATTAAGCTGCATGGTGGATTTAGCCTTTGCTAGCACAAAACAAAAAAAAAAAGAGGTTTCTGGGCGACACACTACTTGGATAAAAGCATAGACCCATGATAGCTTGCAGAGCTGGCAGTAAACATACCACCGCCATGTTGGGAAGCTGAGGTGGGCGGAGCCAGCAGCCATAGCGCTGTTTCAGTCTTACAAATGCTGCAGTTTAAAGCAATAGATTCACAATAAGACAGATTCAGATGTAATAGTTTACAATGTGTGTAAAATATACGAGGGCTTGAAAGAGACAAAAAAGGTGATATATACAGTTATAAAATAAAGTCTTTAAAGAGACAATAAAATTAATATAAAAAATAAGCCACATAAAGATGAATATTACACAGAGAGTCTGGATTGTGTTGTCTTTGGGATTTTTAACTGCAGAAAAACATTTGATCGTAAAAGATGTTGAGTTTAACCAATATGTATATTTTAAAGATACCTTGACTTCAAAATTTGGATGTAAGGATGTGTTGCTTTCTTTGGAATGGAGACTCTGCTTTTGTTCCCACAGAAAGCCAGAGGCTATGGATTTGTTCCAGATTAAGATACAGCAGGTTTGACCAGCCAAGACCCCCTGAAAGGTCTCCGATGACACCATGGCCCAGATGATCCAACATCCAGAATGGTTTGAAGGCAACTGGCGCAGACAATACAGCCTCATGGACTATTCCATAATCCTAAAATTTTCTTTGTGTCCCCATAAGATACTGTGCCCCCCTCCAGCAGGAAGTAGTAAGAGAAGCTATGCCCAAATTTCCAAATTATATGTAATTTTACTTTGTTGAGGTTAAACCTTCCTTTTTTTTTTTTTTTTTTTTTTTTTAAAAAAAAAGGGGGGTAGGTGCTGTGGGATGTGTATGGCAAATGTGTTGCTCTGATTGGTCAATAAATAAAACACTGATTTGGCCAGTGGCTAGGCAGGAAGTACAGGCGGGACTAACAGAGAGGAGAAAAGAAAGAACAGGAAGGCAGAAGGAGTCATTGCCAGCCACTGCCAGGACAAGCAGCATGTGAAGATGCTGGAAAGCCACGAGCCACGTGGCAAGGTATAGATTTATGGAAATGGATTAACTTAAGATATAAGAACAGTTAGTAAGAAGCCTGCCATGGCCATACAGTTTGTAAGCAATCTGTGTTTACTTGGTTGGGTCTGAACGGCTGTGGAACTGGCGGGTGACAAAGATTTGTCCTGACTGTGAGCAAGGCAGGAAAATTCTAGCTACAGACAAGTTCTACATTCATTATTTCAAAGTCTTGCTTTGAAAGAGTAGCATGTAAAAATAAAACTCCTATTTTGGAAAGCAAAATATTACAAGGCAAGAGCCATTAAAATGATCATACGTGTTCATATAGGATCTACCGTCTAGAAATTTCTTACGGAAATGTTACATACAAAGATGTTTATTTTGGTACTTACCATAAGAACCAAAAGGAAAAAGAAAATGAGAAAATGGGAATATGGATACAATCTAAAAGATTAAACCAGAGAAGAAATTGTGTTGCATCAAATTATGTAACTTATTAGGAATATTTGTTGACTACTATAAGAATTCATACAGAATATTCCTGACAAATGCCAACAGGACTATGAAAAAATGCCTTTGACTGTAAATGTAGACAGAAACAGAGACTACCAGTAAAAACCACATGCTACAGAACAATGTAGATAGTCATTTTCTTCTGTATATCTGGCATTTGCTTATTGTAGGAGCTGATGGATTCCACAGCTAAACAAAACAGAACTCAAATTCAATTATATAAATTCGGGGTTCATCCCAGGTGCAGGAGTGCTAATTATAGTAAGCTCAATAGGAATAGTCAGGACTATAAGGTTCATCAGTTCATTCGCCACTTGTTTTACTCAGAGCAGAAAAAGGAGGCTTCACTGGCAATGACCCCAAGAAGCCCAAAAGGTCTCCTCTACAGCTGTTTCCTAAAAGGTATTTGTCTATAAAGACAAAAACAGGACAAAAAAGTAATGGCATTAAATTAAGACAAGCCATAGAATATGGGTCAGCTACACCTACCGTTATACCCACCTCTATGCACAAAAGTAGCCATAGCTAGGACAGGCATCTGGGTTATAAGTACAGACTCTAAGAACTCTAAGAGAAACAGGACGACAGATTTAAGAGGAATGCAGGGACTATCACAGATGAGACGAAATGCCCACTTTGCCTTGTTTACATACTCCTCCCTCATTTACATTCTCCTGTTCCCATCAGCTGTTATATAAGCGACAAGTTTCTACATCAGCAAACCTTTTAGCTCATGAAGGCTGAATGGCACAGAGAATGCTTGCTGATAGCATACAGTGACCACATTTCTCCACTAACAATATTATCAGTCTACTCACTGTGTTCTTGTGTGTTTCAAACAAAGTACAATGTTTTATCAAAAAAGAAAAAAATTATCCTATAACCAGTATAAAGAAATTAATCCTTAGGGCTAGAGAGATGCCTCAGAGGTTAAGAGGGTACTGGCTGCTCTTCCAGAGGTCCTGAGTTCAATTCCCAGCAACTACAAGGTGGCTCACAACCATCTAATTAAAGATCTTGTGCCCTTTTCTAGCATGAAGGCAAACATGCAGGCAGAACACTGTACACATAATAAATAAATTTAAAAAAAGAATCTAATCCTTTATATGTTGCTGAGCCTAAAATCTGACTCACTAGGTGGCATATACCTAATAATATACATAGTTTTGATATTACTATATTTAGCTTCTATTATAAAAGTACAATAATAATAATAACAATAATAATAATAATAATAAACAACCCTGTAACAAAGTCTAAACATTTAAGTGTCCTACATAAATTTGATATAAAAGCAAACTCTGGAAACAAATGCAGTCATCTTAATGATGAATATATCTTCTCCCCACACTATCTTCTAACCAAGCATTGTACTTAGTTTTAATAATTGCAAGTGTGTGTATGTGTGTTTTGGTACTATGTAGTCTTGACTAGCCTAAAACTCACTATGTATTTTAGGCTGGCCTTGAGCTTACAGAAATCTGCCAGTCTCTGCTGCAATTAAAGGCGTGCAGCACACACGGTTGTACTTGTTTTCACAATCCTTATTGTACTTAATTTTGTAATATTCCTGAGAAGTACGTTTTATTATCTTTCCGACTAATTTATATACAGAGGAAGTGGAAGTTTAAAAACTAATGCAAATTCTGTTATAGAGAAGCCAGGATTAAACTCTGTATTTCCATTTAGAAGTTTGAAGCACCTGCTAGTACACTGTTATCACCTTTCCACTTAAATACTATTTTAAAATACTTGTTTTGTTTCCTTGTTTATTGTAGATGGATGTTTTTGTCTGCACAACATGCGGTCTTGGTATCTGAGAAAGACAGTGGAGAGAGTCAGATCTCCTGGGGCTAGAATTACAGAAAGTTGGGAGCTAGTATATGAAGAAAGCTGGTCATTAAAATGGGGTCCTCTGAAAGAGTAGTTAAGTACTCTTAACTGCAGAAGAATCTCTCCAACCCCAGATATCACATTTCCACTTAGTTAATATTATCACTTGTTTTGTATAGAAAGTCTAAGATTTGACATATTGAGGTCATTAATATCTTGCCATCAAGTAGTTATTTCCTAAAACAGAAATCTTCAATACTTGAAAGAATCAGACCTTTGTGATTACCTCCTATGAAAATATAAATGGCTAATTAAGGAATGCTTCAGGCTCCATCTTCCTTTACATATTATACCACTCTTCCCAATTCTTTCTTCTTTTTTTTCTTTTTCTTTCTTTCTTTTTTTTTTTCTTTTTCTTTTATGTGGATTGGTGTGAAAGTGTCAGATCCTTTGGAACTGGAGTTACAGACAGCTGTGAGCTGCCATGTGGGTGCTGGGAATTGAACCCGGGTCCTCTGGAACCACTAAGCCATCCCTCCAATCCTCTTCTTTTTTTCTTTTGCTTTGATTTTGTTTGTCAAGAAAGGGTTTCTCCGACTGGAGATATGGCTAAGGTTAAGAGCTGTTCCTCCAGAGGTCCTGAGTTCAATTCCCAGCAACCACATGGTGGCCCACAACCATCTAAAATTAGATCTTATACCCTCTTCTGGCATGTAGGCATACATACAGGCAGAATACTGTATACATAATAAATAAATAAAGAATGAATGGAAAGAAGGAAGGAAGGAAGGAGAGAGAGAGAGAGAGAGAGGGAGGGAGGGAGGGAGGGAGGGAGGAAGAAGGAAGGAAGGAAGGAAGGAAGGAAGGAAGGAAGGAAGGAAGGAAGGAAGGAAGGAAGGAAGGAGGGAGGGAAGGGTTTCTCTGTGTAATAGTACTGGCTGTCCTGTAACTCACTTTGTAGACCAGCCTGGCCTCAAACTCAAGAGATCTGCCTGCCTCGGTCTTACAAGTGCTGGGATTTAAGGGGTACACTACACCACCATCTCACAATTCTCTTTCTTAATGAAAGTAATTAGAAAATTAATCTTCCTCAGTGGAAAACTCGATTCAGCAATCATGTCCCTCGGTGAATAAGATTATACTACACCAGCTGAATAACCAGTCATATTAAAGAAAGTAAACAGTATGTCTAGCCTTAAATGAAACATACATATACACATAAATACATATATATGGCACCCACTCCTCTAAAGGCTCAGGATCATTGCAGTAGAAAGGGCATAAAGAGTGTAGTAAGAGGTAGAGGGAATAGAATACAAACAAATTCTCTGAAAGCTAATATTAAAAAGAGAAAGATAAAGCCCCGGGCAGTGATGGCGCATGCCTTTAATTCCAGCACTCGGGAGGCAGAACCAGGCGGATCTCTGTGAGTTTGTAGCAAGCCTGGGCTACAGAGTGAGTTCCAGGACAGGCTCCAAAGCTACACAGAGAAACCCTGTCTCTTGAAAAACCAAAAATAAGACTTAAAGCCTTCTTTTCATAACGTTCATGATTGTCTTATGCTTCAACCAGTTGAATTCCAATGATAATGATGAAGATGATGGAAAGTAGCCCAAGCTATTTTTAAAGTGAGACAATAGTGAGACCTCTGGTCTGTGACTCTCATAGGAGCTAAGCAAACAAAAGATTGACCAGTATTTCTTTAAAGCATGTATTTAGACAGAAGGAAGGTGAGAGAAGGGACAAGCAAGGGGATGGCAGGAAGAAGCCAGGAAAATAAGGCATTCTCTTTTACACTAGAAAATTATTTAATTTTGTAGGGAAAAATTAAAAGGGGATGATGTACCCTTGTAAAACCTAGAGTCCTGATATTCTGGGAAGCTAGATGTTGGCTACAGGAAGACATCAAAATCTGTTCTTTATGGACAATAGTGTTTAGGAAATAGAAGAATAGTAGCACACAACATATACACATCTTGCTCTAACAAAATCCCGAGGTAAGTACTGGCATCTCCACTTCACCCATCTGGAAATTAAAGCACAGAAAACTTAAGTAACTTGACCAAAGAGAACTAGTTAATGCGAAGGAATGAGGATTTAAACTCAGGCAGTCTGGCTCCAGAGTCCGTCATGAACTTGACCATTCTATTACTTCCCAAACAAAGCAGGCAAGCAAATAAATAATACTATTAAGAAATCTACTCATCTTCTGAGAATAGGACTTAGTCACTGATGCTTGCCAACTATTCAAAGCAGCAGACCCTGAAGGTCACAGACAATTGAATCTTAGGTACTCCAACAAGAGTGAGTTGGCTTCCAAACTAGGAAAGAAATTAATGGCTTTTCAAGGAAAGCGGGCAGCTAAATAAAGCTTAAATGTTTTAAATAAAACAATTCAAGATAACTTAAAAGTTGTCTCTGAGGAAAATAGTGCAGCAACTAGTTTTCTTTCTTTCTTTTTTTTTTTTTTTCTTTTCCTTTTTTTTTGAGACAGGGTTTCTCTGTGTAGCCTGTCCTGGAACTCGCTCTATAGCCCAGGCTGGCCTCAAACTCAAGAGATCCACCTGCCTCTGCCTCCCAAGTGCTGGGATTAAAGGTGTGCGCCACCACCACCCGGCAGCAACTAGTTTTCAAAAGGCTCTAAGGCATGGTAGCTGCTTAATATCCACCATCACTAGGCTACTAAACAAAATCACAAGGATTCTGCTCTTTTGAATTACCAGAGTTGCCCACCTTGGATCTAGTAGATGTCTGAAACCACAGATAATACCAAACTCTATTTATGGGGGTGGAGTGGGGGTTGGTATTCCTTATACAAGCATATCTATGATAACATTCAATCTATAAATTAGGCATATTAGGGATTAATGTCAACAATAACAATTTTCTATAACTCTCAGCACATAATTATTCTCCCTCTCCTTTGAGAACTTTCCCTTTCCACTTACAAGAAACACTTTACTGCTTGCTTTGGTATATCCTAAATTGCTGCATCACTAGTCTCACACTTTGAAAGCATTAGGTAAAATAAAGGTAAATTGAATACAAGTTTCAACTATGATGTGTTGACAGATGATCTTCAGATAACCAGACAACTACTGACAAACACCATGAGAATACATATATATCATGGATATACTGGATAGAGAGATGAATCAAGTCCCAGGGTTGTATTTCCTTAGAAAGCCATACAATTTGAAACTTATGAGCTGAGTAAGTGGCTCATACCTATGTAATCCCAATAAGCAGCTCTTCAGTTTGAAGCCAGCCTTGGGTAACCATCTCAAAACAACTTATGAACAATTTATCACTAGGAATTTTCCATTAGTACAGTTTGGACTTCTTGTCTGAAGAAAATCTCAGAAAGTCAAACTGGCCAAGAGAGGTATACTATGTGTAATTACAGAAAATTAAAGTAAAATGGAATTTAGGAACTATTTATTCCTTTATTTGCAGGCCGGAATAAAAGAGGATGTGCTCAAAGATGCCCAAATTAATGCACATTCTAACATTCTATTCCTTCTCCATCGAAGTTCCTTATCATTAGCATTTTGGTTTTGAGTCATAGCATTTAATGGCTATGTGTCTTAATATAACGAGCCAGCCAATTATCCAAAACAGGAACCTTTTCTGTATTATAAAGTCCCTTTTAAACTTTTTCCAGTAGCTTCTTCTTCCCTTTAAAAATCAAGCACTAACTTTAAACAGTTTTCAGTAGGTAGTCTGCCTAAAGCCAGCATTAACTAAGGTATCCCACATTCTTTGCATTCTTTCCAAAACAAAATACATGCTACAATAGTAATATATCTTGTTTATGCTTTGTTTATGGGAATAAAATTAGGGCTTGTATGTACTAGAAAAGTACTACCACAGAGCTATACCCCCCAAACACTTTTCATACCATCTGGAATGCCCCTTTATTATATTTGATTGAGACAGTTATAGCCCAGTTTTGCCTGAAACTTGGTGACCCTCCAATGTGGTTACCTCCTAAGCCAAGTGTCACTGTGCCAAGCAGGAATACCTCTTTTTCTAGCCATTACCTTTCCTCCTTTTGAGATCATTAACTATTTTCAGTGTCTAGTTTCAATTGTTGTCTCTATGGGCTGGGCGTGGTGGCACACATCTTTAATCCCAGCAATCAGGAAGCAGAGGCAGGCAGGTCAACCTGGTCTACAGAGCTAAAGAAACCCTGTCTCCAAAAAAAAAAAAAAAAAAAAAGTTGCATCCACCATGAAATCTTAAAAGCAATGATTAGTATTCACTACAATAAGGGTAGAAATAACTGAAAATACCATAACTCCAAATTAGATGTATCAATAATTAACTACTGAATTAGATCCCACTACAAAAACTGACAGCTCCAATTTATCTACATGATCTTCTATTAGGCTTTCTGGTAATCAACACTGTCACCATCATTATCTTAATTACTTAGCATGTTACAGTTTATAATGAGCTATCATGTACGTAAACAAATCCAAAAGCTTGCCAAGGCAGGTACTGTTATTCACAGTCAACCAAAAGGAAAAAAAGAGACAGAGAAGTAGAATGCTTGGATTATGACAAAGCTTGTGAATAACAGAACTTGGCCTTTTGTTTTATGGTGCTTTTTAATATCACACCTAGTATTGAAGAAAATATGACTATTAATGAACACTAAGAGGGCTGTCTGGTCAGACTACAAGCCCAATAATAACACCTTGGGAGCTGAAAAAATAGTCCTTTTCTTTCAGTGTTTTTTTTTTTTTTTTTTAAATCTGAACTGTAAGAATGTTATTACTCTGTCCCTTGTTTGCTTTCTATTGCTATGATAAAACACTGATCGAAACTTGGGGGGAAATGGTTTATTTGGCTTACATGTCCCAGGTCACAATCCACTGAAGGAAGCCAAAGCAGAAATCAAGCAAAAGTCATGGAGGAATGCTGTTTACTGGCTTATCACGAATGGCTTGCCAAGCCCGCCTTCTTATACAACCCTAGGGATGGCACAGTAGATTGGGCCTTCTAACATCAACCAATAATCAAAAACATGCCCCCAGGCTTGCCTACAAGCAGATTTTATGGAGGCATTTTCTCAACTTCCCAACTGAGGTTCCCTCTTTCCAAATGACTGTAACTCATGCAAGTTCACAAAAAGTAACCAGCACATAATCATAGGTCATGAAATAAATGAGGAAATGAGAGATGTTGAAATTGTTAAGAGCACTTGCTGCTCTTACAAAGGACCTGGGTTCAGTTCCTAGCACTCACATGGTGGCTCATAACCACCCACAGACTCCAATTCCAGGGGATTTGATTTCCTCTTCTTCTGACCTTTGTGGACACCAGGCACACATGTGGTACACATACATACATGCAGGCAAAATATTCATATACATATAAATTAAATCTAATAAAATAAAATAAATTGAGTTTCTGGACATCTAGGCTGTTACACAGAGAAACCCTGTCTTGAAAAAACAGAGAAAGTAAGCCGGGCAGTGGTGGCGCACGCCTTTAATCCCAGCACTCGGGAGGCAGAGCCAGGCGGATCTCTGTGAGTTCGAGGCCAGCCTAGGCTACCAAGTGAGTTCCAGGAAAGGCGCAAAGCTACACAGAGAAACCCTGTCTCGGAAAAAAAAAAAAAAAAAAAGCAGAGAAAGCAAAACAAAAAAAAAAATTAAGGGAACCTACAACATGCTTAGGAGGACAGTAAACTTGGGTAAATTGGCAACACAATTGACTTTGTTTAAGCAGTGAGTTAGATGTTTGTTTGTTTTGATTGTAAAGAATAATCTACTGAGGATATTGACTGGAGTCACAACTTTTTCTTATTGGATAATATGACTTTTGTACACATGACCTCAGACTCCTGTGCACACAAAGAAACAAATGAAATCATCTCAATATTGGCTACCTTGTTTTGCACCTTGAGTGAAACCAAATAACCAAGGTGGGATTCTTTCAGGTTTGTGTCCACAGCACCAGAAGAAAGAAAGGTAGCTCTCCTGTTTATACTACTATTATTGCACAGGAATGTAATACCTGGACTTGAGTCCCAAGTTCAATCTGATGACAAACAATCAATGCTACTATCTAGATGAAGGGACACAGAAATACATTCCAAACTCCTGCTCTGTAACAGTAACAGCTGAAATGAGGATAATAATCACAAAGTTAACTAGGCTTGGTCAGAAAGAAAAACCAAAAAAAGATTTGTAAGCATTCTGAAAAAGGTCATTCTAAGTTTTAATTATTCTGGGCTTCAGAATAATGAATCTGCAGCACTACTAAGAACATCAGCAATTACTTATACAAGAACTGTAGTAGAATAGAACCTTTACACAGTTGCTTTGCTATAAAAACTATGTCTAGGGAATAGTCAAAACCAGAAGCAGCTGCAAGCTTCCTTACAAGGTATCTGGTTAACTGTCCTCATAAACTTAACCACATATGAATTAGAGACTTACAGTCACAGAAACGCAGGCCAAGTTCTTTCAATGCTTCCTGGCAAAAAGGCTACTGGTTTATAAAAGTGTATTAAAAGACAGAGTGTATACCAAGACCTGCCTAAATTTAGGCTGGGCATGGTGGCACATTGACTGTAATTATTAATTCTCTTCAAAATTCTAATAGTTTATGTGTGTGCGTATTTTGAGGCTCTGATAATACTAAAGAAACATGAATAGTTGTTAATGTATCATCGTGACATGAGGCTCTTTATCTTTGCTCTCAATCTACTTTTGTAGATATTACTATTAGCTGGACAAATGTAAACTGGAGAAGGTAAGATGCACAAGAACCAAAACTCATTTCAAGTGCTGAGATTAGTATTAAGAGTAAATAAAACAAACTAGCTGATCACGTTATAAGCAATGACTGTGTAGTAGAAAAACCAGGAGGGGTACATGATTTGGGAAGAAATATCCTCACTAGAGAAAATTAAACTGGATATTTTAATGATTCATAAATAAATCACAAAATGGTAAGAAATTTTCTAACTTGTCTTCTGATAATAAGAAAAACTAGTGAAGTAGTTTTAAAATATAAATATAGCTTTAAAAATCTAGGGAACAATGGCATCAAATCATTTTTTTTTAAAGATTTATTTATTTATTATGTATAGAGAAGAGGGCGCCAAATCTCATTACAGATGGTTGTGAGCCACCATGTGGTTGCTGGGAATTGAACTCAGGACCTCTGGAAGATCAGTCAGTGATCTTAACCTCTGAGCCATCTCTCCAGCCCTCAAATCATTTTTTTACAAAGGTAAGCTCTGCATGTTTGATTAAACAGCCTGTTACAACAGATCTATACTTTAGTATTATGAAATGTTATTAAAAGAATAAACTCAGGCCGGGCGGTGGTGGCGCACGCCTTTAATCCCAGCACTCGGGAGGCAGAGCCAGGCGGATCTCTGTGAGTTCGAGGCCAGCCTGGACTACCAAGTGAGTTCCAGGAAAAGGCGCAAAGCTACACAGAGAAACCCTGTCTCGAAAAACAAAAAAACCAAAAAAAAGAAAAAAGAAAAAAAAAGAAAACTCAATGTGCTTGCTTTGTACATCATGATCTAAACAATAACATCCCAAGTGAGGCCTGAATTATAAAAGCATTCTCTTTAACAACTCCAGCAAATACAGTTTCTTACTTTGCTACCCATGCTATTGGCCTCACCTCAAACTGATACCTATCCATGGGAGCTAAGGATGCCAGCTCCCTAATAAGTGATGCCCTGTTGATCAATCCTTACCTGTTGCTATGCTTAGACTTTTCCCGGTCCTTTTCCTTATCCTTCTTGTGCTCTTTATGCCGGTGTTCTCGATCTTTATGTTTATCTTTGTGTTTGTGAGAATCTGCAACCATAAGAGACAAGTTGGTTACAAGAAATCATAAGTTCTTTTGCCTACCTACCTGTAGAAATAGATGTCAAATGGCAAAGTGACCATACATAACAGCACATACTACTGGTAGGAAGATTTCACAAAGATACCCCATCGCCCTGTCTCACTCAAATCCAGGAACTTACAAATGATAAGGAAGCACTCTACCACTAAGTTGCCTCCATAGTTTCATTTACTGCTGAGTGACATCCATTATATGGCTATACTGTAATTTATGACTCACATGCTGGTGGACATTTGCTTCTAAATGAAGTAAAATTGCTAGGTCATATTTAAAAAGTACTTTTAACTTAAAGTGCTAAATTACATATTCTTAAGTGGTTGTACTATCATACATATCCATGAACAATCATTAGTTTTAAGCTGCTACAAATCATTAGCAACAACTAGAATTATCAGTCTTGGCTTTTTTTGTTTGTTTGTTTGTTTGTTTGTTTGTTTCTCTTTAAGTCTTGCTATGCAGCTCTGGCTGGCCTGACTTCTGTATGATCAGGCTGACCTTAAACTCACCCACCCCTGCCTCCTGAGTGCATCACAATGCCTGGCTAATATAATCGTTACTGTCTTTTTTCCTATTCTAAAAAGGTATGTTGTGGTGGTTTGAATAAAAATGACCCCAATAGACTCATGTGTTTGAATGCTTAGTCATCAGGAATGGCACTATTTGAAAATGTTAGGCAATGTGGCCTTGTTGGTATAGGTGTGTCACCAGGGGTAGGATTTGTTCTCTTGACCTATGGATCAGGATGTATAGCTCTAAGCTACACCTCCAGTCTGCCTGCCTGCTGCCATGCTCCCCGACATGATGATGATAGACTAAACCTCTGAAACTGTAAGTAAACCCACAATTATAAGCTTTATTTTATAAGAATTGCCTTTGTCAGCCGGGCGGTGGTGGCGCACGCCTTTAATCCCAGCACTCGGGAGGCAGAGCCAGGCAGATCTCTGTGAGTTCGAGGCCAGCCTGGGCTACCAAGTGAGTTCCAGGAAAGGCGCAAAGCTACACAGAGAAACCCTGTCTCGAAAAACCAAAAAAAAAAAAAAAAAAAAAGAATTGCCTTTGTCACAGTGTCTCTTCACAGCAATGTAACAGTGACTAAGATATACATACTACCTCATTGTGATTTTTAAAGATTTTATTTTACACATGAGTGTTTTGCCTGCATGTATGTAAATGCTTTGTGTGTGTGTGTGTGTGTGTGTGTGTGTGTGTGTGTGTGTGTGTGTGTGTTGGGTCCCCATAGAGGCCACAAGAGCATTAGATCCTCTGGAACTGGAGTCCTGGGAACCAAACCTAGGTCAAGAGCAAGTGCTCTTACCTTCTGAGCCAGCCCCCTCATTGTGGTTTTAGTCCTTGTTTTTCTAATGATTAAGAGATGTTTTAATGAAGATTATCTGTACTTACTGACTATTCACATACTTTGGTTAAATATCTATTGCAATATCATCCAATGTCCTGTTTGTATATATGTCTGTGTGAATCTGTATGCGTCTTACTATTGAGTTGTACAAGTTTTTTTATTTCTGGGTTGCAAATATTTTGGCCACCATGTATTATAATACTATGATTATATTCTGTTAGTCATTGGCTTGCTATTTTGAATGGATACCCTCCTTCATACATCAGATACTCAACTGTTGGAGATTTAAAAGTGAACTTTCATAATGAGTCTTTTTTTCAAAAAAAAAAAAAAAAGATTTATTCTGAATATGTGCATGGGTTTTTGGCTTGTATGTATGTCTATGTGCCATGTCCATGTAATGCATGTCTGTGGAGGCCAGAAAAGAGCATCAGATTCACTGGAACTGGAGTTACAGATGGTTATGAGCTTCCATGTGGGTGGTGGGAACCAAACCCAGGTCCTCTGGAAGACCACTGGCAGCTCTTCACAGCCAAATTATCTCTGCAGCCCCCATAACTAGTCTTAAGAAAAAAGATGTCCTAATTTATTTAATCAATTTTTCTCTTGGCATGAGCTTTGTTCTCACCTATCCCCCAGTTCCCTTACAGAGGTTTTCTTTGTTTTGATGTATGTTGATTGTATAAAATAGTGGGTTTCAGCTGGAGAGATGGCTCAGAGGTTAAGAGCAGTGGCTGCTCTTCCAGAGGTCCCGAGTTCAATTCCCAGCAACCACATGTTGGCTCACAACCATCAATACTGAGATCTGGTGCCCTCTTCTGGCCTGCAGGCTTACTGTATACATAATATATAAATAAATCTTAAAAAAAAAATGGGTTTCATTATTGCATTGTCTCTCCCCACTTTTTGCTAGTATTAGGGAAACACTCTACCACAGAGCTACATTGTAGGCCTTATTATAACATTTCATACATGTTATATAAAATACTTTGAAATCCCCTCCTTCATTACCCATATTATCCCCACTGCCACTGGATCCCATCCTATTCCCATTTACTATAATGTCTATTTAGGATCACATAAGGGAAACTTACAAAACTGTGTATTTCTGAGTCTGGCTTATTGCTGTGCACCTTATATCCCAGCTCTGGGGAGACAGAGACAGAACTCTGAAACTCCCAGTTTAGTGAGAGATTCTATCTCAAATAATAATAATAATAATAATAATAATAATGTGAAAAGAGGCCAGAGAGAAGTTTCAGTAGTTAAAAGTACTTGCTGTTCTTTAAGATAGATGATAGGAGTTCATTTTATAGCACACAATGTCCTGTAATTCTAGCTCCTGGAGATCTAACACACTCTTCTGGCCTCCAAAGGCATCTATATTCATACATACACATAAATAATAAAATAAATCTTTAAAAAATAAGGCAGAGAAAGCCGATGAAGACATCTGATACTGCCCTGCAAATGCACTTCCACCCTCCCATGCATGTCTACAAGTAAATGTCAGTATACAGCATGCAACATAGTAAAAGGCACTGGAACTTCCCTCTTGATTGCTCCTTTATCTAGCAGAAACCAGCTACCACACTAGCACCACACTCAAGGCATGTGGTGAGGAACTGATGCTTTCTTCTAACAGCCACATGAAGAAATCATCTTAGAAGTGAATCCTCCACCACCCAATTTAGCCTTCAGATGATTGTAACTCAGGTAGACATGCAATCTTTATGAAATGCTTTTTTTAATGAATTCTTGAATTCAGCTAGCCTCCTAAGAAGTTGGTACTATAAGGCATGTTCACTATGCCCAGCTTAATCAACTAAATTTGAAAGAGCATGCTCCACAGCAATAAGATTAAGTATAGATTAAGTATTGCTGACCTGCAGCTAAAGAAATGACACTTGGCATAATTGAGTATCTATTCTATACCGGGCCCCAAGGAAAGAGAAACAATATTGGCAAGATCATGTCTCCACTTCTAAGAAACTCCCATCCCACAGAGATGGGAACAAACCATAAAGTGTTGGAAGGCTGAACTCAAATCTTCCATGCAGTATACAGAACCATCCAACTTTTAAGTCTCCAGTCTTAGAATGCTGAGTCAATCAAGGTAAAATTGGTGACCTTTACCTCAGGTCATAAACATGACAATATATGCACCAGAACTACAACATGAAATAAAAGCATGAGTTGTTTGGTTTATAACCAGAAATCAGCAAACGAGCTTCAGAATTGAAGGTTAAGATGTACTGCTATGGCTCAAGGGCATGGCAAGTATGGTAGTTTGAATAGGTATGGCTCCCACAGACTCATGTGTCTGAATGCTTGGCAAATAGGGAGTAGCTCTATTAGGAGGTATGGCCTTGTCAGAGTAAGTGCAGCATTGTTGGAGGAACTGTGTCACTGCGGAGGCGACTTTGAGGTCTTAGATACTCAAACTACACCCAGTGTGGCACAAAGTCTCCTGCTGCCTGTGGATCAAGATGTAGAACTCTCAGCTCCTTCTCCAGCACCATGTCTGCTTACACACTGCTTCCCACCATGACAGTAATAGGCTAAACCTCTGAAACTGTAAGTCAGCCCCAATTAAACTTTTTCTTAATAAAAGTTGCCATGGTCACGGTGTCTCTTCACAGCAATAGAAACCCCAACTAAGACAGCAGGAAAATAATAACTGAGAAGAGGGGAGAAAAAGAGTACTACTGTATTGTAATTCAATAAATCCATAAACATATACAAAAACACTGGCAGACAAACATCAAAATAGTGAATGTAATTATTTTAAAATTTAGAAATGTATGAACTTGAGTATATTTCATCTTATTTTCCATAATGAACTACTTTTATAATAAAGTTAGTTAAAGATTAGCAAATTTTAAAATGTATTTTGAAGCTGGGCCTGATAGTACATCTTTAATCTCAGCAAGGGAGTTCAAGGCCAGTCTGGTCTACATAGGGAGTTCCAAGACAGCCAGGGTTATAGAGAGACTTAATCTAAATGAATGAATGAATGAATGAATGAATGAATGAATGAATGAATGAATAACAAACAAATGAAATTCATTTTTGTCAAATACAAACATAAATCACTAAAAAGCACTGAACTTTAAAATAATAGTAACACTGACATACAAATTCAGAGTAATTCCTACTAGGTTTCACATACATTATTATCTTTCTGAAATACACAAAATTCAAAATTAACTTTAAAACCAGGTCTCCAGCCTTTGAAAACAAATGCTTTCTAGAACTGTAAAAACTATCCAGGGAGAAAATTAGGGCTGCTGGTAAATAACTGCATGGACACAAGTAAGATCTAGGCCAAAATTATGAACTCAAAGTCAGTATCTATCTAGTATATTCTCAAACTGTGCTACAAAAGCTGTGATAGATTAAAAAAATTTTTTTCTTAATTAAAATCTCTATGACTGGCAAACCTGTTGCCAAACTTGACAATTGTGTGCAAAATGACTTCCACTGGTTGTCTTCTGACTAAAACATGTGTACCATAACCCCCATACAAATTAATGAAAATGTAACTAAAACATATGAGTATCTGTTGAATTCTATAAATCTATTCATGAGTTTTACAAGGCAGACTTGGATATCTGAGGACAAATGACACAGAAATAGATTTGAATCAGTACACACAAGTAGCACTGTCCACATAGAGAAGAGATGTTAAATGATCATTTAACATTTAAAAAACTGAATAATCAGCCAGGCTGCGGTGGTGGTGCACAACTTTAATCTCAGCACCCGGGAAGCAGAGACAGGTGGATCTCTGTGAGTTCAAGGACAGCCTAGTCTATAGAGTGAGAACCAGAACAGGCACCAAAACTACACAGAGAAACAGAGAAACCCTGTGGGGGTTGGGAGGGCAGGACGGGACGGGACGGGACGGGACGGGACTGGACGGGACTGAATAATCTACTGAGTTAACTGAAAAGGTGATCTGTATATGAGGAAGTAAACTGAGAAGTTAAAACCTCAAGCCTGGGAGTGGTGGTACACACCTTTAATCCCAGCACTTGGGAGGCAGAGCAATCTCTGAGTTCCAGGCCAGCCAGGGCTACACAAGAGAAGCCCTGTCTCGAAAAACCAAACAAACAAACAAAAAACCCTCTAAAGATACATACTGAAGAGGTATTTCTGAGTAAATTGGGGTGGGATCAAGAATTATAACGAAGTTGCCAGTTATTGAAGTTAAGTGATAAGATACATAGAAGCATCAAACTACCCTGTTACATACTGTGTGTATCCTTGAAACTTTACATAATAAACATGATCTCTTTAAGCATTTTCCTTTCTAATTTTTTATTTTTTGTTATTGTGTAAAGGTAAAGGTAAAGGAAAAAAGGTGAGCTTAATTCCAAGACAGAATCTGAATTAAAAAGGCAAAAAATGAAAAATAATTTTGTTTGGGATTGGGGCTAAGGATCAATCCAATGCCTTCCTATTGAGTAACATCCCCAGACTTTGGGTTTTTGTTTTTGTTTTAAAGGAGGTCTTGCTATGTAGTTCAAGCTGTCTACAGAACTCAAGATCCTCCTGCCTCCGCCTCCCGAGTACTAGGATAACAGAACTTTGCCACCACACAAGGTACCAAAGATAAAGTTAATAGAGAGTATTAACCCAGGGTCAGTGTTCTACTCTAGGTTGACAGTTACTTTAATCTGAAAAAGAACAAAAATACATCATACTTAAAGGGGAACTAGCTGAAAGGCAGTGTGTATAAGAAAGGGAAAAGAAAAAAAATATTAGCTAGTAACAACCCAGAAGACAGGGACAGCAAAGAGACTAAAAACAACAGAAAAAAACATGCAAGTACATTGAGGAAAATAGAAGCTGAATTCAGTTCTAAGAGCTCTATGTGTAAAGAATGTAGAGGAAGAGCATAGGAAAACTCTCATCTTTAGATCCTAGTAGCTGGAAGAACAAGAGGCCCTAGTAAAAAACTGAAAGCTGTGCCACAAAACTAAGACTTTTATGTGTCTAAAAGAGGCCAAGTATTCAAGGCAATAGTGGGACACCTGACCAAGAAGATGCTGGTCAAAGGAGGAAGCAAGAAGTAGAAAGTAAGGCCAGTAAGAGCACACAGAACCCTATCCCGCATGCTGAAAATACATTTGTGGAGAATATACCAGTGGTTTTAAAGATTAAGTATCCTCCTGGAATTTGTAGTTATTGTTAAAATATTTATGAAAACAATTGTGACATTCCAAATATCTATCAAATGCAAAAAGAAGGGCAATAAACTTGACTGACAGCTAAGAAATTAAAGGTGCCAACCACGGTGTACTATATCACCATAAAATCTTACTGTGAATTCAGTCACCCAATGGCTGTTATGCATGCATTCCACTTGAGCTCGTGTAGAAGCATGGGCACACACAAACACCAACAACATGCTCCAATTCTTAGCTTTTGAAAACGCTAGATGAAACCAAAGACCTCTAAAGTCATTTAAAAAACAGAATAGTGTGTGACACTGCTTCACTGCAATTTAAATAAAATTACTCCAAAAAGACACATAAGTAAATGAATAAATAGAAGAGACCAGAAATCAACATCTTTTGTTATTATTATCTAAAGTATTCCTCCCTGAAATTGAAAAGGCTTTTAAGTAAAGAAACTTCCAGGTCCTGAGTTCAGTTCTCAGCACTCATTTGGGTGAGCTCACAACTGCCTGTAACTCCAGCTCCGTATGCCAAGGACACAGACATACACACACATAGAAATAAAGCAGAAAGACCCAAACTTCCCAATGATAACAATCTTCCATCTTCTTCCCACTTTAAGAGCAGTTTCTAGCTAGCATTACACAGGATTTGACAATTATTGTGCAAAAAATGCTACCAGATTTAGGTTTTGTAAGGGCTAATTTAATTTACATGTATTCTCAAGTCCAAAGTACCCTACTAAAGACTGATCAGACAAGGACTCTGTAATTCAAAGACTTTACAATCTAATTATGCAATTAATATTTGAACCTGAAGAGCCATTACCCAAGGCACACAAGAGAAGGACATTAGAACAGGAGCCGGCAACATGCAGTCTCTCAACATGTGGCCATTTTTTTAAATTAAATTTTTTCATTTATTTTACATAGCCAGTTCCCTTCCCTCCTCGTCTCCTGCCCCCACCCCTCCTACCCACCTCCATCCACTCTTCCTCCATCTCCATTCAGAAAGGGCAGTCCTCCCATGGGAGTCAACAAAGCATGGCACATCAAGTTGAGGCAGGACCAAGCCCCTCCTCCTGCATCAAGGTTGGACGAAGCAACCCAGCCATGTGGCCATTTTTAATGAAAAGGAAATATACATATCAAAGGTAATAGCTATTATTTACTAAATATGCATTTCCCTTAATTTGACATTTTTGAAAATAAAGTATACCTAATTGGTACATACAATCCTTGTGGCAGTAGAATTCCACAATGTCTTTCTAATCAAGTAACTCATGTGTTCACATCCCTCCTCTGACCCACCAGTGGTACAACCTTCAAGGTGTCTCTAGAGTCTAGAGGAAGGATGAATGGATGGCAGCAAAGTTAAGAGGGAAAAACTTCCAAAACACAAGTGACAGGTGAAGGGAAGCAATCAGAAGACAGACTTAACACTAAGGACACAACAAAGAGTTAAGAAAAAGGATGAGGAAATTAAGACTATTCTGAAGAATTATAACAGAATTTCTATATTATCAACTTTCATAATTGTATTGATGCTATTAACTGTTTAAATTCTTGCTGCTTTTATTTTTCTACATTTACTTCTTATTTTATGTTTGTAAGCCACTTACTTCTCTCCTTCCACTAGGTGGGTCCCAGGGATTGAATTCAGGTGGAAGAAGCAGTTTGGACTAAATCTTACTAGAAGCTAAGAGGGAATTATAAGAAGCAAGCTCTCTAGGCAGATGGGCCTACCTGCAATAAAAAATAGGCAACAGCAACTAGCCACTATTATCATTGCTGAAACATTCATCCTCTCATGGCTGATCAAAATTAAGTAAGATGCACTTCCTGCCAGTGAGGAAATGATGGAGTTGATTCTTGTCAGGAGCATATTTAAAAATAAAGTCTAGGGCTGGAGAGATGGTTCAGAGATTAAGAGCACTGACTGCTCTTCCAGAGGTCCTGAGTTCAGTTCCCAGCAACCACATGGTGGCTCACAACCATCTGTAATGAGATCTGGCGCCCTCTTCTGTATACATAATAAATAAATAAATCTTTAAAAATAAATAAATAAAGTCTAGGGGGTTGGGGATTTAGCTCAGTGGTAGAGCGCTTGCCTAGCAAGCACAAGGCCCTGGGTTCAGCCCTCCACTCCGGAAAATAAATAAATAAATAAATGAATGAATGAATGAATGAATGAATGAATAAATAAATAAAATCTAATGCTTTATATGATTCAGAGCCTAGGTTCAAAACCCAGCACTGAAAATTGATTAATTAAATCCCAGTTATTTATGTTTCTCTCTCTAAAGCCATTTGGTTCCCAAAAGTTTTCTTTTTTTTAAAGTTATAGAAACACTCATTTTTCTTGTAGGTCTAGAATCCTAATCCTCTTCTTAGACAAAAAGAAAACATATCTAGAAATTAAGAAACATCTGCATCAAATAAATCTGACACAATTTGGTCTGTTAAAAAAGAAACTCTCACCTGGTGGTGGTGGTGGCGCACACCTTTAATCCCAGCACTCAGGAGGCAGAGGCAGGCGGATCTCTGTGAGCTTGAGGCCAGCCAGGCATACGGAGTGAGTTCCAGGTCAGGTTCCAAAGCTACACAGAGAAACTCTGTCTCGAAAAACCAAAAGAAAAAAAAAAGAAACTCTCTCAAAGTTGACCTAATCTCAAGATGATAACGGGAGCCAGAGATTTGTAAACCAAGTCCCCTCTAGCCTCATCTGGCCAAATAAATTTTTCTTTTCCATAAGAAAATCAAACACACAAATTATATGGGAAAAAAAAAAAGGCAAACCCACAAAACATTTTGCAAAACCTTAGAATGATAAGATGGGTGAAGGTGAGCACACCTCTAGTACCTTTAGTTACTCAGGAGTTGAAGAAGGCAGACTACTTGAAAACAAAGGTTCCCTGGGTAGTAGTGAGAACCTGCCCTCTCAAAAGAATGAAACAGAATATGAACAATCATAGGCAAACCTTACCACAGAGGTCTGAAGGAGATTAGAGGAAAACAGACTTGCTCCACAATTAAAATGATCAAATTCTTGTTCTGTCATTTAATGTTTGACCTTGGATGCAAACCATTTAACTTTTACTCAAGAAAGAAGCACAGAAGCTGGCATGCCTTTAATCCCAGCACTGGGAAGGCAGAGGCCAGCCTGGTCTACAGAGTGAGTTCCAGGATAGCCAAAGCTACATAAAGAGAAACTCTTATCTCAACACACCACCACCACCCAAAAGAGAAAGCAGTATAAAATTCTCAGGAGCATCACATCTCTGCATATCTTAAACTTGGTATTTGTGTCCTTGGCAAAGGAAAAAAAAAAAAAAAAAAAAAAAAGCTCCTCCTTGTAGATGAAATAATAGTCCGGGCTCAGATATTATTTAATCATCTTCATTATTAGTTTATATAGAACTGAACTGAGCTTAGTCACTGCATACAAGTTAACAGTTCTGGTTCTATATGTGCACTTAAAGCAGGAACCAAACCTAGGCACCTTGCCTGTTAAGGCAACACTAAAGAGATATTTTATTATTTTTCCTATACTGAGATCCTAAAAATGACTTTAAAAGAAATAGAATTTTGGCCTCCTCTAACAATCCTGTACTCAGAAGTCTGAGTAATTTCCAGGCTGGTCCAGGAAGATGGTTCGGCAGGTACTAGTGCTAGCCACAACCAGAGAACCCACAGAGGCAGGCACCTGTACTCGCAACACTCTTGTGGTAGGATAGGTAGCAGATATAGGAGAATCACTTCTAGAAGCTTGTGAGTCAGCAGCAAACACAACAGACCCCACCTCAAGGTAGAGAAGAGAACCAACTCCTGAAAGCTGTTCTCATTCCATAAACACTTTATATACACAAAACATACATGCTCTGTGTGTACACAAAATTAATTTTTTGTATTGTTTTTAAATAATTTCTAAGAAAACACCAGTTAAAATCCCACATGCAGTGCATGTTTGTATTATTTTAGCTGCAGTCAGTAGGTGGCCACCTAACAAAGTAGCCAAGCCTATTCCTCTTAGGGACTTTAATGCAGTCAAGCTCAATCCAAGCATAAACATTTACACTTTCTAAGAGAAAACACAGGCTGGGGGTGTGTGGCACAGGCTCCATGGTACTACATTTGTCTAGGAAATCAATTCCACCTTGTGGAGGAGAGATGTTAAAGAAGCAACACACATTAATAATTATAACACTATTTCACAATCTTCAAGATTTTAAAGTAAGCAAATCAAGGCATGAGAAGAATCCTTTGCTTCCATAAAAACAAAGACTGGAGAGACAGCTTTCTTGTACAAAGAAGGGAACTCTGAGCCATATTTGAAGCCAGTCTAGTCTATGTGTGTATCTGGTTTATCTGTTAGTTCTTTCTTCTCTCCCCTCTCTCCTTTCCCTGCACCCCCCCCCCTTCCAGGGTCTCTCTACATAGCCCTGGCTGTCTTGGAACTCACTATGTAGTCCAGGCTGGCCTCTGCCTCCCAAGTGCTTAGATTAAAGGCATGTACCACCAAGCATGGCCTGGAGCCAGACTCTTTACACCAACTTTTCTTGACAGACTTTGAGATATTATTTTACCAACTTTTCTTGACAGACTTTGAGATATTATTATAGCAGTTATATAACAGCATGACCTCCTTCCTTCAAATACAGTAAGTACTCGAGTCTGGTGTGTAATCAGTGTATAATATCAAAAGCTGTCTTCCCCAAGAAGGTACACACAGTACAACTTTTTCAAAGAAAAATCTCTATTCCTCGCTGATAAATAATACAACCAGCTCACAAAGGATATTGGAGCCACATGTGATGGCCCTTAAATGTAATCTCAGTACTTGGGAGGCAGAGATAGGTGGACTGAGAATTGGGAGGCCAGGCTGTGATAATTAACAAGATCTTGTCTCAAAAAAGACAATGGCTCCTGGGCTTGGTGGCATATGCCTTTAATCCCAAAGACTTAGGACACAAAAACAGGTGGATCCCTGTGAGTTGGAGGCCAGCCTACATGATGTATTCCAGGCCAGCCAGAACTAAAAAGCAAGACCTTGTCTCCAAAACAAATGAATGAATAAATACATAAATAAATGGACTTTAACAGCAGTTCTCAATCTGTGGGCCATAACCCCTTTGGGGCTCAAATAACCCTTTGCATATCAGACATTTGCATTACAATTCATAACAATAGCAAATTATAGTTATGAAGTAGCAACAAAATAATTTTATGATCAGAGGGTCACTACAACATGAGGAACTGTATTAAGAGTCTCAGCATTAGGAAGGTTGAGAGAACTACTAGCTTAGAATGTAGCTCAGTAGAGCACTTGCCTAGCATGAACAAAGCCTTGGGTTTGCCTCTCAGTACCACCAAACAACATAATAGACAATGAAATCATTTGACTGTACACTGATTTAATTAAAAAATATTTATCATCTCATTATTATAAAGCTTACTGAGATGACGCCTTGTATCTTCTTCCTCCATAGAATCACATCCCGAAAGCTGGAGTTTACACAAATCAACATTATACTTAATACTTATACACTTGTATTTTCTAATGCTTTAAAAGACTGTTTTTGTTTAGGGTAGATAATGACCAGATAATGGTCTCTGGTCTTAAAGACTGCCATCTGGAAATATGGTCATATATCAGAAATATGTGAATCTCCCCAGGAACTAAGATGCCTGAAAGCCTATTGTCATTAAAAGGCAAGTTCAGCAAAAAAATTCCACCCTCTTTCAACAGTCTCAATTCACACTTTAAGAATGTTGGTTTACTTTTAGTCTAGATCCATTTTAATAACAGCTAATTAAAGTGAATCCATACAAGAGTCCTTATTTTACAATTCTCATTGACAATGTTTTCAAAATTCTAGGACATAATTAACAACTCTTTCAGTGAGAAGACACAGGTAGTTACTTGCTAAAGAAAGGCTCTAAGAGTTCTGGAACTAAAAAGGAGAGAAAAAAAATGGAAGGATTCACTTCTAAAGCAACCATGGGCTGGCTGGAGATGTGGTTCAGCAACACTTGTGTAGCATGTGTGGGTGAAGGCCTGGGTTCAATTCTCTATATAAAATAAATGAACAAATAGAGACATAGCACAAATATACATACATGCAGCATGCGTACCTTTAAGAATCCAAGAATTAAGCCAAGGGTGGTGGTGTACACCTTTAATTACAGCAAAGGTGGATGAATACCTGTTACTTTGAGGCAAGGCTGGTAGTCTACATAGCAAGTTCCAGGATAGTGAGAGCTATGTAGTGAGACCAAAAAAGGTGGAGAGGAGGGGAGTAAGAGAGGTTGCAGGGGGGTGCTAGAGAGATGGCTCAGTGGTTAAGAGCACTGGTTGCTCTTCCAGGAGACTCCAGTTCAATATCTAGCACATACATGGCAGCTCACACCTGTCTAATTCCAGTTCCAGGGCTTCTGACACCCTCACACAGACATATAAAAAAGAACAGCACAACCCAGTATCAAATTACTTAAGATCCATCACAAACAGAAACTTAGTCTAAAGGGATATTTTTACTACAGCCATTGATATCCTGGGGATGTCATCAGGTTCCCATGTACCTTGTTCTGTTTCACATTTAACTCAAGCTGTGGCATCTAACAGTAAATTAAACTCCTTGCTCTACAGTTTAGTTACAAATTAAACAACTGTGAGCTAATTAACACCTGAGCCTAAATTTCTAAAGTAGAAGTGAGTAGTGACAACCATGCCTCAGGATTGACAGGTGAAAATGCAGAGCCCTTCAAACATTGCTTGATTAATAGTAATTGATTAAATATCAAGCCATTTGTTTCACCTCTAAGCCTTCCCTACCCTAGTCCCCAAAACCCTGATTATAATTGAAGCTAAACCCGTTAAGAACCTGGGTCTATTTCTAGTCTTTGCACAATTTACTCAAGTTGTTAAAGATCTTATCTGTCTACCGTCAGTGGTCTCAGCAGCCAAGGCTACAATACCATTTTGTTTCAGCAGATTACTATTTCTTAATTGTGAGTCCAATTATTTATAAGGTGTAGCCTACACCCAACATGAGCATGCAAGTGAGAAAACAACCCTGCCTGGGATACAGGAAGGAACACAGTTCTAATTTGCTTTTACTAAAAGTTAACATATCCAATACTCTATCATTTATAGTGTAGTGTTTATCAACTATAACTTCATGTGAGTAAACTTGGTATGGATAACACACTAGAAGCTTAGAATTTCAAAAGTTAAAAGCTCACAGTAACCATTTTAAAGTATGCTGATATATGGAATAGTATAAATTTAAGCCAATCTATTTTGCCAAATATAAAATAGACATAAACTACTTCATAGTTTCAGGGACACTGAGATAAAATAAGAACTCATTCTAGCTAGAGGACTTTAAATTTTCTCTTTTGTTTAGCACTAAGGAGGTCAAGTGAAATTCAAGACCTGCCTGAATTCCTAAGTGAAACATTCTCTTAGCACATCATCTAGGATAAAACAATGTAAACATATAGATGAGAAATTCATTCAGACTTCTAACACAATAAATTCTCATTGGTCTTCAATTTCTTGCAAAGTTACAAGAGCCCCAACCACCCCCTATTCTAAACAAAATATACACTTTATCTCTTGGGTTGTATCTACATTTTATTTATAGAGTTGTGCTCATTAGTCACACGTGACTAATTTAATTCAATAAAATGGGGGTGGGCAGTACTACCTTGCATGTTGGTGTCTTGAAACTGCAACATTGTAGCTATTCCTGGGTATCTGCTGTACCAGCTACCAGCTGCCATGAGCCGGTCTGGTAAGCTACACCAGCCAAATTCTGAGCATGAACTATGAGCGGCTGCATGCCAATGGAAGCCAGGTGTCCAGGCACAGATGGAGTTTTTACAGCAGGCCAGCCTCCCATGCTCTGACATGACACCCTATTCAGGATAAATATCTGTACCACAATACAAAACAGCAGGTACAGCTGCTGCACTTCATCTCTGCCACCAAAGATGCCTTTGTGTACCAAAGGAACACAACTGTGGAGCCTGGCAGTGGCATGGCCCTGAGGACTCCGATTCTATTGGAAGACCATGATGGTTTTTTGTTTTTTTGTTTTTTTTGTTTTTTTTTTTTTTTTTTTGGTTTTTCGAGACAGGGTTTCTCTGTGTAGCTTTGCGCCTTTTCCTGGAACTCACTTGGTAGTCCAGGCTGGCCTCGAACTCACAGAGATCCGCCTGGCTCTGCCTCCCGAGTGCTGGGATTAAAGGCGTGCGCCACCACCGCCCAGCTGACCATGATGTTCTAAGAAGTCCTCAATAAAGCACAGTACCACCTACTAGGATGGACAGCGAAATGCAGAATGCAGACGCATTTTTTAGGTGACACTGATATCCCACTTGACAACTGAGGTTAGATAACATGTGACAGAAGGTGAGAGAGCTCAAGAAAATAGCTTACACTGGGGAAACAGAGAATCTGACTAATGACAAGGGACTGAAGAGACCTTTGGTAGCAGACTGATGTATGGTGAGAAGTAAGACATCCCCTTAGGAAAACCACCCCTCACATCACTGTGACAAACTAGGACCCTAAGGAAGTGTCTCTCATCTCAGCTGATCAGCTAAAGACCCCTCAAGAATACCTACCATATGGTTCTAAGCTACACAGAGAAACTCTATCTCGAAAAACAAAAAAACAAACAAACATAATAATAAAATAAAATGTTTTACTCTTGCCTCCATGTAAGTCTCTGTAGTATGACTCATTTTCACAAGGACATCCCTGCACTACAAATGCTTCTCCTTTCCTAGGAGGTAGACTTGTCTAATTTGAACTTGCACCTTCTCAGGCCAGCCAATTTAGGGTAAGCCCATTCCTGCAGGCTTGTCCTCTTTCACTTCCATTGACTGAGTTCTTAATACGTGGGGGTAAAAGAGATAACTTCCAATCTGCCTATACTACACAGGGGTCCTCAGCTCAGTCTAAACTGCCTTTGATTCCAACAGTCAGGGGCTTCAAATGGCCCCAAATTCAGTTTGTCTGGCCAGAAAGGTATCAGAGTGTTAATGTGTTTCTTCATTTACCCCACTGCTGTATCCACCAAGAGGCCTTTCTTTGAGGTATTATGAATGACTGTGGAAACATTCAGGCCATTCTCTGGACCACTAGTGAGTTGTAACTCAAGAAATCAGAGAGCCCCTTCCTCATTAGGAATTATTCAATATCACAATCTTAAGGAAGCACAAACACTGCACAAGTAATGAGCCCCAGCCATGGAACTAAGTTACTACAAAACTAGCTTTAGGCTTTGTACAAATGCCGTAACTATAGAACTTAACAAGAAGATTATGATGATCAGTCAACTTATCTTATTCTTGTCAACAATTTGATATGGGGGATATATTAGTACCAGGCCTAGTTGTTTACTTCTTGGGTTTTTGTTTGTTTGTTTGTTTGTTTGTTTGTTTATTTTGAGACAGGTTTTGCTATGTGGCCCAGGTTGGTTCAAAGTGGCAATCCTTCTGATTCTGCATCCCAAATGCTGGAGCTATAGACATTAGTATTATTTTATACAACTTTGAACTTATAGATAAGAAAGTTGTGACATGCTGAAGGCTATCTAGCTAAGAAGTGTTGACCTAAGACTATCTGAAGTCCAGAGTCTCTCTTTGACTGATGTGGACTATGAACATCTTTCATTTTTCCTAAAAGTATGAGGTTAAACAAAATTGAACTACAAATCTTGTTCTATTCCACTGGCTCTGAAACTTCAGTATGTATCATATCACCTAGAATTCTGCTTAAAAACTCAGACTGGAATGCTGTAGGTCTAGGCAAGGTCCATGATGAAATTCTATTTCCAACAAGTTCTTAGACAATGCTAATGCTGCTGATCAGGCAGAAAACCATACTCCAAGAACTATCACTGTTCTTCTAGTCATGTTCTTCACTTAAATCAACAACATTACTAGCTGAAGACCCCAACTAATTTAATGACCTCTAGAGACTGGATCTTCAGTATTGTACTGTTTACCTAAAGCCCTCCACTAAACCATCATAGGGCTGGAGAGATGGCTCATCAGCAACAGCATTTACTGCTATCCCAGAGGACCCAAGTTTGGTTCCCAGCATCCACCTTCAGTAACATCAGCTCTAAGGGATCCCACACCCTCCTGCTTCAGAGGGCACTGCACACACATGGCATAGACAGACTGACAGAAATGGGAAGTAAAAATACTATTATTTAAAATAAACAAGCTCTAGTTCTCTGAGCTCTAGTCAATCACCCCATCCAAAAAGATGACCTCAAGATTAAATGGCTTATTAAATATAGAAACAGAAAGACCAAGATTCTGATAAGACACAGTAAAGGCAGTCAATTATCTCTAATATTTAGGTTAATCATCAATGTAAAATGATTTTTTTTTTTTTTTTTTTTTTTTTAAAGCAGGGCCTCATAAAGCCCAGGTTTGCCTCAAACTATGTAGCCAAGGATGGCTTTTAACGCCTGATTTTTCTTTCTCCGTCTTCATGTATTGGCCATTGGCCATTATAAGCACACACCACAACTGGTACAGCTATTTACTTAAAAACTAGAATGGAGTTGGCATTAAGCTTTTATAAATGTACAATGAAAACCAATGTTCTGGTCTTTAAAAAAAAATTCCTTGGACTATAGGCAACTAATAACTACTGAAAGAGGGAAAAGTAGTCTCTCTCAGAAATGAGACTCATCCTCCCCCCCACCCCCACCCCTGCCCCATTGGTTATCTTTCACAAAGCAATCCACTCTGAAATCATATACACATATGCACACACCCTTGTGTAAGCCTTGTAGCTTGACTAACAGAGTATCTGAAGCAAAATACACATCTAGCCAATTAAGATTGTGAGGGCCTAACAGAAACCTCCATTTCTCTTTATGGGCCACCAGCATGAATGAGGAACATGCAGGATTCTCAAAGACACACTAACACAGATTTTCAGTATGGTATAATACAGAATCAACTTCCAGGAGTAGGACTAGGACCATGTATCTCTACCAAGCACTCCTATCTTACAAGACTGAAGATAAAATATCAGACCTACAATTCGTAGGTGAAGACTAAAATTGGGACTGGAATAAAGCTCTACTAATTAGTTCAAAGATTCAGCTGTTGAGCAAATGCTCAAGAACTCAAATTTGAGTTCCCTTAAAAAATCTCTGCATCTATACTGATGCAGTGGGTAAAAGCCTATTTACCTTATGCATTAGAAAAAGACTGATGCAAGAAAAAATGGCATAAGCTTTAAATAAAACTCTACTGTACATTTTCCTACACAGAGGTCAATACACCCATACAGCATTAAGATTCATCCTAGTTTTTCCCATATACTTTAAGAACCATTTTTCCATGACAAAACCTTCTGAAGGCTTTAAGGATTTCTTAAAATTAGAACCATTCTATAATCTCCAGTTACTATAACCTACCTTCAATTGAATATTAATTTTGCAGTCTGAGCCTATTGTGATAGATAGTCTTCCTGATCAATGATCTCTAAGATCTATTAGGTTTAATCTAATGGACACTAGTGAAGCACTCCTAAATGACTTTTATTTCCTTTGAGTAGTATTTTAAAAATAACAAATTCAAGACAATTCAATATTCAGCATTAACTAGACTTATGAGCCACTGTGGACATTTCTAGACTATGTAGTTTTTTCCCCACTATCTCACTAATGCCTATCTTCTTATACATCTATTAACATGTACTTTGCTACCAAATTCTCTAATATAAGCTTTAATTTAGGGGTTGTTTTTTGTTTTTGCAGTTCTGGAGACAAAACCCAGAGGCTTGCACATACTAACTAGTCAAGTGCTCTACACTGAGCTATAAAATATATTAACAGCCATTTTTTTATAGACAGAAGCAACTCTGGAATGAAGAAGACAAAACTAGACAATAGTGTGCAGGGAGCAAAGTGGCAGGGTGGGTGAAATGGCTATGGCATATAGCACAGGAGCACCTTCTGAAGGACAGGGTCTCTGTTTCTCTCCAAAGTCTATGAACGGCTAAAGGGAGTGAATGAACAGAGCCTCTACATTGGGCCTTGAGGCTTTCTGTATTTCCATAGACTCAACTAGTCAGAGAAATGAAATCTGGCAGAGTGAGAAAGCAACAGCCGCAGCCACCACCATGTGGTATTCTGAGCCATCAGGATTAAGCTCTTATATCTGAGGAATGTGGCCATGTCTCTTGAGCACAGAGGTATTCTGACTAAAGACCACAGGAGACTGGCAAGAGGTGGAGTTTGCATGTAGAGCTGTCCTCATCCTTGTAGGTGAAAGTGGCTTAGAAGACCTTGCCGTGCTTGTCAGTGAAACTGGTATGGAAGTAGTATATGTGTTTGGGCACCCCTACAGTGCAATTAGAGACCTTATCTCCAGGGTCAGGCTGAACTCATACTGGATCAGCAAGCTTGTACTCTTCTTTTAACAACAGACCAGACAAAGGTTTTGTAAGAACCAAGCATACCACCAAGACTGCCAGCAGGACAGCAATGCTGATAGCTTGATTCATGGTGCCAAGAGCTCTGTCCTGGATTCTGGGCTTTGGTCTGTGGTGGCTGTAGCCTTGTTTAGAAGCACCACTGCCTCCTTCCTTTCTTTATTTTTTTTTTTAAGAGAGAGCTTCTCTGTGTAGCTTTAGAGCCTTTCCTAGAACTCACTCTGTAGCCCAGGCTGGTGTTTGGAAGCACCACTGCCTTTCTTATTTATTTGTTTGTTTGTTTGTTTGTTGTGGGGTTTTTTTGGATATGAAGTATTTTAATGGTTAAAATGTCACCTCTCTTTTAATGACTATTTTAACATGATCCCAATCTTATTTTCCCTTTATATTTGACAAGATTATTAAATTTTTTTTAGAATGAGGGGGGAAATACTCAGAAATATTTTGGTTTGGGTTTGTTTTTTGAGACAGGGTTTCTCTGTGCAACACTGACTGTCCTAGAACTCACTCTGTAGACCAGGTTGGCCTCGAACTCACAGAGATTCGCCTGCCTCTGCCTCCCAAGTGCTGGGATTAAAGGTATGTAACATCACCGCCTGGCTTCATTTTTATTTTCAGGCAAGGTTTCACTAAATTGCTGAGGCTGGCATGGAACTCACTTGATGATCCTCTTGCCTCAAATTCTGAGAAGCTCAAATACAGGCCTAAGCTTGCTTACTTAAGATATTCTTATTTTCCCAAATCAATATTTCACAGGAGGCTGAGTTGGCAACTTTAAGTAAGACATGGAATAAAGATTAAATAATTCTCAGATGTTTTCAGTTTTTAAATTTAAAAATGTTTTGGGGAAGAAATGGCCTTTGAAAAAACATACTGATAAAGCATGTTAACTTTCACAGTTTAAAAGCAAAACAAAACAAAACTGAAACAATTAATCTGGCCTTTCATTTATTAAATGTATCCAAAATCTAGACATCTTTAATTGAAAACCCACAGTTCTAGTAAAAGGCTGGGAAATTAGTCACATCTATAGATGATCTTCATTTTTAAGCCTGTCTTCTCAATTGCTCTAAGAAATTAATTAGGCCTTAAACTTATTCTTAGAAAAGTGTGTGGGGGGAGGGGAGCTGGAGAGATGGATCAGTTGTTAAAAGCAGACTACTTTTACAGAGGAAAGGACATAAATTTGAGTCCTGGCACCCGCCATCAGATGGCTCACCAGCTCAGGGGAGAATCCAATGCTTCTGACTTCCATGACATCTGTGCACACACAGATATATATATAATCAAAAAATAAAAATAAAATATGTTTTAAAAGGAAGAAAGAAAAGTAGGAACATAGTATATACTTAGGTCCTATTTAGTTCAAACATAGATATGGAAACCCTTGTTTTTTTTACAGTGAGTGACTCCTTTTACAATGGGAAGATGAGTACAGAACAGGAAGTTCAATTAAGACAAGAAAAAGACATAACCAACTCTAGTTATAAGCCACAAATTTATTGTGTAACTGTCAGGAAGATTTAAAACATTAACAGAAAATACCAGTGAAGGATAATCCCAATACCAGCACTACTACAAATCTAACATAAATAAAGATCTACTGGGGCAATAAAGATCTACTGAGGTATGGTGGCACATACCTTTAACACCACACTGAGAAGGAAGAGGCAGCCTGGTCTATATAGTGAGACTATCTCAAACAAAACCAAAAAAGAAAATAAAGATCCATTTTAAAATACATGCAATCTTACTGAAGTTTAAATATTACAAAGTGGAGAGAGAAGAACCTTCACATTCTTATATAATCCATAATAGTTTATGAAACAGAAAATGTTTAGCTGAGAAAAACCGGGGACAGGACAAGTTTCAGAGTGAGAACAAAGACTTACCTAGATTTTTTCTGAATTCTCCAATTTCTTTTTATGGTAGCTCCCTCTTCACCACCAACCCTCCAATACCAATCTGGTTCCAGCCTTAATACCAAAGAATCTCTTAGATATCTAATAGTCCAGGTGCATGGGTCCAGGCTATCTCTACCAGCAGATAGTAAAGGACATAATAGGAAGCTTACTGACCACAACCTGAGTTTTGGAATCTGCACCAAGGCAATATGCTATCAAAATGGGGAGGTGAGAATGGAAAAAGTATAAAAAGTTTTCTTTCTGACCTCCAGCTCTCCACAAACCTACATAATCTCTACTACTCCCACTCAGTTCAGATTTAATAAAGTGTTTTGTTAAGAACTCTTAATTAGTCCCCCTCCTTCCACTTCTACTTCTGTTACTAATCAAGAGCTCAACTACCAACTACAAAGAAAAATAGGAGATACCATAAAGAGATGGGTAAACTTAGTTTTTGTTTGGTTGGTTGGTTTTTTTTTTGAAACAGGCTTTCTCAGTGTAGCCCTGGCTGTCCTGGAACTTGGTCTGTAGACCAGGCTGGCCTAGAACTCGGAGATCTGCCTGCCTCTGCCTCCCAAGTGTTGGGATTAAAAGTGTGTGCTACCACCACCTGGCTAAATTAAGGGGTCTTAATCAATTGATACAAACCTGCCAGACCAGTCTCCTGCCAATCAGTAACATGTCTATAAAAGGTTATCACTGAGCATTCAGAAATGGTAGCAAGGTTAAAACATGAACTTTTATTAAGTCTCAAAAAGATGGATTAGTCTACTGTAGTTCAAGTGTGGTGGAACACTGAGGAAACAAGAGGATCTTAGTTCAAGGCCAGCCTGGACTACACATTGAGTAAGGCTATGTCTCAAAACAAAACACCTCAACACCTAGAAACAAGAAAACTGGGTAGCACAACAGAAACAATATAAAGAATATCAGGACTAAGGTTTGGCTAGTTCTTGCTCTTAAATAGGAAACCTAGCTGGGATTGGTGGTGCACACCTTTAATATCAGTACTTGGGAGGCAGAGGCAGGTGAGTGGCCTCTGAGTTTGAGGCCAGCCTGATCTACATAGTGAGCTCCAGAGCAACCAGGGCTATGTAGAGAGACACTATCTCCAGACAGACTGACTGATAGACCGACCTGGGGCCTGTGAGATGGCTCAGCAGGTAAAGACCTGTTCAGCCAAGCCTCACAACCTGAGCCCACATGATGGAAGAAGAGAACTAACTCTGGCCAAGTGTCCTCTGTCTAGATGTCACAGTGTGGCTGTGAGCTGTACACACACACACACACACACACACACACACACACACACACACACACACACAAAACCCACGTGTGCAAGCAAACACACAAAGCAAATAAATATTACAAAGAAAAAACTAGGAAGCTGTTAGAATTCCAAAGTGTGCCTTAAGTTTGTTCTATCTATATAGCAAAGTGGGTAACACTGCTTTAATAACATTCTTTGTATTTGTCTAGATGAATTTCTGGTCACTTCAATCCACAGAAATAAGCAAAAAAAATGTTGATTTAAAACGGGAGGGGCTCATAACAACAACAACAAAATTAAAATAAAATGGGGATTAGTATTCTGGTAGAGATGCATATAAAAAATACTATGTTTCAGAAAATCTCAAGGATGGTACATAGAGGTGAAGATGGTAGGGAAGAGAATGTAACTAAAAACAAGATAACAAATTAAAGATGAGTTCCTACCAAAAAGAAATAAAAACTAAAGTTGCTTCTTTACCCAAATTTTGAGATGTTATGCGTAACATACAGTTAACACACATTTTGACATGGATAGTCTAAGTCAATGGTATTATAAATCTGTATGCACCCCAGAAGTATTATTTGCATTTAAGATCTTTCTTAAACATATGCAACAGATATATTAAATAATACCTACTTGTATTTCAGCAAACTATGAGACATTTCCTTTAAGACTATCAAAATACTATATATATATATATATATATATATATATATATATATGTGTGTGTGTGTGTGTGTGTGTGTGTTTCTGACTTTTTTTTTCCTTCCCCGGGAGACAGGGTTCCTCTGTGTAACAGCTCTGGCTGTCCTGGAACTTACTCTGTAGCCCAGGCTGGCCTTGAACTCAGTGATCACCGGGTCTCTGCCTCTTGAATGCTGGGTCTAAAGATGTGTGCCACTACCACCCAGCACATGGGTTTCTGCTTTAAACATTTTCTTTCCTAATCAAGCCTTGGCCACTGTACTGCCCTCCACCCTTCTTCACTCCCGTTGAAAGTGCCCAGGCCCACACTATCAGCACTGCACACTGCCAGCACCTAGATAGCCAAGCGGAAGAGTGGAGTTTGAAAAAAAAGCTAATTCTTCCAAACTGATGGCTTCAGTTTTAGAGTCCCTGTTTCAGGTATTGGTCTGAAGCCACAGAAATAGAAAGGTGATTCTCAAACTTCAGATTTACAAAGAATGAAAATAGAGATGGACCTCCCCTGCCCCCACTCCCCTTACTATGAAATCTTCCCTTAAACACAATTCTCCATTGACTAAGTCTGGAAGTTCTATCCTAAATTCAACATCTTAAGTGACTTCTCAATTGTTTGCACAAATGCCTTTATTTTGCAAAGTTAGTAGATTAAAAGTAATCAATGTATAATCAGATAATTTAAACCACAGAACACTGAATTTCACTCAAGGACTCCCACTTTTTAAATGCCAAATATGTTTTTACCATTCCTTCAAGTTGTTTTTGTTTTGTTTAGAAAACAACAACAAAAACAGAAACCACCTCTGGGTTTGACACTAAATACTGCCAGCATTTGCAGTCAAGGTAAATTACACCTACATTCAAAGTAATTACACTTGGAATTAATTTCAAAGTGAACCTAGAACCTTTAAATTAAGAGTCCAACATAGTTTCATAGGAGAAAGATGCAATCCCTCACACAACACACTTCTGGGGAAATGATTGGGTTTGAAGAAAGTCGGTTTTACTTTGCATCTAATAAATGACAATAGTTATTGGAAACTGTAATATACATTATGCACTCATGCCCAACCTGTAACAATAAGATTTTAGAATAATGTGGTCTCCTAAAATGACACACATTCAGAAAGAACAACAAAATCATTTCCCATACCACAATCAACAGAAGACAACTGTTGCTGTAATTAATATACAGCTTTTCTAATATATTTAAAGATTGAAATAGCAGACTTTTTAAAAACTTTTTCATGCCACACACAACAACAAAAAAAAAATCTTACAACCTATTTTGGCATATAAACCTTAAAACAGGTAAACTATAAAAATCCCTGCCACTCACACAAATAGCTATTACTTTACTATACCCAGAATAAATCAGTATCTCTCAAACTTTCAAAATGCATGATTTTTATGCTGGCAGGAGACTTGACTTTCTCACCCCTGTAAAATCTGGAGAACTTTGGGTTATTTTCCATTTTACACTATCTGCTTACCAAAGAAAAGTAGAAGTTAGAGGGTTAGAATTATTACCCAGTTTGTGTCTTCTAAACCATACGGTTTTTCTGATTTCTTTAGTAACTACAGAATTTTCTTGTTTTACCAGAAATACCCAGGCTGAAATGTGTGAGACCTGACATACTCCAAGATAACAGCAGCTTACTAATTTCAAAAAAGGTCTATCAAGGAGTACGGCTGCAGTGTGTTTAAAAAAAAAAAAAAAGGAAATACTCCACTGGAATCTAATAATTAAATGTGTCCAGACTGAATCTAAAGGTTTCCAGATTTCATTCGGAATAGAAAACCAGTTTTCAGCTTTAAAACATGACTGTTTCAGAGCCACATCATGAGCTTTCTCATTACCTACCTCAACTCATACCCAACAGACAGCAAGGACAAAAGCACAACTATTAGGATCAAAAACAATTCTCCTCGTCCAAATTAAACCCATTAAGCCTACCCAGAATCAACACATGCTGTCAGATCATAATATGATGGAGTCCAGTATTCTACTTTGATGCAGGGAGAAGAGCAAGCTCCATAACTCCAGTAAGATAAGCAGTTAACTTCCAGCCTTTGAAACAGAAAAGGATTACCAGCACCTTAAGCTAATGTTATCATCGGTACAGCTAGGCATCCTGTGCAGTACTGTAATAATGACTCAGCCTCACTAATGGTTAGTGCCACTGACAAAGGGAATCCTTTTCATTCAGGTGAAAGGGAAGTATGAAGTATGGGCTGTGTTCCTGATACTCCTAGCTTGTTAATATCTTAAATACAAATATACTACACAAATAACATTTTCACAGCAGTTGAATATGGCCCAGAATGTTCTAAATTTCACACAAAAGGCTGTAATTTTTAAGTACTGTAAAGAATGAGCTCCACAGCAGGGGAAAAATCTTTTACATCTTACAGGATTCAGGTAAGCAAAATAAGGGATATGTGGTTTTACTTTGTGAACTTGCAGCTAATCTTAAGATGGATCAGGATCACTTAAAATCATATTTAAGTAAATATCCTCACTATAAAGATCAATTAAGAAGCCAGGGTATAAAAGGTGGTTTTTATTTTTAAAACTGTCTTTCATATTTACTTGCTCAATCTCTAGTCAACAGTGTATTACTTGATAGAGCAAACAGTTACTGAAACTACATGTAGACAATACCCACAAAGCTAATCACTACAGCATCAGAACTTTAAGGTGGTAGGTACACAAAAGTGCTTTTCAAGATTTTGGTAAGAAGTAAATGGTGTGCCATTGATTACCACCCTCCCCCCTTGATCTACTCTATCAAAACAGGAAACTTCATTTCTTCATACCAGTATCATCCCTACTGTATGGAGATAACAGTACCTAACTCCTAAGGGCCCTTCCAAAGAATAAATTAGACGAACCAAGAAAGAGTTGAGGTGCGGCTTCCCAGTTAAGTGCTCAAAAAGATATCGTTGGAAAATGTGAATATATCCTAAAAGTTAACAGAGGCAGTTTAAGTCAGTCTCTATAAAAATGCAAACATAACATGTGCATGACTATGGACTGGGTATATTAAATAACTCCTTTCTATTATTTAGAAGAGAATTATGGAAGTCAAACTTAAGAGGAAAAAGGCTCAAGTTTGTTTCATCACTAAATACATCACTTACCAGATCAAATTAAAAAGCAAATACTTTATTATTAAATTCTTACCTTCCTTCAGAGAGCTTAAAACCACTTCTTACATCCACACCTACCACATTCTTTGCCCCCTTCCAAAGAAGCATATCCATATACTAGATGGTTTTCTAAATTCAAGAGGTCTCATCTCCCTCTTTTAAAAGCCTGATAGGATGAACGATACACTCAAGAAACAACCCAACCCCTGACAATTCTTAGCTCCTAGTCTTGTACAACACCCTGCCCAGTCACTTCTGAGAAATTTCCCCACCCCCAGATAAAATTAAGTCCTTTATGCTCCCAAAGCATTTTGGGTACACATATGCTCTAACACCTACCTTGTAATTAACTAATTATGACTCCCCCAATAGGCTGAGTTGAGAGCAAGACAGAGATATGGTCACAGGTTCAATTCTAGCACTAAGCACGACATATATAAAGAGCTCAAGCTATGCTTGACTTAGATTCTCTCCTGACTTGGTACCATCTCTTTTTAGAAATATTAATTTAAAGTATGGACTGCTGCACCAGAAAACCTACTCAACAGCTTCTCTCACTAAAGTTTCCCAGACCCCAAACTCAAACATGATTATGTAGCAGTGGGAATTTCCAGTGTACTACAATGGGATTGCTGGAAAGCCCGTAACTGTGAGCTTCTTACTGGGGTGGTGGGAGGGAGACACCCACCAACACATTCTTCCCTGGGTAGCTTTAGTGGAAATATTTTAAAAACAAATGACTGGAAAGGGCTCAAAACATGAGGATGTGGAGAAAGCTAGTCAGCTCTTAATTCCTGAAATACAGCAGGTCTGAAGAAGAATGAACAGGAAGACAGGAGTGAGGGATGGCCACTCTTTGTTTCAATAAATAAAATCTTTTTTAAACTCCCTATAGCCCCCAAAGAAAAGGCCAGCACACCAGGTCCAGACGAGCAACTCAGCCAACCGTCCTCAGGACAAGTACACTAAACTGCGTCTCTTAAAACATTTGCCTTGGGAACCCTAGCCACAAAGTTCTAGTCAGTAATACTTTTAATTTTTTAAGGAAAATCAATATGCTCAAGTCCATCACTCACACTAGGTGACACAGAGACAACTTGAAAACTTTTTAAAGGGAGGAATATTTGCAAAGAACACAACTTGGGAAAACAATCCCAAAATACAAAGAACTCCACAAAAGGTGGCTTTAGTTTTCTGTAATTGCTACCATAAACATCTCACCATTAAAAAAAAAAAAAAGACGAAAAAACACAAAACCCAACAGCTGCCTAAGGGAACCTTTCATTCTGGAAGCAGAAAAAAAGCAAGCAGACGTCAAGCAGAAGGCGAATAACTTCCAAAATAAAGTTCTATTTAGGAAAAAAGGATAATTTAGTCTCTAAGCCTTCCCTCTCGGGTGAGGTCTGTGATTTATACGGCTCCGCTCTGCCGAAAGCTCTTTCTGGACGGCTCAAGGAGCCGAGGGAGGGAGAGAAAGACACAGGCACAGAAAGGAGAGGAGAGATGAAAAAGAAAATGGCGCAGAGACTAAGTCCCGACCGTCGACAAGGCGACTTTCCCGGGAAGAATCCCGGCGGAGGAAGGCCGCCCGAGACCCAGCGACGAGCGACGCGGGGTCTCCGTTGCCCCCTCTGGGGAAGGCCGAGATCTGGGGGTGCTGGGACCCCGGGAAAGGGGGTCTAGAGGCGGCCCGATGGGAACAATGGGGCCGGTGAGCGAGGAGCCGGGACTTAGTCTCTGGGACGCCATGTCTGTCCTCTGCCCGGCTCCGGCCCGGCGCGGGGGAGGCGGCCGGCGGCGTGAGGGGACACTCGGGGCGGGGCGGGGGGGCACACTCACCATTCAATCGGAAATCCGCTTCGATCTGAGGAAAGAAAAGGAGGGAAGATATAACAACCGGCACATGAAGCCCCGGGGCGGCGGGCGAGAGCGCGCGGCCGGGGGCCGGGCCCACCCGGCGCCCCGGAGCCCGGAGCCCGGAGCCCCGCGAACGGCCCTCCCCAGGGCTGCCATCCCCCCCAAACTCCAACTTGACGGCTCCGCCCGGGGCCCGGCCATCCAAGCGGCCACAGCCGGCCGCCCTTCACCGCGGACTCGGGCCTGTCAACGCGGCGCGGCCGGAGCCGGGGCTGAGCCGGGAGGCCGGCAGCGAGGCGGGGGCCCGCGGGTCGCACCTGGGAGTCGTTGTGGAGATGGTCCCCGCTCATGTCGGCCGGCGGGCGAACGCTGAAGGCTCAGAGGCAGCGCGGGGGAGCGACGCGGACGGTCGGGGCGGCCTGAGCAGGGGGACGGAGTTCCCGAGAGGCACGAGCAGACGGCGACAGCAGCCACGGGCCCGAGACTCCCGGGGCAGCTGAGGAGGCGGCGGCAGCGGCGGCGACGCTGACAGACTGCCGGGCGGGCGGACGGGCGGGCGGGCGACGAGAACAGACCCCCAGCAGTTGTGTAACAGCCTAAGTTCGCATTTCCCCTCACTGCGCCTGCGCGGCCGCTTTTAAATGGGACGTCGGCGACGTCAGAGCTCGTGGAAAGGGGCTGAAGGCTGCGGCGGGTCTCTTCGAGGTCCGGGGGCAGAGCCGGTTTTGCCTTGCAGGTTCCGCCCCCTTCATTTGCATATGGTTCGACCACGCCCACCCTCTCTGCCTAGCTGCGGGCTCGCGTTCTCCGAGGCGGTACACTGGCTCTGGGCAGTGCGCAGGCGCAGCGCGGGCACCGCCTTTGGACCCGGGACACCGGCGCGGCCACGTGGTAGGCCTTTAAAGGCCGCGGCGGGACCCAGCTGGACCAGGCAGGGACCGAGTCTCCAGCTTCCGCATCTCTGGAGCCCGAGAAGTTCGATCTGTGCATACCTTGGCTGCGGGGATTTTAGTTCACCACCGTCCCTAAGGCGTATTGCTGGAGTCTCCTCCCAGCCATTGTCCAGACCTCAGACTTCTGGATTACTTCACACCCTTTTTTTTTTTTTTTAAATTATTTTAACTTTTTCAATCAAGTTTAGCTCCAGTTTACAGACTCATACATATATTCCTGTCACAAGGGCCAGCTGCATTCATTCATTCTACAAATACACATTGAGCATCTACTGTGAGCCAAGAATTACGCTGATATCAAGAGGGTTGATGTTCCAGACCAATGGGAATTGGACCTTTGGGTAAATGGGTCCCGGTTCTATCCAGGGGTTGTACCCCGAGCATGTTATTGGGAGAGAGGTAAAGGGAGAACTATCATTTAGGGAGCACCATACTGTAAGGCTTGCCCTGAATCCTCACGGTCCTAGGTGTGGACGGCCTACTCCTACCTATAAAGCTGTCTTAGGGATAAGTGACTTTGAATCACAAGTAACATCAACACTTAGATGCCTCACAAGCGCATTCCAGGCTGAACTCATCACCCTGGCTCAATCTCCAGTACTGCAAAATATAAATTCGAAAAATGTTCATAAACGCATTCAGTGATAAATACTTGGGGCTAATTCTTGTGAATGCTTCAAAATTCAACCCAGCCGGGCGGCAGTGGCGCAACGCCTTTAATCCCAGCACTCGAGAGGCAGAGTCAGACAGATCTCTGTGAGTTCGAGGCCAGCCTGGTCTACAGAGTAAGATCCAGGACAGGCACCAAAACTACAACAGAGCAAACCCTGTCTCGGGGAAAAAAAAAACAAAAAAAAAAACCAAAAAACTCAACCCAGCTGTGCGGTGATGACACACGACTTTTATCCCAGCACTTAGGAGGCAGAGGCAGAGGCAGGCAGATCTGTGAGTTCGAGGCCAGCCTGGGCTACAGAGTGAGTTCCAGGAAAAGGCTACACAGAGAAACCCTGTCTCAAAAAATAAAAAAATAAAAAAACTCAATCCAAATATTACCTAGAAGTGACACACACACACACATGTGTGCGTGTTTTCCACCTGCAGATCACTTATGCCTCTCATAAAGTATCTCTCCTTTATAACACGTCACGATCGTTAAATTACTTATAGGGGAGTTAGCAACTTTTTGTCTGTCTTCTCTATATGATGCAAGGCAGTGAGGGTGAGGACTTGCCAATCTTGTTTAGCACTTAGTCTCCAGGACTCAGCAACAGGTCCTCTGACAGAAGGGGTCCTAGTCAATAAGTGAATGCAAGCAGAGTAATGCAGTGCCTAACAGCCCACACTTGGAAGTTAACCCAGCTTAATTTTGAATTCTGCTTTCCTATTAGCTGTGTGACCTTGAACAAATTGTGTAACCTCTCTGAATTCCAGTTTCTTCATCTGGACAATAGTGATAATTGTGTTTAATAAGAGTATCCCAAACAAAAAGACCTTGTTTGAGGGCATGTAGATAATATGTACCATCCAGTTTTATTGAAACTCAGGTCTGCCTGATGCCAATGCTCTTTCTCTGCAACCATTATGCCAGAGCCAATTTTGCCTGGCTTAGTGTCTGTCCTCATAGCCTACCTAAGTCAGAAGCGATCCCAGACCAGCAGGGGAGGCATCTGGCTACCACGAGTATACTGCAGTTATGCTGAGATCATTCAACCTTCAAGAAAAACTGTGCCATCTTCCTATGCTTTGGCTTCCAGCCCCTGGAATAATCTTCATTTGCTTTTTAGGTCCCTCCCACCAGATAGGCTTGGAGACAGAATGCAAGCCCCAGAACAATGTATCAAGGGTAGTACACTAGGCACAGTCATGGCTAGCCATTATCTGGTCACAAACTAAATGTCTCTGCTTCTATGTTTGGCAAGCAATGTCCACATGGCCACTCTCTGTCTTCCTCAACCAATGATCCTACACATGGTCATAATGCTTGAGAGGACTTTTGGTGCTACACAGACCAACATTTACATTTTAACTGATGTGTATCTATTTTAATATGTATGAAGAAAAAAAAACTACCACATGAAATGCATGGTAATAACTATTTGGGTTAAAGATTTTTAAAAAAATGTTGGGTGATTAATTTTAAATAAAAATATCCAGCTGGGTGTGGTGGCCCACACCTTTAATTAACTCACTACTCAGCAGGTAGAGACAAGGGGATCTTTGTGAGTTTGAGGACAGCCTAGCATAGTGAGTTTCAGGCCAACCAGGACTACATAATGAGACTGTCTTAAAAATCCAGAAATGGTACAGAGAGGGAATATAAGACATACTCCAGGAAGGTCAAAGGCAAATAAATATATATGAGGTTTGGGAAATACTGCTTTGACTCAAGACTGTTCACTGATGGACCATCTCAGCCTCTGTAAAAATAACTAGCAGATGAAAAATGATGATGTAGGTCTGTCTCCAAAGCATGATTTGTGAACGGTGGATGATTTATAGATGTTACAGCAAAAGGAACACACCAACACTTAAATGCATACATCATTATGATTTAACATTAAACAGATCTTTTCTCAGAGTTCTGTTTGAATATGCCGGCAGTATGTCCACGCCTATATGATTCTTTTAAAGATGGCAGAGGTGGCCGGCAGCAGTGGCGCACGCCTTTAATCCCAGCACTCGGGAGGCAGAGCCAGGCAGATACCTGTGAGTTCAAGGCCAGCCTGGTCTACAAAGCGAGCTCCAGGACAGGCACCAAAACTACACAGAGAAACCCTGTCTCGAAAAACCAAACACAAACAAAGATGGCAGAGGCATGTAGAGTTTCCAAAAATGACTTTCTTTTCAATTTATTAATTTTTCATGTGCATTAGTATTTTGCCTGTGTGTAAGTCTGTGTGAGGGGTGCCAGATCCCCTGGAACTGTAGTTACAGATCTTTGTGAGCTGCCATATGAGTGGTGGGAATTGAACCTGTGTCCTCTGGAAGAGCAGCCAATGCCCTTAACTACTGAGCCATCTCTCCAGTCCCTGACTAGTGAGACAGGACATCTCTTTTTTTGTTTGTTTGTTTGTTTTGTTTTTGAGACAGTCTGTAGACCAGGCTGGCCTCAAACTCAGAGATTTGCCTGCCTCTGCCTTCTGAGTATTGGGATTAAAGGTGTGTGTCACCACTGCCCCTCTAAAATATCTTTAAATCTAGAACCACACCCCCCTCACCTGCTGCTTGAGATTAGGCCTCCTTTGGAATGAACTCAGGACACTGGATCTGGGAGGCTGCTCAAGATTCAGACCATGTCTGTTTGCTTCTTGGAGTGGTTTTATTAAACCTGATCCAACTTTTGTCTTCCAGATTTAAACACTCGTGACGAAGCCTGAACAAGTTCTGCTTTCCAAGGACTTTCCCCCAGATGTACAAGGTTCTGTAGGGACCATATAGACAGACACAAATGTGCTGTGGTTCCTCTTTGATGGTTGTCAGGCATGGCCTAAACTGAGCCACTCAGCTTAAATTCCTTGAGGCTTTAGACTTGAGAAAAAAAGTAGTGTGGTCTCTCTTCTTACTAGTAGGTCTATAGTGTGTAAGTTAAGGAACAGCACTTTTTGTTAAGGCTAGAGGAAGCTGGGAGAGGTTGAGGGGAGTGCTAAGAGGCAGAGAGAAGACCCTGATGAAGTTCAAGGATGTGGATTCTGCTTCATTATGATGTGTAATGCCTTTGTGGTATCCTTAAATACATTGCTCCTTTTGTTTCAGTAAGCTATGGTGGATCATATGACTAATATTTAACCCCAGTCTATGCTCAAATCAGGAAACTTTCAAGGCCTCAGCTGTGCTTTTGACCCCCACCTAGGATCTTCATGTTATAGGACCCAGATACCCTTCCTGACTTTTTTTTTTTTTTTTTTTTTTTTTTTTTTGGTTTTAGAGACAGGTTTCTCTGTGTAGCGTATAGCTTTGCACCTTTCCTGGAGCTTACACTGTAGCCCAGGGTGGTCTGGAACTCACAGAGATCCGCCTGGCTCTGCCTCTGGAGTGCTGGGATTAAAGGCATGCTGCCTCCGCCTCCGCCCCGCCGCCGCCGCCGCCGCCGCCGCCGCGCCGCCGCCGCCGCCGCCGCCGCCACCAACCGGCTCTCCTCCTGACATCTTAAAAATGTATTTGTTGTTTTTAACTTTGTTTGTTTGTTTTGTTTTTAACTTTTTGAGATAGGGTCTCATGTAGCCCAGGTTGGTCTTGAACTCACAGTTATAGCTGAGGCTAGCTTTGAACTCCTGATCCACTGCCCTGACTCTCCCAAGTGCTGGATTTAATACTGACATGCACCACCACACTCAGCCTTCCTGACATTCTTGGTATCAAGGTGCTTGGCTTCACTGGTTCTCTGAAACAGTGTTTTCTAACAGTTCCCACTTGTCATAATGCCTTGCCTAGAGATCTACTGCCCTATTAAGATTTGGACACTGTGGGAGGCCAGCTTCTACCTTTTCAAGGGTTCCTATGAGGAGAAGAGAGGGATAAGAAAATATTAGATAGAAAGTTAGTGAAGAGGAGAAAGACAGAAACAGGATATCTTTGGGAGGACCTGGGTCAATACCCAAAGGCCCTTTCTGCCTCTTCAAAAGGGCTTTTTAAAACAATGCCAAGGGGCGGGGCAAAAGACCACCCCCCTGCTAGATCAAAGCACACCGCACAATCAAGTACAGACCCTTCCAAACACCCGGTAACCATGCACGTGGTCAATCCATCCCCTTATGCAGCCCTGCTGGGTAAAGCAAACTCAGATTCTTGAACCCTGAATAATTTGGGCCTCCACAGGACACACTCAAAATAGAATCTGGTTGGTGATGCATGGAAGACTTTCATGCTGTTGATCCCAGTAGCAACAAGAAATGTCCTGCTGTCTGCTGGTACTACAACAGCTGCTCAGCAAAGGTTGACAATTGTCTAATTAAAAGGAAAGGCCAATGAGGAGGATCCATGCCTGAAGTGCACAATGGGCAGACTTCAGGTAGCTAGGATTTAGGAGTCTGCCACGTAGCTCAGGGTGTAGGGTAGGACTTGTGTATTTCCATTATCTTTCTAAACGTCCTTCTGCCTCAACCTCCCAGAGCACTGAGGTTACAGGCCCAAGCCCTCTGTTGTCTTCCTTCTACAAAACATCTCTGCTACGATAAGAGTATTGATTCGTTTAACCACTATTCCCGAAGGAATGGGAGTATTGTTGATACTATGAGGTAGACCGGTCCTGTGCTAAGCCATGTAAATACAGATACAAACAACACCCAGTCTTCATTTTAGACAAAGTTCTAATGTAATAATGAGAAATTCACATTCCTCAACTGGTACCCTAAGGATTATAGGCATAAATAGCTTTAGATCACAATGGAGGAGAAAATCAATGTAAGGCTATGAGACAGAAGGAGCCTGGGAAGGTGGAAGGACCCTCCCCAGAACAGTGGAGCTACAGCAAGGTGAGGTTAGTATAAACAAGGTGTGAAAACCATGAGCATGGGTGGTGGACAGTTCAGTGGAGCTGACAATGAGGCGGGGAGATTAACTAGGAGACCTCCTGGGGTCATTATTCTAACCACAGCAGGTCATTTGGAATGGGCCTGGAGATGTGAATTATAAAGGAGCCCGGAGGATTCTTGACCCATCTACAGTGACACAGGAACACACAGGGCAGGTGTGATAGCAGCTTTTGCTGACTCTCCTCAAAGGGTGTGCGGCCGGGTGGGTCATCTTGCTGCTGTGTGGGTCTAACTGCTTCCAGCTAGAGAAGCAGCAGGCAGTGGGAGGTAGAGAGGCAAGCACCGGGATTCCAGAAAACACCCAAAGATTCTGGGAGCTAGAGAAACCCAAAGCTGACTCAGCGTGACTCCTCAGGAGAAGAAGAAAAAAAAAAAAAAGAAGAAGAAGAAGAAGAAGTAGCAGCCCCACTTAACAACCAAATGGTGACAGCTAAGTCAGGGCCAGATTTTGAAAACGTCATCCTTTCCTGTTCCCCTGTCACAGACCCTCCAAGTCCTCTATCAGCCCTCCTCTGCCCCTGTCAGCATCCTGGCTACTGTAAGGGATATCTTTTCCTACAGAAGTTCCTGTAGCATTAGCTTTACTTGCTCCCTTCTTCCTGATGCTCTCTTTGACCTTGTTATTGTTAAAAAACAAAACAAAACCAAAACAAACAAACAAACAAAAAGCCCCAATATTTCAAAAACAAGGCACGATGGCACACACCTTTAGTCCCAGCATTCGGGAGGCAGAGGCAGACAGTTCTCTTGTCAGTTGAAGGCCAGCCTGGTCTACATAGTGAGTGCCAGACCAGACATGGCTACAAAGTGAGACTCTCTGTCTTGACAACAGCAAATAAAACGAAACCAGAAAATACCTCCCACTGATTGGCTGCTTACTCCGAGATCTTTCCTATGCTAAGTGCATCTGAGAGTTTGTCTTATTAAATCCTTGCAGCAACTGGGAGCAGTTCCTAGTACTTCCTTCATTTTATCCGTATGTTAAGCCGCCCTTGAAGCCCAGCCCCTGAATACCTATGCTGCTTTCCCAAGCTGTCTTTAGGTCACTGTTCCCCTCCCCTTTATGGAGACATTTGGACAGGCGATGGCTAGGTGGGAGACCCTCTTGTTCTAAGTGTGCCACCAAGTCCAGCTTTTATGTCAGGGTTCCGGGCACACAAATTCAGGTCCTCACTCTTAGGAGGCAGCGGTTTTTTCCAGCTGAGCTCTCTTCCCAGCTTGTTATCAGCAGCCTCCTCTTCTCCTTATGGATTCCCCCGTGGGAGCTTTATAGCCCCTACGTCCGCTTCCACAGGTAGCCTCTCAAATGCATGTCTCTAGTCTCGACTCCTTTTGAAATATTTACTTATGTAGTCCCACAGCCCTCAGGTCCTGAGTTCTCCCTGAGCTTTCCTTGTCTCTCCGTTGGCCCTGCGCAGGTCTCGGGCTCAGAACTTTGTATCCTCTTGAGTCAACGCTTAGTCCTGCTCTCCACACACTGTATGTAGTAGCTATTACTTCTGTGGAATCTACCAACACATTCTTCAAAAGTTATCTGCCTCCTCCTCCCCAATTTTCAGTACATCCTGCCTCTTCACTAAGCTTGCTCTCTTTTTCTCTCCCTCTCTCCCTCCCTTCCTTCCTCCTGTGGTGATATATTGTTTGTAATCTAAGAAATAAAGCTTGCCTGAAGATCAGAGGACAGAGCCAGCCACAGAGTTAGCCACAGAGGTCAGGCAGTGGGGGCACATACTTTAATCCTAGCACTCAGGAGGCAGAGGCAGAGATCCATGTGGATCTCTGTGAGTTCAAGGCCACACTGGGCTACACAAGATTAATCCAGTCTAAAAGAGAAACAGAGCCAGGCAGTGGTAGCACACACCTTTAATCCCAGCACTAGGAAGATTGAGACAGGAAGTGATATGGCTGGGCAGAGAAAGGAATATAAGGCAGGAGGAGACAGGAACTGTTGCTCTTTCAGGCTGAGGAGTTGGTGAGGTAGGAGGTGGTGGCTATGGCTTGCTCTGCTTCTCTGATTTTTCAGCTTTCGCCCTGATACCTGGCTCCATGTCTTTACTATATGACCATTTAGGATTCATGCAACACCCTCCCTCTCTCCCCCTCCTCTCAGATAAAGATCAACAAAAACCAATGAGCCAAGTACTACACCTAGAACAAAGAATTAAGTTGTGAACTAGAATTGCCTGGTGCCTGTTCTGAAGGAGTACAGATGTGGTAGATAAGACAAACAAGGGAACAAGTACTTGTTATGCTGTAGGGGGAAATGCTATATGTTTTTAGAGGAGCCCTGATCCAAAAGTGACAATTGCACGCAGGCCTGGAGGTAGATACAGAAGTTAGCAGGTTAAAAGTTGGTGTGTGTGCCACCTTTAATCCCAGCACTTGGGAGGCAGAGCCTGGCGGATCTCTGAAAGTTTGAGGCCAGCCTGGTTTACAGAGTGAGATCCAGGACAGGCACCAAATCTACAGGGAGAAACCCTGTCTCGAAAAACAAAACAAAATGAAACAAAAAGTTGATGTGTGAGGAAATTGAGCACCGGAAGCCAAGGGGACTGGTGGGAAAGACTTGGAAACTCTAAAGAGTTATGAGCTTTGGGGCGTTCCTGGATATTCAGTGTGGCTGGGAGTGGAGTATCAGGATGGAGTGTGAGAGATGGGACCTAGAGTTTGGATAGGATTTGAGAGTCCCCAAGACTTGTTGTAAGATGGTAAGTGGGTTAAATTTCATCAATGATATTTATTTACTTATTTTGGTTTTTTAAGACAAGGTTTCAGCCGGGCAGTCGTGGCGCATGCCTTTAATCCCAGTACTCGGGAGGCAGAGCCAGGCGGATCTCTGTGAGTTCAGGGCCAGCCTGGACTACCAAGTGAGTCCCAGGAGAGGCGCAAAGCTACACAGAGAAACCCTGTCTCGGAAAAAAAACAAAACAACAACAAAAAAAAAGACAAGGTTTCTTCATGTAGCCCTGGCTGTCCTGGAACTTTCTCCGAAGACCAGGCTGGCCTCTGCCTCCTGAGAGCTGGGATACTGGGATTTCAGGCATGGGCCACTACTGCCCTGCCCAGCCAAGCCTCTCTTCTTTATAAGGTTACTCAGTCTGTAATGTTTCATTATTGTCACAGAAAAGCAGACTGATAGAAGGCTGGATCAGTGAGAAAGGCCCAACTCATGTAGGATTTCTTGAATTGGATTAGGGGCTAGCAGTTTGTCCTCACATCAACAGAGAAACATCATCAATATGCATTATAGATAATATTACCCATAGAAAGAAAAGTAGATTTGAAGAAGACCTTAGGAAGGTGGTTGTTTTCACGTAAGCACAAATAATGATGTTGGCTGAGGAGACGGCTCGGGTGATCAAGGGCTTGGGACAAGCACAAGAATCTGAGTTTGATCCCCAACAGCAGCCATGTAAAATAAGCACATGTCTATAATCCCAGCTCTAGGGCTCCAGGGAACAGACCCAGGATGATCCTGCAGCGGGATGCCCAGCCAATTTAGTAAAGCTCCCAGACCCAGGATGATCCTGCAGCGGGATGCCCAGCCAATCTAGTAAAGCTCCAGGTTCAGCGAAAGACCTGGTCTCAGAACTAAAACCACCCAACAAACAAAACGACAAGAAACCTGAGAGTGGGCCTGGCGGTGGTGGCACACGCCTTTAATCTCAGGACTCGGGAGGCAGAGCCAGGCGGATCTCTGTGAGTTCGAGGCCAGCCTGGTCTACAGAGTGAGTTCCAGGAAAGGCGCAAAGCTACACAGAGAAACCCTGTCTTGAAAAACAAAAACAAACAAACAAACAAAAAAAGAAGCCTGAGAGTGATTGAGCAAGACTCCTGACATGACTCTCACCTTTATACACACATGTGCCCACAACCCTCCTCCCCATACACAAACGATGTTGATGGCCCTGGTCAGCAAAACAGTCCTGAGGATGGGGGAGGAACTGGCAGTGGAGGGTGGTATTCATAGCTTAGGGTTGATGTCAGTGATTGATTATATTTGTCTGGGAAAGAGATGGGGAGGAGTGAAGGATGGGGTTGGAGGTACAAGTCACAAGAACAAGGAATACTGGGAGTTGACCTTTATCTTAGTTAGGGCTGCTATTGCTGTAACAAAACACCGTGACCAAAAGCAACTTAGGGAGGCAAGGGTTTATTTGGCTTATGCTTCCACATCACTGTTCATCACTGAAGGAAGTCAGGACAGGAGCTCAAACTGAGAAGGAACCTGAAGACGGGAGCTGGCACAAAAGCCATGGAGGGGTGCTGCTTACTGGCTTGCTCCGTATGGCTTGCTCAGTCTGCTTTCTTATAGAACCCAGGACCACCAGCCTAGGGGTGGCTTCATGCACAATGGACTATACCCTCCCACATCAATTACTAAGAAAATGCAGGCCAGGAGTAGTTGCTCATGCCTTTAATCCCAACACTCAGGAGGCAGAGGTAGATGGATCTCTATGAGTTCGAGGTCAGCTTGGTCTACAAAGTGAGTTCCAGGACAACAAGGGCTACAAAGAGAAACCCTGTCTTGAAAAAATGGGGGGAAAAAAGTAAGAAAAGAAATGCTGTATAGGCTTGCCTACAGCCCCACCTTATAGGGGCATTTTCTCCATTGAAGTTCCTTCCCCTTAAATGACTATAGCATGTGTCAAGTTGACATAACACTAGCCAGAACAACTTGGTTTGAGAAAAAGATGATGAATTCAGCTCTGCCTATGCAGAGCTTAAAATGATTGTGTTTTAGCTGAGTCATGACGTCTGGTAGGCAGCAGGACACATGGCTTTGGAGCTCAGGAGAGGGACTGGAAGTTGATGCATTGAAGTAATA